>NC_135720.1:96572361-96897917 GCF_964656455.1 Halichoerus grypus | reverse complement strand
AAAGAGTTTAAAATTTTACTTCTTGTGCACCAGAAGCTACTGAAGGATATGCTCCCCCCAAATAGGGGTAATTGGATGAGAAAGGGTTCCAGGAGAACAATGAAGAAAAGTCCATTGGGGCAGATATGCAGAAGGCCGTAATTATGAGCAGAGATTATATTCATGAACAGAGGATTCTGGGAAAGAAATTGTGAGGGTTAAATTTTATTTATGTGTTTGGTTTTCTTTTCTTTTTTTGGGGAGAGCTAGTTAATTTTAATGTGTCAACTTGGCTAGTCAAAGATCCTGGATATTTGGTTAAAAACCAGACTGGATGTTGCTGAGGAGATATTTTTCAGATGAGATTAATGTTCAAATCAGTAGACTTTGAGTCAAGCAGATTACCCTACACAATATAGGTGGGTCTCATCCAATCAGTTGTAGGCCTTAAGAGAAAAACGAATGATGTCCTCTGAGCAAGAGGGAATTCTATATGCAGACTGCGTTCAGACTTGAGCTGCAATATCAACCCTTCTCTGAGTCTGGCCCACCAGCCTACCCTACAGATCTTGGATTTGCCAGTCTCCACAATCATATGAGCCAATTACTAAAAATGAAATCTCTCTCTCTCTCCCCCTATACACACACACACACACACTCTCTCTCTCTCTCTCTCTCTCACTCTCTCTCTTCTGTTTCCCTGGGGAATGCTAATACAGAGGACTACAAGAAAAAATGAGAAGTAGTGCCTTTGCAATATTATCAATTAGTGTGTGGCAAAGATTCAGTAAAGTAATTAGGGGTACACAGAAAACCAGGCAAATACAAAAACTAAGGCAATTATTAATTCCAGGAAAAATAAAGGATTGTACCTCAGCAATGAACAATGTTTTGCCAAAGAAATGTAAATGCCTACGACTGACTAGCCAAAAATCTTTGTATAATTATCTGAGGAGAGGGAAATGAATCAGTAATACCTAAAACTGATAAATGGAGAAACACAATATAAACATACTATTCAGAAACATGGAGATGAATGTTAAGAAAAATTGCCAAAAATAGATAAGGGTAATTTTCCATGAGTACAAGGATAGGAGGTAAGAAAAGGCAGATCAGATATTTGCCGTTTTTCATCATAAGCTTTTTTACTATTTGAACTTATATTCAGGTATTATTTTGATAAAGATTAAAATTAACTGATAAATGCTTGCCCACTTGCAGCTCCATTCCTTCTGGGCCCAGTTGCCAGGTAACTAATCAGATACAGTAATAAAATAAAGCCTGACATGTTGTCTAATCCTATCAGATAACTTATTTAATTTTTAAAGGGTTTCAGTGCTATTATACTAAAAGGAGTAATTGTAAAAATTCTAATCAGGACAGGAAATATGTGCGAAAAGTGGGGAATATTCAAGGTTTTTTTAAGCCAGGGGCGCCTGGGTGGCTCAGTCGTTAAGTGTCTGCCTTTGGCTGAGGTCATGATCCCGGGGTCCTGGGATCGAGCCCCGGGTCGGGCTCCCTGCTCTGCGGGAAGCCTGCTTCTCCCTCTTCCACTCCCCCTGCTTGTGTTCCCTCTCTCGCTCTCTCTCTGTGTCAAATAAATAAATAAAATCTTTAGGAAAAAAAAAGTTTTTTTTTTAAACCAAACCACTGGGTGATGAGTACATTATTTGGGGCCTAGGTCATCATGGTGTCTCAGTAAACATCTAATATGAATTCTGATTGAAGAACTAAAACTCACGCCTGGGATTACTCTGAGCATAGTGCCCCATCTGCAAGGGAGTATGTGTGTGACCGTGGGGGTGGGGATGGTCACAGTGCTAACCCTTGCATTTCAAATATTTCCTGCATTGGTTTTCCATAGACACTTGAAATTCAATGACTATTTCATTTTCTTGGTTCTTGAGGGCTTTTTTTTTTTTTTTTTTAACTATGTTATGTTAATCACCATGGGAGGGCTTTTTGATATTCACAGTTGCCTGCTAAAATGGAAACCTTTCCCAGGAAAAGAGCATCCCTTCGTAGGCATTACCTTGCTTGCTACTGAGAATGAGAACGGAAAATTGAGGGGTGGGGGGAAAGGCAGAGGTGGTGGCCTCCCAGGGCTAGCTTTTGGCCAGGTCATTGTTTTTAGCCCAGGCCAGCGAGAAGCTAGCCGTAGAGCTGGGCCTGGCCTGTCTGCAGTAGCAGCAACCGGCCAGGAGGTGGCGGCCCTGTCTTATCCGGTGCCCCAGCCGTGGTTCCTGCCGGACCCCCGCGGGAGCAGTGCGGGTGCAGACTGGGTCCTCCCAGAGGCAGCGCGGAGCCGCAAGCGCAGATTTAGTCCCTTGCTGCTGTGGCAGCCGTGGGCATTCCGCAAAGAGCTGTTTGAACGAGCGAACTCAAGGAGCAATCATTAAGACCACTCTCTTGAATAAAGCCTCGACACGTCTGCAGGCAGCACAGCCCTGGGTCAGTCCACTCTCCGCCGACCCTAGTCCTGGCCCATCGCAGCAAAAAGTGGCCGAAGGAAACATACCCCCGTGCTCACTGCTCTGGCTTCAAACCCAGGTCCATAATACCACGAGGACCCTTAATCATCCTATATGTCCCCAGTGCGGTCGCTCTCACACCCTCTCCCAGACAGCTGTTACACTTCCAGCTCACTCCACACACCTCCAACACCTCACCCCGCCGAGGGGCATGCTTCCCACTTCACTGAGGAAATGAAGCAGTGGGAAGTGAGTGTCCACGACACCCACCCCCGTCCCCCAGCAGCCGCACCCTGAGAGCTGGCTTTCCCGCTCCCTACTGTAGAACTGTCTGGGCTCCTGGGCTCGTTAAGGGCAACCCTGCCTGTGCCCTCGATGGAATCCCCTCCCACCTCTATGGCAACATGACTCCGGAGATTTTTCCACCCTTTTTTTTTTCCACATCACCAACTTTCCTTTCTCTCCTGGGTTATTCTCATTAACACATGAACCTGCTCTTATCTGTCCCATCATTATTTATCATCTCTCTTTAGCCCCAGTTATCTATGAACTTCTGGCCTTATCTCTCTCCTTGGTTTTCCAGTAAAATTTTTGGTGTTTTCCATGCTCTCTGATGCTGTCTCCAAAGCCCTTCCCCGCCATTCTCCATTAAACCCACTGCTATCAGGTTTTTTGTTCAGACCATTCCAAAGAAACTCCTCCTGACTTGCACATCACCTACATCCAACCGTCAACTCTTTTCCCTCATCTTAACTCTACCTATAGAGAGCACTTGACATAGTCGATTACTTGCTTCTCCTGGAAATACGTTCTTCATTGGCTCCCGAGGTCACCATAATCTGACTCTTCCTCTGCCTTTCTTAGTTCTTTGCTGATTTCCACCTTTTCTCCCCAGTCTTATTCTTAAACTGAGTCCTTGGACTTTTTTTTTTAAGAGAGAGAGCGCACACGCGCAAGCGGGAGTGGGAGGGGCGAGCAGAGGGAAAGAGAGAATTAAGCAGGCTCCACGCTCATCACAGAGCTGGACGCTGGGCTCCATCTGATGACCCCTGAGATCATGACCTGAGCCGAAATCAAGAGTCCACTGCTTAACCTACTGAGCCACCCAGTCGCCCGGTCTTCTTTTCTAAACATAATCTCACTTCCTTGGCAAACTCCTCTAGTCTCCTGACTTTAAATACCACTTAGATATTACAGTTCCCAAATAGACACCTCTGGCTCAGACTTCTCCCCTGAGTGCCATACTTTACACATCCAGTGGCCTACTCAACATCTCCATGACCATTAAATTGACACCCCAATTGATATCCTGATATTCCACTGCTCTGTCCGTGGTCTTCCTATCTCAGTTAATGGCAGCCTCGTTGTTCCAGCTTCTTAGGCCAAAATATTCAGACATCTTTGACTCCTTCCTTTCTCCCATATCCCACGTCTATTCCTGCAGGAAATCCTACAGTCTCCACCTTCAAAATATATCCAGATCCCAGCCGCATCTCACCACCTCCATCACTAGCACCCTGGGCTAAGGCACGCTCACCCCTCCCCCGAGTTACTGCCAGTAGCTCCTGACTGGTCTCCCTGCTTCCATGCATGAGCTTCTACAATTTAATCTCAATATAGCAGCCAGACCGATCCTTTCACAAAAAGCCAGACCATGTCATTCCTCTGCTCTAAAGTCCCCAAGAGCTCCCCATTTTAATCAGAATAAAAACAAAGTCCTTAGAAAGGTATAGATGACCAGCACTATCTAACAGAAATAGGAGCCACGTGTGACATTTAAAATTTTCTGTAGCCATAATAAAAAAGTAAAAAGAAACAGGTGAAATGAATTTTAACAGTGTATTTTTAAATGCGGTATCTCTAAGATATTATTATTTCAACATGGGCTCCATATAAAACTTGGGAAATTTTACCTTCTTGTTTTCATTCCAAGTCTTTGAAATGTGGCAGGTCATGTAGTCATACGGCACGTCTCAGTTTGGACTAGACACCTTTCAAGAGCTCGAGAGCCACGCGTGGCTAGAGGCCACTGTAGCGGACAATGCAGCTTGAGCCCACGTCTCTCTGAGGGGCCTCTGGCTCCCCTTCACCTGGCTGACTCAGCTCCAGCCCATTGGGCAGGCTTGCACCTCAGGACCTTTGCACAGCCTTGTTCCCTCTGCCGTCCCTGCTCTTTCCCCCTGATAATCTCACAGATGCCTTTTCACCTCCTTGCCTTCACTTACATGGCCATCCCACTTAAACTGAAACCAGCACACTTCCCATTCTGACACTCCCAATTCCTCTTACCTGCTTCAATTTCTTTCCCGTAGCACTTACCACCTTCTAAAAGATCACATATTCACTAAGTATTCTCTACTTTCTCACACAAGAAAAGCTCCGCAAGGGCAGGTGCCTATTTTGTTGAGTGACATGTTTCCACTGCCTGGGATGTAGTAGGCACTCAATAAAAGCTTCTTGACTGAATGAATTAAGGAGAGCATAACTTTATCCCGTGAGGGTTCTTGGGTCAGGGCTTGGAGCCAGCATCTCACACTGTGCACCAGCAGCTCTCATCTTGGGAGTGACTGAAACGGGAGCTATTTCCTCGGTTAGCAATCGTTGAGAGAAAAGGCAAGGATAGGTTCAGTGCAGCAAGCATTTTCTGTGTGCCCACTGTGTGCACGGCTGTGGGGAGTGGTAACACAATGATCATAAGGATGTGAGCCCATGTCCTTCAGGAAGGCCTGGATTTCCTCTGGGCAGCTCTGGAGGCCAGAGCCAGTGGCAAAGTGGGGCAAATGGATAGAGACTCATTTCAATTTGTTGGAAAGAACCTTTGAATAATCAGCACCATTCAAAATGAATGGGACTGTCTTAGATCTCATTATGGCCCCAAATCTAGAAGTCACTCTTGCTGATATGTGGGCTCCGTACTGGGGGTTGAAGTAAACCTCTAAAGTCACCTTTAACATTCTAAGATACTTGAGCCTAAATTTTTGGTGTAGTAGAAATAATATGGGTTGGTTTGTTTTTAGATTTTTTATTTTTATTTTTTTTTTAAAGATTTTATTTATTTATTTGAGACAGAGCGAATGAGAGAGAGAGAGCACATGAGAGGGGGGAGGGTCAGAGGGAGAAGCAGGCTCCCCGCCGAGCAGGGAGCCCGATGCGGGACTCGATCCAGGGACTCCAGGATCATGACCTGAGCCGAAGGCAGTCGCTTAACCAACTGAGCCACCCAGGCGCCCTGGTTTGTTTTTAGATTTTTAAAGTAAAGTCTACACCCAGTATGGGGCTCGAACTCACAACCCTGAGATCAAGAGTTGCATGCTCTACTGACTTGAGCCAGTCAGGTGATCCAGTAATAGGGGTTTTGATATCTGACAGTCTGGTTGAAGTTTTATTCCCCGGTTTACCTGCTGCTATTTGCATGCTTGTTTTATTTTTTCAGGATGTTATCTATCTCCAGGGATTTGCTTCCAGATAATACACGCACCACTGTCTTCCATACAAGTTGACATGTAATAGAAAGCAAATACTTTTACCTTTACTTGGAAAATTTTCTCCTAGGTTCCAGAATTCCCCAAAATGGTAAAGGTCTGCCCCCCTTTAATTCTCAGGTTATTTCTAAAAACTTGCTCCCACCTCACAATGACTGCTCCCTAGGTCTTTTCCTATAGGCAACAGTACCCATCACTCCTTTTAACTGTTAAATGCTATCTCATTTCATCTTTGCAAAAGGTGTGGAGGTGTTGACCAGCATTAGTCTCATTATTCAGATGAGGAAATTGAAGCTCAGGGATGTTAATTAACTTGCCCAAGGCCACATCTCTGGTTAAGTGGTCCAACATAACCTAGGAAATTCCAAAGAATTTCTTTCGCTGTTCTGTACTCATTCACTCACTCACAAATATTTATTGATCTGTGTGTGCCAGGAGCTCTGCTAGGAACGGAGGACACGCTCTACACAAACCCCTTCTCTCTGCTTTTTGTGACTGAGCCTCGGGAGTTGGGTTAGAGGGCTTTTTATTTTTTATTTTTTTAAAGCTTTTCTTTTATTTGACAGAGAGAGTAGAGGGGGGAAGGTCAGAAGGAGAAGCAGAATCCCTGTTGAGCAGGGAGCCCGATGTGGGACTCCATCCCGATCCCGGGACTCCATCCCGATCCCGATCCCGGGACTCCGGGTTCACGACCTGAGCAGAAGGCAGACACTTAACTGACTGAGCCACCCAGGCGTCCCTGGTTAGAGGGCTTTTTAGCCGTCACCTGACCTGTTTCCTTTCACTGAAGGCTTTGGCATCCCCTCCAGGCCCCGATAAGGGTCTTTATAGATGTGGTTGGGTTGCAGCTTCGGCTTCTCTACAGATACCTCAGTCTTCCCCTGAACTTACTCTATCCCAGTTGTGCAAATAAGCCAGTCATTCTCCATTTCTGATTGGACAACGAGATGGAGCTTACTTTTCCTTAAGCAGTGGCGGAACATCTTAGCCAGCATCTTAGGGAGGGCGGACTATAGCTTGAGCACCCGGCCCCTTGGAAGGCCTCTCTATGTCTCCTCTGACTTCCAGTTAGTTTCCAGATCCCAGTTACAGCTTGTACATACTATGGGGCGGGGTTGGGGGGGGGGGGGGAGTGTGTGCTTACTGAAGCAGTACAGAGACATTATTTAGCAAAAAAATACTTGCTCGCTCCTTCCCTTTCTCAGAGGTCTGACCTGACACCTCCGTTCAGATCACGACCCAGCCCATGCTGGCCCCTCCCTAACCCCTCCTTAGGACAACCTCCAGGCACCAACCACAGGTCCAATGCATATTTAAAGGGCTCAACTTTCCTCTTTCTATTCAGTCTGATTTTACACACTTGCTGGGAGTGGGTGGGGGCGGGGGAGTCCTTAAAGTATTTTCTAAATTACTTTCATTTTTGAAGTAAACAGAAGATTATGAAAGCTTAAAAAGAACCAACTGCAGTTGACCCAATCCCAGTTTATATAATATTGTGACATAATATGTTTCAAGTCCATATTTAAAACCTCCATATTCAAGTATGTCAAATGGATGAGTTGTATTGATTTCACTATTTCTCAACATGGGGGAGGGATCTTAAACCCGTGTTCCTAAATTTCTTAGCATAACATTCAAGGGCCTCCCTGATCCAGTTCTAAATGACCTTTCTATGTCACTCTGGACTGGAACACTGATTAATCTTTATTTCATGTCCCAGCACGGTGCTGGATACATGGGAAGAGTACAATGATTTCAGCCCTCTTAGGGCATCATCAATATGCTACCCCCACTGGCCTTGTCCTCCACCCAATACTACTGGCTTATCCCAATAGCTGAACCCTGAACCTTGTCAGGTCCAGTAGCTGCAACTGCTCCTAATCTCAAGGTCAAGCATTTGATTCTACCTCCCCCTTCCCAGTAGCCCTCTCCAACATTCTTCCCATTAGAACCTCCAATCCACTGATGACGCCCCCTCGTAACACTCCCTCATCTGCTTTATGTTCTCCCTCCCTCCTAACAGTGTGACATTATTCTACTAAAACATTATTTGTGTTTACCTGAAATTCAAACGTAACTAGGCATCCTGTTGTTTTATTTGCTAGACCTCACAACCCAACAACCATAATAATCACTCTCCTATATAATGCAGCTTCTTTGGCCTCCTCCTACTTGAAACTCCCTTGGCAAAATCACAGCTTGGGAAGGCTCAACTTTCTGACAACTCTGTGTCCCATTCATGCAGCTCATTGTGGCTGCAGAAAAACTCAACCCCACTGAACAGATCTCACTTTCGATTCAGGACTGCAAACCTCAAAAGGGGCCTTCGTGCTGCTTCATCCTTCTACTTAATAGGCTCCTGGTCAAGTCACCCTCTGTATTTTTGGCCTTTGTTTCTCTCCTCAAACCTACTGTACTTTCTCTCTCCTCATTCTCAGGGTCCAACCGAACAGAAAATCGAAGCCCTTGGGAGAATTCCTGGATTCCCCTCACTTTATCTCCACTGTATTGTATTCATCCGTTTTTTTTTTAAGAGTTTATTTATTTATTTGACAGAAAGAGAGACAACGAGAGAGAACACAAGCAGGGGGAGTGGAAGAGGGAGAAGCAGGCTTCCCGCCAAGCAGGGAGCCCGATGCGGGGCTCGATCCCAGGACCCTGGGATCATGACCTGAGCTGCAGGCAGCCGCTTAACGACTGAGCCACCCAGGTGCCCTGTATTCATCCATGTTAACCTCCCTTCTGTCACCTAGGTTGGGGGTCGGCAAACCATGGCCTGTGGGCCATCCAGCCCACAACCCACGTCTGTACGGCATGCTGGCTAAGGATGGTTTTTAGTTTTTATTTTTATTTTATTGATTTTTCTTGGAGAATTTTATTTTATTTTTATTTTTAGATATTTATTTGAGAAAGACAGAGACTCTGGGATGATGACCTGAGCCGAAGGCAAATGCTTAAAGACTGAGCCATCCAGGTGCCCGGTTTTCGGTTTTTAAATAATTAGGGCGGGGGGCAGGGAATCACAAGAATATGTTCTGTAACATGTGAAAAGTATATGAAATTAACATTTCAGCAAACCTACATCAAGTTTTATTGGAACACGCCACGCCCACTCATTTATGTGCTATGTGTCGGCTCTAGAGACAAGCAGAATAGTTGCAACAGAAACTGTATGTCCGCAACTACTAAAATATTTACTGTCTGGTCCTTTGTAAAAAAGTTTGCTGACCCCTCATCCAGCTGCGCTCCAATCCAAAACCACTTAATCCCATCCCTCTTTCCGATTTAGGAATATGGCCTTGCTAATTCCACCCAACCCTGCCATCAATTTTTCCGTCTGCTAAAATCAGGCCTACGAGCGTACCAAAAGGCTGTTGTTTCTCCATTCTTAAAAAAACAAAAAAAACCCAAAAAAAACAAAAACACAACAACAAAACCAAACAAACAAAAAACCCACAAAACCTCTTCTGGCTGCCTTCTGCCCCTACTGGTTACTGCTCTCATTTACAGCAAAAATCCCCAAAGAATTATCTGCATGTGAAGACCACACTCCTTTTCCCCCAAATCTCACTTAAACCTTCGCCCTTCACTCCACCAAGATCGCTCTGCGCGCACCTAGGTCCGCGCACCTTGGTCCCACGGCCACCGCGAGGGTGCACCTGCGACAGATCCCCGGAGCCTCCTACCTGGTGGGTGGGCAGCAGGACGCAGTGATCGCTCTCTCGGCCCCAAAGCTCCTTTTCACTTTACTTCTGAGACACCGTACCCTCTAGATTTTTCTCCCACCTCCTGGGCACTTCCTCGTCTCTTTTCCTGGTTCCTCTTATCACCGGCAGCCCCAGGACCTCTGTTCCTACCCCTGCTCTCTCCTGCGCAGGCTCCTGCAGGCTCTTATGCTAATGTTCCCAAAGGCATACCCCCAGCCCAGACCTCCGTCCTAAGAACTGAGCTTCAGGATCTACCTGCCCACTGGCATGGCCAGGCCAGCATCTAACGGACAGAGCGACATCAACACGCCAGTCCGCAGGTCAGACGGGGGCTGAGACCCAGGTTCCTCTCCATCCCCAGCCTTTCTTCCTGCCCCCAGGGACTGGCAACCCTGCCCTTCCTTTCAGGCCTAAATCCTTGCCATCACTTTAACCATTCGTCTCTCACACTCCGCCTAGAATCTGTCGGAATGTCTGTTGGCTCTGCCTTCACCACTTGTCTGGCAACTGCCCATTTCTCACCTGACCCCACCTCGTCTCATCATCTCTCACCTAGATTAAGGCAAACTCTCCTGGGAGCTCTCCCTGCTTCCAACCTTGTCTGATACGCTCCCTCTCCACTCAGTGGCCAGGAAACTTTCTTTTTTTTTTTTAGATTTTATTTATTTATTTGAGAGAGAGAGAGAGTGTGTGAGCGAGAGAGAAAGAGCACAAGTCAGGGGGAGAGGCAGAGGGAGAAGCAGACTCCCTGCCGAGGAGCCCGACGTGGGGCTCGACATGGGGCTCGATCCCAGGACCCTGGGATCATGACCTGCGCCAAAGGCAGACACACTTAACCCACTGAGCCACCCATGTGCCCCGACCAGGAAATATTTTTCAAAGGAAGTCCACTCAAACCCTCCAGTGGCTCCCCATATCACTCAGAGCAAAAGCCAAAGCCCCTTAATGGCCTACAAAGCTCTACTTGATCTAGCTCGCTGTCGCCCCCACACCTCACCTCTCTGACCCCATCTCCTGTCATCTCTTCCTGACTCAGTACAATACACCAGCCTGCTTGCTGCTCCTGGGACAAGACAGGGCTGCTCCCACTTGGGACTTTTGTGCTGGCTCTCTCTGCAATGCTTTTCCTAGCATGGCAAACCTCTGTCACCTTCCAATCTGCTCAAATGTCGCTTCTTCAGTGTGACCTACCTTGATCTTCTGATCCTTCAGGCCCTGCTCTACTATAGGACATCACTCTATTAACTTCTGACATATTTTCCTAGGTACTTACTTATTATGCAATTTACTAGAATGTTAACTGCATGAGGCAACATATTTTTGTCTGTTTTGCTCAATTATTTAGTTCCAAGTGCTTGAAACTAACACATACTCAGTAAATATTTGTCGAATGAATTGAATGTCTCCTTACTAGATGATTTCATCTTTGTTTTTTTTGCTTAATTTTTCAATAACCTTGAGAGTTAGGTGTTCTCTCCATTTTACCTTGTTAAATTAATTAGACAAGGAGGCCATTGGACCAAAATGGCCCTAATGGTTTGGTGGCCTGTAGAAGCAGACAAAAATCTAAGCCCATAACGCCTGGAGGTTCAGAAATCAAAACCTAAAGATAATCAATCACAGCCAACTAGGCTTTAAGCGATAGCCAATCAAATAATTTCCTTCCTATGCTTCAGCCCCTTTCCCTGCATATGCCATAACCCTGGCTCTGGCCGGCAGAGCACTTCTAAACGCTTCCGGTATGGGGCTGCCCGAATCAGTTGATTTTTGCTCAAATAAATTATCTTTTGATAACCTGTAAGGATACCAATGTTTAAAAAGTTTAAGTAACTTGCACGAATCACAAGTTATTGTTCGAAAGTGAAATTGAGAACCTCAGTCTTTTTTTTCACCCCACAGCTTTCCGTGTGGCTGGCCACAGTGTTCCCATTTGTGAGGGTCCGAAGAATGACAAGTTCACTCACACCCAAGATGCACTCTTGGAGTCTACAAGGAAAGCAAATTTCTGTAAACCAAAGCAGGACTTCCCAAAATAAGAGCAAAGGAAAAGTCAGGAGTGGACCCTTGCTCATAATTCCGCTTGTTCCTAAAATAATTCACATCTTTACATAACATTAACTTAAAATTATTTTTAAAAAATGAAATTATTTAAATAGGCAGGAATCTTTTTAAAAATTCACTTGGTGAACATATAACAAATCACTTACTTTTGTCAGGTTTCAAGGTTTCCTCGATGAAGTTGTAGTTGAAGAGACTGGAGATGAACTTGATGAGGCCTGACTGGAGATTTGGGGCAAAGGAAAGTGCTCGAGAATAAAAAACAGAGGGGAAAGGAGATGGAAAAAATAGAGAAAAAAATGTTACCTAAATAATTTGGACAGATCACATTCCCTAGACCTCGAGAGGCTGATGATCTCAGAGAACCTTTCTTTGTTTTAGCAAATCTAAAACTGTTTAGAGCTTGCGCTGCCTTTCGCCTTCAGGAGAACCTAATGCCAGAGTCCAGATCAAGATGATCTTACCTGGAAGAGAAGTTCAGGACAGAACCAGTAGAAAAGCTACTACTAACCCCAAAGTGAAGGTCCTCCCACTTCCGCCCTGGAGCCCTCAAATTTGCATCAGGAGCTCTGGAGGAGGGAGTCTGGGGAACCTGATAACCCGACAGTCAGCTGGGCCCAAAGGTACACTCCCCTCCAATAGGCGGATATGGCTGGAATTGGCCCTAAGATTTGTAGGGAGAGAGGAGGACAGTTTCCTATGTGACCATTAGTTCTCATTAAAACTGCAGAATCTCTACTAGTTAATAATTAAATACAAGAAGCATCAATCCAACGGTATTAGTATTATGCATTTTTAAAAATCATATGCTGCAGATAACTAAGCATTGTTACTGTATTAATAATGCAATGTTGAAAAGGATAGATAGGACTCTTTAGTGGGCCTGGAGAGCCCCTAGCTGTCTTTCTTCCTCGTTCCTCCCAAGCTTACTTGTTTTAGACAGCAAAAACAAATAGGCGGTCACATAACCAAATGGAATGGAGGTGGGGGCGCAGGTCAGGGCCATTTAGGCTGAACTGCCCCACCTGCCTAAGATAATTGCATTTAAAGGGCTCCTTGAAATTGTTAAATACGGACCTTTTTGAAAAAGAATTGAAGTGATTCTCAAGGGAATGAACCTGGATCTATTACTGACCCTATGGAACTCAAAACCAGTGCCCTGTTCCAGGAGCGGGCTGTGGATGAGATGCCTGCCTGACTCCTTCAGCCAAGGTGAAGCTCCACGGAAGCCCCAGGACCCAGGATCCTGGCGTGTCTGCTCTGTTTTTTTAAATAAAAGTCAACAGGGGCGCCTGGGTGGCTCAGTCATTAAGCGTCTGCCTTCGGCTCAGGTCATGATCCCAGGGTCCTGCTTCTCCCTCTCCCACTCCCCCTGCTTGTATTCCGTCTCTCACTGTGTCTCTCTCTGTCAAATAAATAAATAAAATCTTAAAATAAATAAATAAATAAAAGTCAACAGAAGCTAAAGCCGTTCAATCTCGTAAACACAGTTAAGTACAGTTAAGTATTTATTTAGCAAAATAAATGGGTAGTTATCTAAGAATTAAGTTCTGGCCCACTCTATACTTGATGTGGAAAATATTAATTGAATCAGAACCTTAACACATATCTTTATTTTGAACCTCGATGGATCGATAGAATATTTTTGCTTCAAGTCTGTTCGAGGTTTGCTAACCTAATCTAAGTTACGAAGACAGTTGCATCTAAAATATAACTTTCCCGAGAGTCATTATTATATTTAATAAATTAAGTCATGATTATATTTAATAAATTAGTTAAAGCTTGGCTTTAGTTTTGAGCAGTTAATCTAAAAAATTATGTCACGGAGTTTGCAATATGGAGTGAGCTCTAATGTGTTATATAGCCAAATAATATCATTGCTTGGTTGCCTTTATGCTAGACATCAAGTCAGGCAACTGGAAATTCAAATCCTGGCTGCCCCATCTCACTTACTACTTATAGACCTTAGGCAAGTCACTCAACCTCTTTGCACTTCATCTGTAAAATGAAATTGATAATAAATACATCCCTGCCTTGTTGGGGAGACTCATGTATGTAGAATGACTGTTAAATAACTCTGTGACCCTAAAGCTCTGTATAGATGTTAGTTATGACGTGGGAAACAAAGGCAAAAGAGAAAACTTAGATTTCCTTGCTTCTTACAGCCCACTGACAAGTCCTTGAAACAAGCAGAGTGACCTTCCTCTAGAAACTCAACTGCCTCCAAGTTGACACTCCCCTAAGGGCAAAAGGCAGTCTTAGCCCGACCCCCCAGGATCCTGTAAGTCTTCTGTAACATATAAAAATCCCTTTGGAAACTTCCTTTATCTCTACCCCCTAAGATATATGTTGGCAATCATCCCCCAAGCCTATGGCCCACCATTGTACATCTGGAGGGTCTCATGACTAGGGTTTTACTAGACAGTAATAACTGACCTTTTCCCAACAATAGCTAGGCACCACCCCCCCCCCCCAAGGTCCTGGAAACCTTGCTTCCAAAATTCCTTAGAGACTTACGCTATCCTTAATCCCCTCCCAACTTGAAAGATTATCATCGGCCATGCTCCATGAGCGCAGTGCAGCTCTGTCTGCCCACAGGTCCTGTCCCTGTGCTTTAATAAAACTATCTTTTTGCATGAAGATGTCTCAAGAATTATTTCTTGGCCATTGGCTCTGAACCCCAACATATTTCCTACATCAAGTGTTTTTTTGTTTTTTGTTCTTTTTAGAGAGAGACATGGTGGTGGGGGCTTGGCAGAGAGAGGATCTTAAGGAGGCTCCACACCCAGCACAGGTCCGACGAGGGGCTCCATCTCACAACCCTGGGAGACCCTCATGACCTGAGCCGAAATCAAGAGTCGGACGCTTAACCAAAATGATCCACCCAGGCGCCCCTACATCAAGTTATTTTTAACATCAACTACTATACTTGCCAAAATGGCAAATATTGGCCAAAAGCCACATAGGATTCTTCCTAATCCCTAGAAGGGACTTTCTAATCATATCCTGTATTTTTTTTTTTAAGATTTTATTTATTTATTTAGACAGACAGAGACACAGTGAGAGAGGGAACACAAGCAAGGGGAGTGGGAGAGGGAGAAGCAGGCTCCTGGCTGAGCAGGAAGCCCGATGCGGGGCTGGATCCCAGGACCCTGGGACCGTGACCTGAGCCGAAGGCAGACGCTTAACGACTGAGCCACCCAGGTGCCCCATATCCTCTATGGTTATATTTTATTATTTCCAGTAGATGGACAATAAGAAAAATTTACTAATATCTTTGAACTTACGTTTATGACCACCAAAGAAAACAATTTACATAAAGTCTAAATGTCTTCATTGGAGGTATGAATGAGAGCAAAAGATTGGAATCAACCTAATTGTCTCTCAACAGGGGTTGATAGAATAAATTATGTCTCATCCATCCTACAGAATACTATTAAGCTTTCAAAAAAAAAAAAAATAGGGAAGCTTGTTAGGTAGTTATATAAAAACCTCTGACATATCATAAGTGGAAAAAACCCCAAATGCAGACCTATATATTTGTTCTGCTACGATTCAGGTTAAAAAGGGATCAGGGAAAGGGACAAACTGCTTCTAAAATGTATGTGAAAATGCAAAGGGCAAAGTAGAGCCATGGCAACCCTGAAGCAGGACAAAGATAAAGGATTTAAACTATCAGATATCCAGACTTACTATGGAAAAAAGTCCAACTCACTGAATCAGAGAGTAGAAAAGGGGCTGCCAGGGGCTGGGAGGCGGGGCGAAGTAGGGAAAGGCTGGTAAAAGCGTACAGACTTTCAGTGTAAGATGGATACAGTCTGAGGATCAAATGTGTAACATGGCAACTCTAGTGGATAACATGCTCTGTTGTATGATTGAAATTTGTTAAGAGAGTAGCACTTAAATTTTCTCACCAAATAAATAAATAAATAAAGGTGAATATTTGAGGATGGATGGGCTAATTGGTACAATATATGTCAAATCATCACATTGCACACTTTAAATATCTTACAATTTTATTTATCAATTATACCTCAGTAAAGCTGGGGAAGGGCACCTGGGTGGCTCAGTCGTTAAGCGTCTGCCTTCGGCTCAGGTCATAATCCCGGGGTCCTGGAATCGAGCCCCACATCGGGCTCCCTGCTCAGCGGGAGGCCTGCTTCTCCCTCTCCCACTCCTCCTGCTTGTGTTCCCTCTCTCACTGTGTCTCTCTCTGTCAAATAAATAAATAAAATCTTTTAAAAAAATAAATAAATAAAGCTGGGGAAAAGAGACTTACTGTGAAACTCCAGTAGTGAAATCCTTGTGTTATCGGTGCAACAAAAGGCAAATAGACCAATAAAACCGAGTAGAGTCCAGAAATGCACACATACGGGCAACTGATTTATAACAAAGGTGTTCTGAGCGTGGTAGAAAAAAGACAACTCTTTCAAAAAATGATGCTAAGTTAACTGGATGGAAAGAAAAATGAATCTTGATGCCTAGTTTAGAACATACATAAAAATTAACTTGGGAAAAACCCCCCTCAACTTGGAAAGATTAGAGAATTGAAAAGAAAACAATTGAGCTAATAGAAGAAACACAGATAAATATCTTCATAAGCTTGGGGAAGGCAAAGATTTTTTTTTTTTTTTTAAGATTTTATTTATTTATTTGACAGAGAGAGAGAGCACAAGCAGGGGGAGGAGCAGAGGGAGAAGCAGGCTTCCCACTGAGCAGGGAGCCTGATGCGGGGCTCGATCCCAGGACCCTGGGATCATGACCTGAGCCGAAGGCAGACGCTTAACGACTGAGCCACCCTGGCACTCCATGGCTATTATTCTTTAAGAATAGGTATGGAAACCACTCAGAAGCATGACTAAAATGCAAAAACTAGTCAACATCAAGTATTGCTGAGCAGATAGAGCAATTAGAACGCATACAGCCCTAATGGGACTATAAGCTGCAGGTCCAGTTTGCCAACGTATACGGAGGCCAAACACACGCATCCTGCGATCCAGCGAGTCCGTTCCTAGGGATGCAACCGAAATGCTTGCATGGTATTCACCAAAAGACAAGAACATGGGTCACCCGGCTGGCTCAGTCGGTGGAGCCAGCCTGCAACTCTCGATCTCGGGGTGGTGAGTTAAACCCCACACTGGGTGGAGAAAATTACTTAAATAAAATCTTTAATAAAAAAAAAAAAAAAAAGAGGGAGGCCTGGGTGGTTCAGTCGGTTAAGCATCTGACTTCAGCTCAGGTCATGATCCCAGGGTCCTGGGATAGAGTTCCCAACAGGCCTCCTTGCTCAGCAGAGAGCCTGCTTCTCCTTCTGCCCCTCCCCCATCTTGTGCTCGCACGCTCTCTCTCTCTCTGACAAATAAATAAATAAAATCTTAAAAAAATAAAAGAAAGACAGGATCAATTATAGCAACACTATTCATTATAGCCCTATATCCAGATGTCCACACACAGTAGAACGGATGAAGTGTGGTATATTATTTATAAGATGGAACACTATTTAGTAACAAAAATAAATCAACTACCACTACGTATAACAACATGGATGAGTCTCACAGATATACTGTTGAAGGAAAGAACCAGATACATTGGAATACACACTGTATTCAATCTACGGTGGTAGAAATTAGGATAGCGTGTGGGAGGGTATGAGCCGTAGTCTGGTTAATGACTGGATATGGCTTTGAGATTCTGGTAAAGTATTCTTTGTTGATCCGGGGTTACATGAGTATGTCCGCTTTGAGAAAAAACATTGAGCTGATCACTTATGATTTGTGCACTTTTTTCTCCAAGGATAGAAAGTTTAATAGCAAGTTTACACTTTAAAATGGGGTAAGCAAATATTCATATGCATATGCATTAAAATCCCTGGAAGATTACAAAAGAAACTTGTTTTTAGGGAGAGGGAGCTAGGTAGATGGGGAGATAAACCTTTCATTCTAATTTTTTCCTACTTTCATTTATTTATTTATTTATTTAGTAATCTCTACACCAAATGTGGGGCTCAAACTCAGAACCCTGGGGGCTCAAACTCAGAACCCTGAGGTCAAGAGTCACATGCTCTATCCACTGAGCCAGCCAGGCACCCCTCCTACTTTTTGACCCATTGGAATGGATCACCCGTTCTGACATCTAAAAAATAAACTTTAAAATAAAAATAAAAATTTAAGATATGAAATGAAAACAACACTTCCAAAATCCAAATAGTTCGATTACTTAAGTCCCAAAAACTCTTGTTACAAGAAATGAGCAACTAACTGTGAAAATTGAAGGTGTACATAGGAAGACAAGATAGTTGATTATTTTACTACTAATCAATCAACTTTCAGTCTTAAATCTTTTTTTTTTTTTTTAAGATTTTATTTACTTGAGAGAGCGACAGAGAGAACATAAGCGGAGTGGGGGGACACAGAGGGAGAAGCAGACTCCCCGCCAAGCAAGGAGACCAAGGATGTGGGGCTCAATCCCAGGACGCCGGGATCACAACCCAAGCCGAAGGCAGATGCTCAACCAACTGAGCCACCCAGGCACCCCTCAACTTTCATTCTTTAACAAATGTACTTTCTCAAGAAAAAGACAGCTCAGCAAAGGATTTAATACTGTAATTTAGGATGAAATAAGCACGTTATAATTAGGTAACTCTCCCTGTCTGGGAGGTGTCCCGAGGGTGTCTGGGGCACCCCCCCCCCCAGTGAGATATGAGACCCATTTGCCAAAATGAAAATCAGGAAGAAGTCTCCACCAGCTGGGAAGGATGCTGGAAAGGGGACCCCACTGTTTTCCACTTAACTCTTCCGGAATATTTTCTCATCACTTCTTAGCCAGACTACTGGCAGCAACAGTCTTACCCATTCTTTCATTTATTTGGATCAATACAGTCAAATTCTTTAACAAAAATTTCTGGGTCACTACTAGCCGTGTCTCCCCAGGACAGGCTATTCTAGTTATATCAAGGTGATACCAAGTATTTCAGCCCCTGCTTTCAGCAGCCAGCACTGAAACTAGGAGAAGAAATGAGACTCTCTTCCCAAGAGTATGAAAAAGGCGAGGAGAAGGGGAGACAGCAGAGAGCACTCAGAAGCACAGCAGAACGAACCCGGGAGAAAAGGGAAGCAGAATTTATCTTTTTGGTTTTTCTCCCTGAGGCTGTGGAAACAGACACAGGGAGGTAGTGGTTCTCAAGAGGACTTATGACCTTCCACAGGTCAGTGTTCGCAAGGAGTTTTTCTTGGTGTCTAGGTTCCAAGCCTGCTCTGCAGAGTATCCTTCTTTCCCCTCTCCTCCCACCCTCCGTCCCTCCCTCTCTTCTTTAGCTCTGGGTCTCATCCTGTTTTATTTGTTTTTTTTTTTTTTTAAAGATTTTATTTATTCATTTGAGAGAGAGAATGGGAGAGAGAGCACGAGAGGGGGGAGGGTCAGAGGGAGAAGCAGACTTCCTGCTGAGCAGGGAGCCCGATGCGGGACTCGATCCTGGGACTCCAGGATCATGACCTGAGCCGAAGGCAGTTGCTTAACCAACTGAGCCACCCAGGCGCCCCTGTTTTATTTGTTTTTAAAGACAGGCTTATTAAGGTATAATTTACATGGAATCAAATTCACCTTTTTTTTGTTGCATAGATCTATGAATTTTGACAAAGGTAAACAGTTATGTAATCACCAAGATATAGAACATTTTTTTTAAAAGATTTTATTTATTTATTTGAGAGATAGAACGAGAGAGAGAGAGCATAAGTGGGGGGTGGGGGAAGGGCGGAGGGAGAGGGAGAAGCCAACTCCCCACTGAGCAGGGAGCCAGACACAGGGCTCGAACCCAAGACCCTGAGATCACGATCTGAGCCAAAGGCAGACACTTAACCGACTGAGCCACCCAGGTGCCCCTGATATAGACTATTTCTATCACCCCCCCCAAATTCCCCTTACCTCTGTAGTCACTCACCCTCCTTCCAGGCCCTGTGAACCACTGATCAATTTCCCATCCCTTTAATCTTTTCCAGAATGTCATATAAATATATAGCCTGCTCCTTCCGCTCAGAATGCTTTTATAATTCTTCTATGCGGTTGCATATATCAGTACTTTATTCCTTTTTATTGCTGAGTAGTATTCCACCGTATGGTTGTTGGTTTATCCATTCACCTGCTGATGAACATTTGGGTTGTTTGCAGTTTGGAGCAGTTATGAATAAGGCTGTCATAAATATTTGCAAACAGATTTCTGTATATTCCTGTTTGTTGTGAATATTCAAACATATGTAAAGGTTGAAAGAGACTAGTAGAGTAACCCTGCCCATACTCATTGCCAAAATTAAGTAGTATCAAAATTGTGCTGTGTCTTCTGTGTCTATCTCTTTTTTTGCTCAAATATTTTTTATTTTTTTAAAGACTTTATTTATTTATTTATTTATTTATTTGACAGAGAGAGAGAGAGAGAGCGCACAAGCAGGGGGAGCGGCAGGCAGAGGGAGAGGGAGAAGCAGACTTCCCACTGAGCAGGGAGCCGGATGCCAGGCTTGATCCTGAGACTCCAGGACCATGACCTGAGCCAAAGGCAGAGGCTTAACTGACTGAGCCATCCAGGCGCCCCTTGCTCAAGTATTTTAAAGAAGGTACTTGAAGTCGTATCAAATCTAAAAGCATGATAGATCTCTCCAGCATCACATTTTCTCATACAACCACAGTGCCATTATCATTCCCGACTAAATGACTTTTTCTTGGTGTTATCTACTGAATCACCCATCATCAGACTTCCCTGATTCTCTCAACAGTGTCTTTCTACAGTTTCTTTGAACTAGAATCTACCTTACATGAGGTTCTGTCTGTTTAGTGTTTGCATCTAGAGCAGTCTTCTCTCCTTTGACCCCCATGTCATCGACTTAGAGAAAACAGGTCTGTTTTCCTATAAAGCATTTCCTTATTTTGGGTGTGTCTCTACCTCCTTTGTGGGAGTCATTTAACTTTCTCCTCTGTTTCTTGCATTTCATGTAAGTTAGTTCTGAGGACATGATTAGATTCTTGGGGGTATTAAAAGATAAAAGGAAGCATAAAGAGTTTATTTCCAAATTGGGCAGTGCCAAACCAAAAGTGGCCAGGAGTGCTGCACTAATGGGGTGGGGAGAGACTTGTATAGAGAAAAGGCAAAAGTAAAGCAAGGAAATTATTGATTGGCTAGAGCTTAAAGTCTAGTTGACCGCTTGTGATTGGCTATCCTTAGGTTTCTATTTTGTAACTCGGAGGCACTTTCAGGCTTAGATTTTGGTTTGCTAATGGAGACCACTGCTGCCTAATGACCTTCCTGTTTAATTAATTTGGCAGGGGCAAGACTCCTCCATAGGAGGGCGGTGGGCTTCCTGTTCCATCACATCAGGAGCTCCATGTCCACTGTCCCCTATTAGGGATGTTAAATGTGATCAATGTCAGAACATACATGGCAGGGGCGCCTGGGTGGCTCAGTCGTTAAGCGTCTGCCTTCGGCTCAGGTCATGATCCCAGGGTCCTGGGATGGAGCCCCGCATCGGGCTCCCTGCTCCGCAGGAAGCCTGCTTCTCCCTCTCCCGCTCCCCCTGCTTGTGTTCCCTCTCTCGCTGTGTCTCTCTCTGTCAAATAAATGAATAAAACTTAAAAAAAAAAAAATCTGTTTAAAAAAAAAAGAACACACACGGCAGATCAGGCATGAAAGGACCATCAAGCCATCTTCAGAAGCCGTGCTGCTGTGCTTGCCTGATGCTCTGTGCCCTCCCGGGGAGTCACTGGTACACATGTGGATGCCCGGGCCCCCTGGTCCCAGCTCCTGCCCGCACATCCCCATGCAGAAGGAACCCTTTCTCCTAATAGCCTTATTGGACTCTGACTGCATTCTACCTGGTTTAGTGTTCGTGTTTGTGCCCCTTCCTCGGCCCCCACTTTAGGGTGCAAGGTTTCAAGAGCAAGGCAGTGGTTTGTGTATCTTCTTACTCCTGTTCCCCTAGGTGGTATGTTAGTGCAAGGAGCACAGCTCCTGAGTTGGACTGCCTCTGTTCATAATCTTCTCTACTGCTTACTGATCGTGAGTTAGGAACAAATGACCTAGATTGTCTGTGCCTTGGTTTCTACACCTTTAAGTGGGGGTCGTGATAGACATGAATCCATGGCGCTGTTGTGAGGAGTAAATACAGGCATAACTCTTACTGTGTCTCACTTTATTGCATTTTCCAGACAATCGCATTTTTTACAAATTGCAGGTAGTTCTCCTAGTATTTAAAATTTTTTTAGGGGCGCCTGGGTGGCTCAGTCGTTAAGCGTCTGCCTTCAGCTCAGGTCATGACCCCAAGGTCCTGGGATTGAGCCCCGTATCAGGCTCTCTGCTCAGCGGGAAGCCTGCTTCTCCCTCTCCCTCTGCCTGCCGCTCTGCCTACTTGTGCCCGCGCTCTCTCTCTGTCAAATAAATAAATACAGAAATCTTTAAAAAAATAAAATAGGGTCGCCAGGGTGGCTCAGTCGTTAAGCATCTGCCTTCGGCTCAGGTCATGATCCCAGGGTCCTGGGATCGAGTCCCACATTGGGCTCCCTGCTCTGTGGGAAGCCTGCTTCTCCCTCTCCCACTCCCCCTGCTTGTGTTCCTGCTCTCGCTGTGTCTCTCTCTGTCAAAAAATAAAGTCTTTGAAAATAAATAAATAAATAAATAAATAAATAAAAATTTTTAAAAAGTTTATTTATTTATTTATTTTTAGTAATCTCTACACCTGAAATGGGGCTCATGACCCTAAGATCAAGTCATATGCTCTTCTGACTCAGTGAGCCAGGTGCCCCACAAACTTTTTTATTATTATCACATTTGTTATGGCGCTCTGTGATCAGTGATTATGACTCCCTGAAAACTCAGACAATGGTTGGCATTTTTTAGCAACACTTCTTAATTATGTTATGGGCTTTTTTTTTTTTTTTAGATCTAATGCTATTGCAAACTTAATGGACTACAGAATAGTGTAAACATAACTTTTACATGTACCAGAAAACCAAAACACTCCTTTGGCTCGCTTTATTGAGATATTTACTTTATTGCCGCGGTCTGGTACTGAATCTGCAATACTTCTGAGGTGTGACCGTACTTGGTAAAAATGATCTTCAGCATCCTTATCGTGCATAGTGGTTTTCTGTAAATAACCATCCTCTTGGCTGCCACTTGCTCAAACATTGGTATAGCTCGTCATTGCCTCATGCTCAGGAATGAGGCACCAGCTTACGGCTGGTTTTCTCTGATCCGTAAGATTCTGTGGTCATCGAACTGATGGGTACAAGAGCTGACCTCGTCCAGACCCTGTCCTTCCACGAGCGGATAGATATTATGGTTTTCATCTTACACAGGAGCTAACTGCGGCCCTCCGAGGCTAATCCATTCAGACAAGGGGGAAGAGACTTGAAGATTTACTGGAAGAAGAGATATGATCTGTGATGGGATAAATCGCTCATGGTAATCAGACAGCAAAGGAGTGTTGAAAGAGGATCAGATCTCAGGTTCCTTGCTTCCAAATTTAGAGCTCCTTTTACTACATGTTAATGGATTGATGTGCTCTTAAATCTTCAGACGTAATTAGTGACAGTGAGCCAGTAGGGGACCTTGGGCACAAGCCCGAGCACGGGAAAAACTCCCTGCAGCCTGCCGGCTGTTACCACTTTTCTTGCAAAGGAAAGCCCCAGGTAAGGAGCAAACCTGGACCGGTCCCAACCAGTCTGCACCAAGATGAACCCTAGTCCTGAACTTTCACCGACTCTCCCCCTCATTATAATATTAGAAATCACGCCTAGGGGTGGAGATTTAACATGTTAATTGGACACGGTAATTAGACTCAAAGAGGCATGACCTTGAAGTGCAAGGTGCCAATAAATTCCCACCTCTACATGCTTAGACAGCACCCTTTTTTTCCCTTCCTTCCTTCCTTTTTTCAAAGATTATTTTATTTATTTGAGAGAGAGAGAGAGCGCGAGTGGGGGAAGGAGCCGAGGGAGAGGGAGAAGCAGGCTTCCCACTGAGCAGGGAGCCCGACACGGGGCTTGACCCCAGGACCCTGGCATCACGACCTGAGCCGAAGGCAAATGCGTAACCGACTAAGCCACCCAGGCGCCCCCCACCCAAGTTTCTTTAAAAAACTCTCCCTGACCTGTCCTCGGAGAGTCAACCTGCTGCCCCTCTTGTACTCGAGCATAAGTCGCAACGAAGCCTTGCCTGTGCTTTTAAATCTGGGGTCCAGCCCCGTTTCTAGCTTTGCTGGGTCCAAGGACCTGAGTCCAGTAACACCAGCAACTGCAGCAATGAGCAAAGAATAAAGCGAAAGGGGAAAAAAAGCTGCAACTCCAGTGTTGCAGGGAGTTGACTTCTGTGGAGCTTTGTTTGCTCTCCAGTTTGCTTCCAGTAGAAAGAGAGAGACATGCATGCTTTCCCCTCTGTGAGTATTTGTAGGAATAGCCACGGAGCTGTGGTCAGGCCCTTGCAGAGGACTTGAAAGACGCAGGCCTGGGAATAAGGGCTCTGTCACCTCCGTACCTTGATCCCTGCCTGTGGGGCCTGTGTCCGAGACCAGACGATGTAGTGTGTCGTCATCGAATGCATGACCTTCAGGAAAAGGCCACCTGCTCACTCAATTTAACCCTATTGTGCGCACACGCAGACCTCTTCCACCCCCACCAGTCCTCTCCATCTGAGATACAACTTCGAGAGAATTCTTTCCCCTTCAACCAAGGTATTGTCTCTGAGATTACTTCATTAAAGTGCAAATGGCCCCATAAAAGATACGAGGGCCATTGTATTAATTAACAATGACTTAATGCTCCTTCAATCATACTGATTAAGTAAAAGAGAAGATCCCTAACACTTGCTAATTACCCTTTTAACAAAGGATCCCAGCCTCCAGCTGCCATAGCATTAAAGCAGACTGGAGAATATTGTTTTATTTCTGCTCTATTTATTTTTAGTGACTTTATATTTGTGGCAGATGCATTTTCCATTTTATGTCACGTGGGATTTTCTTTAAGATGTATTTATTTCTTAAAAATGTGAATAAATTTAATAGAAGTTATTAAGTATGTAATAACGCAGGTGGTACTCAATAATGGCAAAACCCGGGAAGGCTCTGTACAAAAAATGAGCATAGAATGATGTCATCCTTGACCTAGTAATAAGTTAGCCTAACTTCAAAAATTTTTTTGATTTTAAATTATAAAACAGTGTAACCAATTCAGAGAAAGTTTGAGAAATAGAGACAAAAAAAAGCATCTATAAACCTTCTGCTCACACATATTGATGTGGGAAATAAAGGCAGAAGGAAATGTAGATAAAATTAAATGTCCTTATAACCTGCAGCCCATTGACAATTACTTGAGGCGGGCAGAATACAATGCTTCTCCAGGAAGATCCTAACTGTCTTAGTGTTAATACCTTGCCTAGAGGGAAAAGCAACCTTGGTTTGACAAACAGCAAGGCCTCTGGTATCCTGTGTCTTTAGCATATGAAGATCCTTTTGGAACTTTCCATATCTTTACTTTCCCCACCCCCAAAGCATATGATCATTTGCTCCTCATAATCCCGGGGCAGGAGGGGGCCACACATAGCCGCCCCTCTTTCTGCCCACTGGTCCTGTCCCCGTACCTTAATAAAACCACCTTTTTGCACTGAAGAAGTCTCAAGAATTCTTTCTTGGCCGTCAGCTCTGGACCCCACCAAACCTCACTTATATACAAAAACTACATCATTTGGTGCTCCAACGTGGGCTTCCAGTCTTTTCATCTGGACTCTGAGCTTCGGTGCAAACTTGGTGAGTCCTTTGCTCTCCCTTTACTTCCATTCCGGGGGCGCTTCAAGGAGTATGGTCCTATTGGAACACCTTCATGTCAATTGCTCAGGCTACAATCCTTAAGCCCGTGGCTACTCTACGGGGAGGAAAAAGCCTGCCTTTTGGCTGGAAGTTAGTCCCCTGGCCGGAATGGTAATAAGATCCAGGAACTTGATGCCCTCTCTTTATTCCTGTCCTTATACAAAGTTTTCTGTCTGGGCACGGGACAGCCATCTAAATGACCAGGATGGCTGCCAGTCTTAAGACTCCCGTGTGAGGTTTCCTCTTCATTGATCTAATGTGATCCCCTCCACATCCCTGGTCTAGCTGCTTCCTGCCGCGGGACCTCCACTTGGAACTGGCCGCAACCAGTACCCGATTAAATTAAAAACCCAACCTGGGACCGTTTCCTAGGGAAGTTGGCTGTAAGGACTACATGTGTTGGAATGTCCCTTAGACCACGATGGATTTCCATCTTTACTGTTTTCTGTCAATGTCCTCTACTTAAGTTATAAAATTGGATACTTTCCTCTTGTAAAACTTCTCTAGTGTATTCCATGGGTTAAAAACAGCCAGTTCTACGTGGCCTTCAGTGGGGCAAGCGAAGGCACAGTGTGACCTTCACGGAGGGGCCTTCACACCAAGGCAAACTTGGTCCATACGCCAGCACCCATCATAGTCTAGAATGCGATGGGGAAGCGGGGAGAGGGCAGGTCTCCCTCCTACAGGGCCTTTACGGCAGGCGGTGATCATAGTGATTTCATTCAAGGGACGCCTCAGGTCGCGTTGACACCAGGAACCTCTGACATAATCCTGCACATGGGATGCCACCCAGGAGTTGGGGGGTGGAGGGGTTGTCTTGGTAATGGACCTTCTCTCTTCAGTCTCCAAGGACTCTCCCTTGGGATGCCTTTTAACCCACTGGAAACAATTAGGATTGCAAAATTTAAGAAAGGTACTGCATGGCCTCAATAGGATCTATCTGTTAATCTCTTCTGCAGGAAACAAGGCCATAGATGGAGGTGTCCTAGGTCCATCCCAGGCTTTCAGGGCTTTAAATCAGGACCGGGACGTAAGGGCCTCTTGCAGAATGTGCTTGGTTGTAACCAGACCAGTCAACTCCCTCCTGGTGTATTGGATAATTATCTAAATAGGCCTCCTCCGAATAAACCCAGGTTGGAGGAAACACAGGCCCTCCCTAGCAATGGGGACTCTCTGTCTCTCCCTCCCTGTGTTCCTCCTAATAGACCAGGTTACTCTAGTGGTATGTGGGGGCTTCTCCCTCACTCATTTCCCAGGTTAATGGCTGTAATTGGAACCAACAGTCTCTGGTTAGTCTATTTCAGGTCGGGAACTTGAAGGAATATTCCCAAGCAGCTGCCAAAACTCCCTTTGTTTCAGGGAACTTCCCTGTCTTCTCCGGCCCGACGTGGTCTATTTCCTTTTGTTGGCGGGAAAACATGGTGTCTGCCCCTCTGTTGGAGCTGTTGAGCTCTAGAACCAGGAACCCTTTCTCTGCCTTCTGGCAGCACTTTGCCTCTTCTGCCTTCCTGTCCCCCTCCTGTTTCTGCAGCACCTTGGGGGCGGCCTGCATAACTGGCTTCCCTACCAGCCTGGGTGCCTCTGGTACCAGCTGTTTTGCCCGTGGGTCCTGCCCCCGTGCTTTAATAAAGCCACCCATTTTGCACCAAAGACGTCTCAAGAATTCTTTCTTGGCCGTCGGCTCCGGACCCCCAGAACCGCACATATATTTAAGAACGACATCAATATCATCTGTCACACTTGGGTGTGTTTTGGGAAGGCTCCCTGTGATGTAACGGACATGCGGGCACGCCTGGTAGGCTGAGCAGAGGTCACAGAAAGTGGCTGCCCCGGACTGAGAAGTCCCGGACCTGGCCAGGGTTGGAAGCTGAGAGGGGCCCGGGGGTGGTATAAGGGGTTCTTTAACCAGAGGATAAAGAGGTTGAAAGGGAGAATGTCAGGGGCACCAATCTGAAAGTTTGGTAAGCACAGCTCCGTCTGGATGCTCCCAGGAGGAATTATTTGAAGGAAAATCTATCACCTAATTGCCTAATGGCCAGATAGGACCATCCCTTTGCAAGGACCAGCGACACCTTCTGGAGAAGATGCAGAATAACTAAACTGCATAGGAGACTGGAATGTTCACTCGAAAGCTAATGTATGAATGATGATGTAACTTAGAATGAAACCTCACAGGCCAGAAGTATTCGTGTGGTGGGATCAGAGTCCCACACTTGTTACAGTGCCTTGGAAGTCACATCATGAGCGGAATAATTATTTTTTTGATCCACTGAAATAATTCACCCTTTGCAGGGACCAGAAGTCTTCCTACAAGTGGCAACTGTCCACCAACGAAAAACAAACCTGCAAGCTGCAAAATAAAATATGTGTTTGTGTGTGTGTGTGTTTTAAGATTTTATTTATTTATTTGTCAGAGAGAGAGGGGAGAGAGAGAGCACAAGCTGGGGGGGCAGCAGGCAGAGGGAGAAGCAGGAGCCCTATTCGGAACTCCATCCCAGGACCCTGGGATCATGACCTGAGCCGAAGGCAGATGCTTAACCGACTGAGCCACCCAGGTGTCCCATAAAATATGTGTTTATTTGGGGTCTTAAGGATTACAATCAGGAGACACTGATTCAACTGAAATTGAAAGTGCTCTGAAGAGACAAAGGAGGTTATAGAGTTTTTAAAGAGGAAAGAAGGAATTTATGTAAGTTCTGAACGAAATGTAAGTGTTGCGGGCAGAGCTGGAGGTACACTAACCGGATGGGCTGGGTTGCTAGGGCCAGTGTTAGGCGGAAGGTCCATTTATGTCCATTTTAACATATAGTAGATGCCTTGGCTCTTAGCGGAGTTCAGCAAAAATTCCAAAATTGGAGACAGAAGACATGCATAAGCCTCGCTTCCTCAATGTCATCCTGAATCCATTTGATTTTTAAAGAAAAATTTTAAAGATTTTTTTTATTTTTAAGTAATCTCTACACCCAGTGTGGGGCTGGAACCCACGACTCCAAGATCAAGAGTCTCTTGTTTACACTGACTGAGCCCGCCAGGTGCCCTGGCTCCATTTTAAAGAACCCTCTTAGCAACGCTTACTCCATTTTCTTCTGTTCTCACAAATGCTAAATTAACAAGGAGACCATTCGACTGGGGGCTTCAGTGCCTTAGCAGCCGACTTCAAAGAACCCAAGCCTAAGGGGCGCCTGGGTGTTTCAGTCGGTTAAGTGTCAGCCTTTGGCTAGGTCCCGATCTCTGGGTCCTGGGATTGAGCTGCTGTCCCCTGGCTGATCAGGGAAGGCCTCAAAGGGAGGTGACAGCTGAGTGAAGACCTGAAGCATGAAGACCCAGGAAAAGGGCTAGGGAAAACCATCCAGCTACAGGGCAGTTGCTGAAGCAAAGGCACACCAAGTGGGCCTTTCAGAGGGACAAGGTGAAGCCTGTGGGCTTGGACAGAAGGAGGGAGAGAGGCACTAAAGTTAAATGTTTAATGGAAGGCAGTTCAGCATGATGGTTTAATGTGCAGACTTCAGAGCCAGGCTACCCAAATTCAAATCCGCACTCAACACAACCTAGCTCTGTGACCTCGGACATGCTACTTAACTTCTCCGTGGCTCATTTCTTCATCTATAAGTTCAGGTAACGACTTCATGGGGTTTCTATGAAGATGACATGAGTCATTCTAAAGAAAGGCCAGTGCGGCTTGGTACCTGGCTAGTCTTCAATAGATACTAGATATTAAGTTAATTTAATAATTAAGTTAATTAAGTATTAGTGTGTCCATGTCCACGTAGACTAGTCCAGTGGAAAGATTCCCCGTCCTTGGGACCGCACTTGAAAGGACACTGACAAGTTGGGAGTCCATGACTACTTTTTTAAAGTTGATCGGTAATACACTAGAGACCTGCGAACGAGGGCTCCCGGACCAAACCTCTCCCGATGTCTGTTTTTGTAAATCCCCGCGTAGGAAATAGTGTTTACACTATTAAATGTTTGGAAAAAATAAAAATAGGAATATTTCATAACACATGAAAAATATATGAAATTCAAATTTCAAATATAAATAAATATATTCACAAAGTTTTATTGGAACACAGCCAGAGTCTGCATTTATATGCTGTATCTGGCTTCTTTCTTGCTCCAACAGCAGAGTTGAGAAATTTCCAGAGACCATAGCCCTAAAATATTTATTATCTGATGCTTTACAGATAACATTTGCCAATCCCTGTAGTACATCATAATTGTTAGGAGTGTGGATTTTGGAGACTGAATTTCCTTCTAAGCAAATGGACATAATGCGAACTCCCTCAACAGACTGATAATTAAGAATATTTATCCTATAGTCTGAGCTCAACAAGCTTACCCCTTACTTTGACAATGAAGGTGATGATAATGATGTTCCTCTTGCTGACAGTTCAGTCTCCGATTGACAACTTTCCTTCTTAAATTATGTAAATATTTTCCCTGGAAACCACTTTTCCACCCTGGAAGACAGTTTCTCTCTCTCTTTTTTAGATTTTATTTATTTGGGGTGCCTGAGTGGCTCAGTCGTTAAGCGTCTGCCTTCGGCTCAGGTCATGATCCCGAGGGTCCTGGGATCGAGCCCTGCCTCGGGCTCTCTGCTCAGTGGAGAGTCTGCTTCGCTCTCTCCCTCTGCCCCTGCTTGTGTTCCCTCTCTCGCTATGTCTCTGTCAAATAAATAAATAAAAAATCTTAAAAAAAAAGATTTTATTTATCTATTTATTTACGTGAAAGAGACAGAGTGAGAGAGAGAGAGATCACGAGCAAGGGGGAGGGGTAGAGGGAGAGGCAGACTCCCCACTGAGCAGGGAGCCCGATGCGGAGCTCGATCCCAGGACCCTCGGGATCATGACCTGAGCCGAAGGCAGACGCTTAACCGACTGAGCCACCCAGGTGCCCTAGTTTCTCTTTTTTTTTAAGCTCATTTTGTATATCTGTGCACACAATAATAGTTTAACTCTACGAGGGCAATCTTTCCCCTTTATTTCTAAGTTCTTAGAGGGCTTCTCAGCTAAGCCTCCCAGCATTTAAAAGCACAGCTATGGAGCTTTCTAACTCCCCTCTTCTATCTATGCTCAGGTTGACAAAAGTTCACAAATCTGTTTAAGTAAACAGGATACCTTTACAGGCTCAGTTTATTTACTTCCTGATTATGGAACAAGATGTGGTTTGATTGTTTTAGGCTATCCTGAGACAAGCTAGTAAGATATCACCGGATGTCAAATATTCTCCCAAATTCATTCACTTTTTGTTTCCTTTTAAATAGACTTTGTTTTTTAGAGTAGGCTTAGGTTCACAGCAAGAGTGAGGGTATCATACAAAGTTCCTGCATAACCTCTGCCCCCCTCCCCCCACACACAACATACTCCACTTTAAATATTCCACACCAGAGTGGCACATTTGTTACAATTGATGTACCTACATTGACATATCGTCATTACCGAAAGTCCATAGTTTACATTAGAGTTCACTCTTGGCATGGAACAATCTATGGATTTTTACAAACGTATAAGGACATGTATCCACCGTTATAGTATCATACTGAATAATTTCATGGCACTAAAAGTCTTCCATGTTCTGTCTATTTATCTCTCCCTCCCCCTATCCCCTGCAACCCCTGTTTTTTTTTTTCCTGCCTTTTCCAGAATGTACTTTTTTTTTTTTAAGATTTTATTTATTTATTTGACAGAGAGAGACACAGCGAGAGAGGGAACACAAGCAGGAGGAGTGGGAGAGGGAGAAGCAGGCTTCCCTCTGAGCAGGGAGCCCAATGCGGGACTCGATCCCAGGACCCTGGGACCATGACCTGAGCTGAAGGGAGACACCCAACGACTGAGCCACCCAGGCGCCCCTCCAGAATGTTCTATAGTGGGTATCATGCAGTATGTAGCCTTTTAAGATGGGCTTTTTTCACTAAGTAATATGCACTTAGGGTTCTTTTATATCTTCCCATGATTTGATAGCTTATTTTTTCCCCACCCTCTACCCCCTGGCAACCACTTTTCTACTCTCTGTTTCTATGAGTTCAATTTTTTTTTTTTTTGGTTCCACACGTAAGTGACACCGTGCAGTATTTGTCATTCTCTGACAGGTTTATTTCACTTAGTGTAATGCCCTCCAGGTTTATCCATGTTGTCACAAATGACAGGATTTCCTTCTTTTTTAAAGCTGAATAATAGTCCATTATATATATATGGACTATATATATCACATTTTCTTTATTCATTCATCTGTTGATGGACACTTAGGTTGTTCCATACCTTGACTATTATAAATAGTGCTGCAATGAAGATGGGAGTACAGGTACCTCTTCAAGATAATGATTTCATTTCCTTTAGATATATACCCAGAAGTGGGATAGCTAGATCATATGGTAGTTCTATTTTTAATTTTTTGGGGACCTCCATACTGGTTTCCATAGTGGCTGTAGCAATTTACATTCCCACCAACAGTGAAGGAAGTTTCCTTTTTCTCCACATCCTTGCCAGCATTTGTTATCTTAATTGTTTTGATGATGACCATTCTAACAGGTGTGAAGTGATAGCTCTTTGTGGTTCTGACTTGCATTTCCCTGATGATTAGTGATGCTGAGTGCCTTTTCATGTACCTGTGGGCCATTTGTATGTCTTCTTTGGAAAAATGCCTATGCTGATCTTTTGCCTATTTTTAAATAGGGTTATTTGTTTTTTTGACATTAAATTATCTGAGTTCCGGGGCACCTGGGTGGCTTAGTTGGTTAAGCGTCTGCCTTCGGCTCAGGTCCTGATCCCAGAGTCCTGGGATAGAGTCCTGCCTTGGGCTCCCTGCTCAGTTGAGAGCCTGCTTCTCTCTCTTTCCCTCTCCCTCTGCTGCTCCCCCTGCTTGTGTGCTTGCTCTCTCTCTCTCTCTCTCAAATAAATAAGAAAGTCTTTAAAAAAATAAATTATATGAGTTCCTTGTATATTTTGGATATTAACCCCTTATCAGACTATAATTTGAAAATATTTTTCCCATTCTGTAGGTTGCCTTTTAATTTCGTTGATGGTTTCCCTTGTACAAAAGCTTTTAAGTCTGATGTAGTCCTGTTTGTTTATTTTTGCTTTTGTTGTGGTTGCTTTTGGTGTCATAGCCAGAAGTCATCGCTAAGACCAATGTCAAAGAGTTACTCCCTATGTGTTCTTCTAGGAGTTTTGTGGTTTCAGGTCTTAATCCATTAAAAAATTTTTTTAAATGATTTTTTTTTTTTAAGATTTTATTTATTTATTTGACAGAGAGACACAGCGAGAGAGGACACACAAGCAGGGGGAGTGGGAGAGGGAGAAGCAGCCTTCCTGCGGAGCAGGGAGCCCGATGCGGGGCTCGATCCCAGGACCCTGGGATCATGACCTGAGCCGAAGGCAGACGCTTAACGACTGAGCCACCCAGGCACCCCTAAATGATTTTGTTCATTTATTTGAGAGAGAGAGAAAAAGAGGATGAGGAGCAGAGGGAGAGGGACAAGCAGATTGGCACCGAGTGCAAAACCTGATGTGGGGCTCCATCCCATGACCCCAAGATCATGACCTGAGCTGAAATCAAGAGTTGGATGCCCAACCAACTGAGCCACCCAGGCCCCCCCAACTTATTTTTTCAGTAAGCTCTACACCCAACATGGGGCTTGTACTCATGACCCTGAGATAAAGAGTTGCATGCTCTACCAACTGCGCCAGCCAGACACCCCAGGTCTTGATCCATTTTGAGTTGATTTTTGTATATGGTGTAAGATAGGAGTCCAGTTTCATTCTTTTGCATGTGGCTGTCCAGTTTTCCCAACACCACTGTTGAAGACACTGTCCTTTCCCTATTGTATGTTCTTGGCTCCTTTGTGGTAAATTAATTGACCATATTTGGACTCTCTAGTCTGTTCCATTGATCTATGTGTCTGTTTTTATGCCAATACCACACTGTTTTTGTTTGTTTGTTTGTTAAGTAAACTCTACACCCAATGTGGGACTTGAACTCACAACCCTGAGATCCAGAGTTGCATGCTTCACAGACAGCCAGCTAGGCACCCCAATACCACACTGTTTTGATTACTACTGCTTCATAATATGGTTTGAAATCAGGAAGTGTGATTTAATGCTCCTGTAAGTATCATTTTAATTCTATTGGAAATGGGATTGTTTTCTTAATTTCTCTTTCCGATAGTTCGCTGTTGGTGTATAGAAATGTAACTTGTGTTGATTGATTTTGTATCCTGCAAATTTACTGAATTAATTTGTTAGTTCTAGCTCATTTCTTTTTATTTATTTTATTTTAGTTTCATTTTTTAAAGATTTTATTTATTTATTTGACAGAGAGAGACAAAGCGAGAGAAGGAACACAAGCAGGGGGAGTGGGAGAGGGAGAAGCAGGCTTCCCGCTGAGCAGGGAGCCCGATGCAGGACTCGATCCCAGGACCCTGGGATCATGACCTGAGCCAAAGGCAGACGCTTAACGACTGAGCCACCCAGGTGCCCCCTAGCTCATTTCTTTTTAATGCTGAATAATATTCCATTGTCTGGATGTACCACAGTTTATCCATTCATCTACTAAAGGACATCTTGGTTGCTGCCAAGTTTTGGCAAGTATAAGTTAAGCCTCTGTGAATATTTGTGTGCAGGTTTTTATGTGGATATGTTTTCAACTCACTCAGGGAAATACTAAGGAGCACAATAGCTGGATCATATGGTAAGAATATGTTTAGTTTTGTAAGAAGCCGACAAACTATCTCCCTTTTTAAAATTTATTTTTAATTTTTTTTTATTTGAGAAAGAGAGCACAAGCAGAGGGAGTGGCAGAGACAGAGGGAGAAGCAGACTCCCCACTAAGCAGGGAGACTGACACGGGCTCCATCCCAGGACCTGGGATTGCGACCCGAGCCGAAGGCAGATGCTCAACTGACTGAGCCACCCAGGCGCCCCTACAAACTGTCTTCCAAAGTGGCTGTACTATTTTGCATTTCCACCAGCAATGACTGAGAGTTCCTGTTATTCCACATCCTACCACCAGTGGGTAGTGTCAGTGTTCTGTACTTTGGCCGTTCCAGTAACTGTTTAGTGGTATCTCGTTGTTTTAATTTGTATTTCCCTAATGACATGGTGTAAGGCATCTTTTTATATGCTTATTTGCCATCTATATATTCCTTGGTAAGGTGTCTGTTCAGGTGTTTGCTCACTTCTAAATTGAGTTGGTCGTTTTCATTGAGTTTTTAGAGTTCTTTGTATATTTTGGATCTATGTCCTTTATCAAATATGCCTTTTGCAAATATTTTCTTTCATTCACTAACTTCTAAACAGAAACCACTTGTAATTCTTTTGGTTGGAGAAGCAAAGTGAGTTCTACAATAGAATTGACTACAAGATGGTAAAACTAAAATAATTTTTTTCCATTATAGCATGAAAATTTTTTTGTTGGAATGGCAGGGGAATTTTGGGGAATAAAAATACTGCCAATACTATTTTGGGGAATTTTGGGGAATAAAAATACTGCCAATACCATTCATCCATCCAACAATTATTTATTGAAGACTTACTATACTCCAGGGACTATTCTGACCTACTCCTAGGAAACAGATCAAGGGTAAACAAACCATAAATCTCTTCTCTGGGAGATTTTTATGGCCATGAAAAATAGAAAGATCACTCCCACCTACATAAACAAATATTATCACAAACTTTCTTATCTCTGTTCTTCTAGAAACCCATTTGAACAGTCTGGTCAAATGGGTGCTTACTCCCCAAGATGCTTTGAAATATTCACCTGCAGTCTTTGCTGTGTCTACCAATTCTAAAATATACTATGATCTTTATATTACCGTAATTAAGCCCCCATAATGGGAGACCTGCCTTCAGCCCAGCTTCTCAGGCCTCATAAATATTCCAACATCACCCTCTGAGCTCCAAGACTCTGTCACAGTAGTGTGCCCTCTTTCTCTTTTATTGCAGTAAGAATAACTCAGCTTTGTCTTAGTAAGAGGTTGTTTCTCTGGTATTTTCTGGAAGCCACTGTTGGACAGCAGTAAATTGCAGTTTTTAAACTTTTATTTATTTATTTATTTTTAAATATTTTATTTATTTATTTGACAGAGAGAGAGAGACAGCGAGAGAAGGAACACAAGCAGGGGGAGTGGGAGAGGGAGAAACAGGCTTCCCGCCGAACAGGGAGCCCGATGCGGGGCTTGATTCCAGGACCCTGAGATCATGACCTGAGCCGAAGGCAGACGCTTAACCGATTGAGCCACCCAGGCGCCCCTAAATTGCAGTTTTTTTTTAAAAATTTTTTTATTTTTAAGTAATCTCTACACCAAACATGGGGTTTGAACTTACAACCCCAAGATCAAGAGTCACATTCTCTACTGACTGAGCCATCGAGGTGCCCCTTATAGGTGAAGTTCTTTTTTCTTTTAAAGATTTTTTTTTTTTTAAGTAATCTCTACACCTAACATGGGGCTTGAACTCACAACCCCGAGATCAAGAGTTGCACGCTCTATAGACTGAGCCACAATTTTAAATACAAATCACTACTTAGGCCTCATTAGAAACATGATATTTGAACAAAGATTCAAAAAAGGGGGTTCACCTTAGGGAATTGTGAGAGGAGAGTGTTTCAGGCAGTGAGGATAGCCAGAACAAAGGTTCCAATGGGGTTCAGGCCTGTTTTCACTATAGCAGAGTGAGCAAGGAAAGAGTAGTGAGAGATAAGGTCAGAGGTTATGTGTGACCATGAGTGAGGTGTGTGTGTATGTTTGTGCATGCACGTGTGTCTAAGGGGTAATAATATAATAAAGAGTCAGCTAGTTAGTCTACAAATATTTATTGAAGTCCTACTATGTGCTGTTCTAGGTACTAGGGACACTGTGATGAGATAAATCAATTTAATGAACATACATTCCAGTAAACAAACAAAAAGAAAATTTCAGATATTATGGGCTCTGAAGACAAAAACAGAATAGAAAGTGACTTCAAGGAAGAGGCTACTCTACTTGTGTGTTAGGCAAGTTTTCCTGAGAAATTGATGCTCAGCTGTGGTCCCCACAAAGAGGAGGCAGCTGCCTGATGAGTGTGAAAAGAGCATTCCAAGAAGTTACAACAATTCACAAAGCCCCTAGGGAGTGTGAGGGCTAGCGGGAGGTCAGTGTGGCTGGAGCATGGTGGATGAGCAGAAAAGAAGGGCTCCTACTACCCTGATGGTTGGGCAAGGAAGTCAGAGTCAAACCATAGATAATGCTAAGGGTTTGGATATCACCCAACACGTCATTGGAGGCCATCAGATGGATAGTGATGTGATTAAGCAAATGTTTATGAAACATCACTTGGATTGCCATCTGAGGAGGGGACTTTCAGGAGAGGGAAAAGGGAACCAGGGAGAGAGGACTCCAAGAGAGGAGTTTCACTGAAGCCTCAAGAAGAAAGAGTTTCCAGAAGGAGGGAGTGGTCTGTCTGGCCAAAGGCTGCTAGCCAGCCCTGTAAGATTAGGACAGAGAACCGGCCACTGACTCTGGCAAGACCTAGGTCATTGGTGGCCTCAGTTAAGAGCCATTGAGTAGAGGGGTGGGTGTGGGAAGCCTGACTGGAGTGGACTGAGAGAAAGTGGGAGTGAAGATGTGGACAAAGCAACCACAGTCAACTCTTCAGAGATAAGCGGAGCCCAGTTTGGTGCCTAGACTAGAATTCAAGTTCATGACATTTGATTCGTAACTAAGAGTTCTCTTCTATGGAGCACTGATGGAAATTAAACACTCCTCAAATTTAAAAAGATAGTTGCGTTACAATATCACCTGATTCTGAGATTGCCAGTAACTTGATTCAAAACAGTAATAGTTAGCACTTGGACTAGAAGATCAGAGCTACTGAGAGAATTGCCCCCAGACTCTGTCTGCTTCTGGGAGGTACCAGGGCCAGAGAAGAAAAGACCAAGTTCTGAGGGTGAGTTTGGGGAAGATATAAGAGGAAGAGGCTGCCCTACCCTTAGACCTCTTACCAGAGCTCCAGGGCAGGCTTGGAGAGTGACATGGCTGGGCCCTGAAGCTGGTGGCAAGGGGGCAATCTTAATCATACTGGGTGAGAGCCTCCCATGTGGAGAGAAAAGAGGGTAAAGCTATGCCTTTTTGACCAGAATTGCCTGAGAGAGCTAGAAAGGGACACTGAGAAATGAGAATATTTTTGTTCAGATTGTGGGCTTATGTGTACTTTGGAAAGTTTGAATTAATGAGTGGCGTGGTGGTTAAAAAACAATCAGGGTTTCAGACATAGGCAGAAGTGATAAGGCAGTGTTTTTCGGGGGCAGCCCTGCAGTATAGGCTGAGCCAGCTTCGTGGGCCTTCGCTCTTTGCAGCTGTCCAGGGCTACACACTTGTTTTAATGCATCGCTATCACTATCTTAAAGTTCTTTTTTTATTATTTTTATTTATTTTTATTTTTATTTTTTTTAAAGATTTTATTTATTTATTTGAGAGAGAGAGAGTGAGAGAGAACATGAGAGGAGAGAGGGTCAGAGGGAGAAGCAGACTCCCCACTGAGCAGGGAGCCCGATGCGGGACTCGATCCCAGGACTCCAGGACCATGACCTGAGCCGAAGGCAGTTGCTTAACCAACTGAGCCACCCAGGCGCCCCACTATCTTAAGATTCTTAATAATTTTTTGGCAGGGTCCCCTGTATTTTCATTTTGTGCTGAGCTCCACAAATTATTGCCTAGAGTGTAGGTTAGGGTTCATCTCTAAGGCAGGCATTTTTCTATCAAATATGGATCAATTCTTAATAGATTAAAGAAGGCTATATCAGTATGTTGTTGGCTGTGAGCAAGAATAAGACTTCCCAGCATGGATGCATAGATAAGTTTAGCATTTCTAGGCATTACTGTTCTCTTAGGTCTTCTTAGGACAGATGTCCTTAATTTTACAAATAAAAGGAAAAAATGTGTTAAAAATTATAGATATTTCTGAATATTATTCAGCCTTAATAAGAAAGGGAATTCTCACAAATGCTACAAAATGGATGAAGCTTGAGGACCTTGTGCTAACTGAAATAAGCCAGTCACAAAAAAACAGGTACTGTGTGATTCCACTTATATGAAGTATCTAGAGTAGTCAAATTCAGAGAGACTGACAATGAAATGGTGCTTTGCAGAGGCTGGGTGGATGGGGAAATGGGGAGTTGTTTAATGGGTATAGAGTTTCAGTTTTGCAAGATGAAAGAGTTCTGGAGATTTGTTGCCCAGCAATGTGAACATATTAAACACTACACTTAGAAATGGTTAAGATGGTAATTTTATGCTTGTGTATTTTACCACAGTTAATATATACATCTATATACATATATATGAGAGCCAGAGAGAGCATGTGCACAAGCAGGGGGAGAGGGAGAGAGAATCTTTTTTTTTTATTCAAGAGAGGGGGGAGAGAGCACGTGTGCTGGTGGAGGAAGGAGCAGAGGGAGAGGGACAAGTAGACTCCTTGCTGAGTGAAGAGCCCAATGTGGGGCTCTATGTGGGGCTGGACTCCGGGGCGATCCCAGGTCCCTGAGATCATGACTTGAGTTGAAGTCAGATGCTTAACTGACTGATCCACCCAGGCAGTCCAAGTGAGAGAGAATCTTCAGCAGACTCCACACTCAGCTCGGAGCCCCACGCAGGGCTCCATCTCACGACCCTGAGATCATGACAGGAGCCAAAATCAAGAGTTGGTTGCTTAATTGACTGAGCTACCTAGGTGCCCCCCAATTTTTTTAATTAAAAAATTTTATAGATAGTCCTGAAAACTCCCACAGAGAGGTGCTTGGGTTGAACATATCAGATGTTTTCTTCCATGGGGGAAGAGATAGGAAATATGAGATTTCTAGGTGGTTTTGATATCAAAACAGACAGATTTCAAAGGCTTGGTGCACTATTTCATCCTTTTGTCTCCAAAGAACTGTGTCATATGAACTATATTATGCTGTCTTGACTTTCCCTGTGTTTTTTTTCTATTATCCTGATAATGTTTTATCCAATTCTCTACAAAGAATTTTTTTAAGAGCCTACAATGTGTGAGGCACTGCCCGAGGCAATGGGTGTACAGTGGTGAACCTGAGAGATTCATCTCATTCTCTGTTCATAAGGCTTCTGTGAAGTAGACAGTTCATCCCACAACTAACTTGTGGTAAGTGTCATGAAAAGAAATTCAAGAGGCAGGGAGAGACTGTGACAGGGTCTGAGGCTGGAGGTCTAGAAGGCTACCCTGATTATAGCAGATTCAAGATGGCTGCCAATTCTTTGCCCTTCTCCCCATGGAGAGACCCTTCCTCTGAATCTAGACGGGTCCTGTGACTTGTGTTAACCAGTCGGGTGCAGTGGAAGGGAGGCTGTGTATCCCCTGAGGCTGGGCCCTAAGGGGCCCTTAGTTCCTGCCTTTGTTGCTTGAAATGTTTTCCCCTGGAAGCCAGCCATCATATAAGAAGTCTGACTACCCTAAGACCACCATGTTGTGAGGAAGTTCAAATTAGGCATGTGGACAGAGAGAGGCCACAAGGAGGAGCACCCAAGCACCAGCCTGGGAGTGAAGTCTTCTTGGACCTTCTAGTCCAGCCTTGCCAGCCACCAGATGAAGGCAAGCTGAGTAGATGACCCCAGCTGACCCCACATAAGCAGAAGGACCCAGCTGAACTCTGCCTGACACCTGTCTCATAGAATCACCAGCAAATAACATCATTGTTGTTTTGAGCCACTATGTTTTAGGTAGTTTGTTACACAGCTGTAGCTAACCAAAACATTGGGGGAAACAGTCTGTGACTGAAACAAAGGGATGTTTGGACTTGAGCACCTAGCTTTAGCACAAGATTCCCGACAAGGCACCATGGCAGTGGGGCAGGGCCTGACAGCTCACCAGAAGACAGGGTTGAGAGGCAATAGAAGGAGTAGTATTTACTAATGAACAGAGTCTTGCTCTCTCTAGGACTCATGGGTGCTGTGGCAGTGGGATGAATTTGTAGCGTCTGAAAGCAGAAAGATGTGAGAATTACTCATAGGGAATAAATAAACCTACCCAATGTGCCCTCTGATTTTGTGTCACCAGCCTATCTATACACTTGTCAACTTTTCATCCCTTTGGGTACCTTTCCTGACCTCTGGCATCATCCCTTCAACCCAAATTTCCTGGTGCTGCTTTGTGCCTATTACCCCCAGAAGCCTGGCGGCACATCGTTGTACACAAATGGAGGGATTTCGGGACACCTGGGTGGCTCAGATTGTTAAACATCTGCCTTCGGCTCAGGTCATGATCCCGGGATCCTGGGATCGAGCCCTGCATTGGGCTCCTGGCTCAGCAGGGAGCCAGCTTCTGCCTCTCCCTCTGCTCATGCTCTCTTTCTCTGTATCTCTCTGTCTCAAATGAATAAATAAAATCTTAAAAAAAAAATGGAGGAATTTCTTGGCGATGTTTCTGCACCACCAACCACAATACCTGCAGGGCCCCAGAAAACAGCACTCGCCCGCCAGGCCTTCTCTCCCTGTCTTCCTCAGGAAGGGGGCTTACAATAAGAGGAGAGGCCAGTGACAAGGATGTCCCCTTCCTGCACACTCCTGGTGTGCCAGTACGCCATGCTAAATATCACAACGACCCGTGAAGAGGGAGCAATGATCCCTCCGATGTAGATGTGGGACCTGAGGCTCAGACGATGGGAGAGCGGGTCCGCATTTGCACTGCTGGTGGGACAGGGCTGGGAGTGTGCCCTTTGAAGAGGGAGGGACCTCCCCACACGTGCTCCAAACTGTTCAGTACTCAAGGCCTGAGTTCTTTGGGCAGCTTCTCTGTTGATGGGACACTCATGTTCTTTCAGAGAAGGTCTTTGTTTACAGAGTGGGAGGAAGAAAAGTTAGTACTTGAAATTCTGCTCTCTTGACACAAATGGCCTTTTCTGGAATGATTTATCTATTTATTAATGGGATTCATCAATTTATAAATAGCACATGTTTTTTTTTTTTCTACTTAGTTTTTTTTCTTTTTAAAAAATTTTTTAAATTATGTTATGTTAATCACCATACATTACATCAGTAGTTTTTTTTTTTTTTTTAAAGATTTTATTTATTTATTTGACAGAGAGAGACACACACAGAGCAGGAACACAAGCATGGGGAGTGGGAGAGGGAGAAGCAGGCTTCCCGCGGAGCAGGGAGCCCGATGCGGGGCTCGATCCCAGGACCCTGGGATCATGACCTGAGCCGAAGGCAGACGCTTAACGACTGAGCCACCCAGGTGCCCCACATCAGTAGTTTTTGATGTAGTGTTCCATGATTCATTGTTTTCGTATAACACCCAGTGCTCCATGCAGTACGTGCCCTCTTTAATACCCATCACCGGGCTAACCCATCCCCCCACCCCCATCCCTCTAGAACCCTCAGTCTGTTTCTCAGAGTCCATAGTCTCCCATAGCACATGTTTTGTATGTGGCATTGAGCACAGAGGTCTTCATTGTAAGTCACAAGATACAAGTTCTACTTCCCATATGAGATGGAACTCTGTGACAAATTGTTTTACTATTCAGATTTTTCAGATCTCAGTTTCTTTTTTTAGGTTTATTATTTATTTATTTTGAGGGGGGAGGGGAAGAAGGAGAGGATCTCAAGCAGACTCTGCACTGAGCACAGAGCCTGACTCAGGGCTCCATCTCACGACCCTGAGATCATGACCTGAGCCAAAATCGAGTCAGTCACTTAACTAACTCCCAGGCACCCTTCAGATCTCAGTTTCTGTCTCCTCCACTGGACTGAGAATAATTTGAGGGCAGGGAATGTTCTGGTCTTCTTCTTATCTCTAACATCTAGTACAGGGCCCCCAGATGTTTGAGGGTAGAAAGAAATAGGAAGTGGTGCCTGGGTGGCTCAGTCATTAAGCGTCTGCCTTCAGCTCAGGTCATGATCCCAGGGTCCTGGGATCGAGCCCCGCATCGGGCTCTCTGCTCCACGGGAAGCCTGCTTCTCCCTCCCCCACTCCCCCTGCTTGTGTTCCCTCTCTCGCTGTGTCTCTCTCTGTCAAATCAATAAAATCTTTAAAAAAAAAAAAAAGAAAGAAAGAAATAGGAAGAGGGAGAAGAAAGAAGGAAGGGATTTATCATGTAATACTGGTCATTGGATCAGCTATATGATAAAAAGAAATGTGCAGTGTTTGTTGAAAGACAGGTGGACCTGGGTGGCAAGCTTTTTAGGAGGAGGGGAGATGTAGCAAGGGCCTCTTCTGCAGAAAGGGCACAGAAGATGGAGTTGACACGTACATACAGGCAAATGCCTTGGCAACCTTCCCTTTCCTGGTTCCTCCCAACACAACTGATACTGCAAGATGACAAGTGGCCCAACAAGAGGACGGAGGGCAGTCAGCGACAGCTCTGTCTGGCCACTTTCCTTTCCAGTTACGTCTCTAGGTGGCAACAAGAATGCAGAGGTCCAAGGAGCCCTTAACACACATGTGGAATGGCAATTGATTTTTTTGTGCCACCAAACTTTAGCTGATACGTGTTGTTTGGTGACCTCAATTCTTCTGACCTTTCCAGAGCAAACTCCCACTTTAGGATCGTGCCAGGATTTAAACAGGGAGCCTCAGCTGCAGAGGGCAAAGGAGTCATGCTAATAAGCTCTCCAATTCTGCTTCTTGCAGACAGCTTTGGTTTGGAAGGAGAAGGCATTATTTTTGGAATTCCTTCTTGCTTTCATCCTGTGCCTTGAATGATGAATTCCCTAGTGTTTCCTCTCCAGTTGCTCCTGGGGAAGCAAGTGCGCTTTCAACCCAGAGACTGGGTGCCTTTTTTTTTTTTTTTTTAAATCATTTTCAATCTGCCCACTCCAACCCTCCAACTCTCCATCTTCTGCCTCCATCCCCCCACCCCCCATTAAAATCACCTCCATCTGGTCTCCAGAACAGTGGCTTGTTTGAGAGGTGCTAATATGGTGAGCGAAACCGTTCACAATATTTATTTATTTATTTATTTGACAGAGAGAGACAGCGAGAGAGGGAACACAAGCAGGGGGAGTGGGAGAGGGAGAAGCAGGCTCCCCGCTGAGCAGGGAGCCCAATGTAGAGCTCAATCCCAGGACCCTGGGATCATGACCTGAGCCAAATGCAGACACTCAACGACTGAGCCACCCAGGCGCCCCCCGTTCACAATGTTTAAAGTCCAGTTTAACTCTTCTGGTGTCTAGAAAAAGTGACTTCATGGATCTTCAAACAGATGATAGCGTCACTTGACTTAGGGCATTAAAATACAGAGGTCGGGGTGAAGGGATAAGGGAAGGACACAGCTCTGCCTTTGTCGGAGGGGGTGATATTTAAAACTCCTATGGTCTTTCATGGAGTAGACAGATGCAGCCACTGTTTACTTACAAATCCACAAAATACTTTCAAAATGTAACTTCACTCTGTGGTTTGTTTTTGCTAAATTATCCTTTACTAATTTTATTTATTTATTTATTTATAAAGATTTTATTTATTTCTTTGACAGAGAGAGAGAGCGCACAAGAGAGCACAAGCTGGGAGAGGCAGAGGGAGAGTGAGAAGCAGACTCCCCAACTGAGCAAGAAGCCTGACATGGGGCTTGATCCGGAGACTTCCAGGATCATGACCTGAGCCGAAGGCAGAATGATGCTTAACCAACTGAGCCACCCAGGCGCCCCGATCCTTTACCAATTTTAAAAAAGAAGTCTCAGAGGGAAAACTACACTTTTCAAAGTTAGATGCAAATCAAAATCTATGAGCATCTTTCAGATAAATTTTCTAAAGAGGAAAATAGACGCAAATAGTAATTTGGGGGAATATTTGTGCCTAAAATAAAAGAACATGCCCTATGTGAGTAGGGAGTAGTTCCTAATACTGACTTATCTGACTAAATGTATTATTTCTTTTTTAAAACATGGGACTGTGGTGACCAGAAAAGGAGGCTTTTTGACTGTTACTTTTTAAAATATTTCTATTTTTTTAAAAGTAGGCTCCACACCTACTATGATCCCGAGATCAAGAGTCACATACTTTACTGACTGAGCCAGCCAGATGCCCCAAAGATGTTTGACTTTTTTTTTTAAGTAGGCTCTACACCCAGGGTGGAGCCCAAAGTGGGGCTTGAACTCATGACCCTGAGATCAACACCTGAGCCAAGATCAAGAGTTGGATACTTAGCTGACTGAGCCACCCAGGAGCCCCGATGTTTGACTTCAAATGCAAAAACTTGAAGTGAATTTGAACTTGCAGTGAAAAATGGATGGACTTGGTGACCCTGTCAAAAGCATGGGTGTGTGTTTCTCTGTGTGTGGGTGTAATGTGTTTAAAGTTGTATCGAGGGATGCCTGGGTGGCTTAGTCGGTTAAGCGTCAGCCTTCAACTCAGGTCATGATCTTGGGGTCCTGGGATCGAGTCCTGCATCAGACTCCCTGCTCAGTGGGGAATCTGCTTCTCCCTCTCCCTCTGCCTGCCCCTCCCCCTGCTTGTGCTCGCTCTAATAAATAAATAAAAATCTTTGAAAAAAAATAAAGTTGTATCGAGTCTAATATGGTGGCTCCTGAGATGTAACAATTAAAATTTTATTTTATGTATTTTTATTATTATTTTTTTAAGATTTTATTCATTTATTTGACACAGAGAGACACAGCAAGAGAAGGAACACAAGCAGGGGGAGTGGGGGAGGGAGAAACAGGCTTCCTGCCGAGCAGGGAGCCCGACACGGGGCTCCATCCCAGGACAGTGGGATCATGACCTGAGCCGAAGGCAGACGCTTAACGACTGAGCCACCCAGGTGCCCCAATGATTAAGATTTTAAATAAACTTAACTTGTCCTTTAATTCTCTAAAGTTGGTTTTAATTAATTAATTAATTAATTTGTTTATAAATTTATTTATGTATTTATTTATTTAAGTAATCTCTACACCCAACGTGGGGCTTGAGCTTATGACCCCAAGATCAAGAGTCGCATGCTCCACTGACTGAGCCAGCCAGGCGCCCCTAGAGCAGGTTTTAAATAAGCCTGAATCTGACAAGAAATCTTACTATTCATTCTTTACAAAATTTCAAGTAGTCAAGTCATAAAAGGAATTTCTCAGTTTCTCCGATGGCTCCTAGAAATAAAACCTGCGATCTCAAGAATACAGTGTTAAACTCTGAAATACGAAGGACTCAGGCATAAGCACGGATGGGCCAGGGGAGGGGAGACAAAGGGAGAGATTTCTTTCCCCTGAATACATTGTCCCACAAAGGTGCCTTGTGTACAGTTTTCAAGATCACATGTAGACACGATGGTTGTTAACATTTTAATGAAAAAAAGTTTGAGGAAGCCAGTGTGAAATTCTCAGATGAAACATCAGTGGTGAGATCCTGGGACATAAAAAAAGATCATCAAAACTGGGCGTCTCTTTTATTTGCCCTGTCTCCCACCAAACATCTCTCTGCCTGCCTGTTAAAGAAGGAAATATTTGTGGAGAACACATTCATCCTAATGTGCTAAGTAAATGAAGAGGATGTTGCAATAGTGAATGACACAGTGTATTAGTTCTTTTGACCTCAAGTACCTGGTATTGTCCTTTACTGAGCTTAAAGTTTGTCCAAACAAGCTTAATCTCTCTCTCTCTCTCTCTCTCACACACACACACATGCATGTGCACGCGTGCACAAATATCAACCTCCCCACTCCTCCACTAAACCCAAATGAGTCTGTTTTGCTTCAAAATAATTCCTTCAGTAACTCCCACTTCTCTCAGGATTTAGCAGCCACTCGGGAGCTGGTCCCCAGGCCTCTGCATCTATCCATCTCTTCTCTCCCTCCCAACACCTCTGCCATATTGACTCTGAGGTTCTTGAAAGCGCCACACTCCCTCCTCACACCTCCAAGCCTTTGTTTTACCATTTCTCTTTACCTCCATGTCTGCCCGATTCTGATAGGTCTTTCCACATTTAGCTCACTAGCACTAGTTATCCTAGTGCTGAGTAGGAGTTATCCTCACTAATGATAGTCCTGAAAACCTTCCAGGACTATCTATTTGCTCAAATCAGGATGGTACTTCCCCAGTGAGTTTTCATGCATCTGTCTGGGCCTCTATAACAGTATTACACCAAATGGAACCCTTTGTCTTTTCCTATTTACTGTTTCTTTTATAGTAGCACAAAAGCTGTCTCATGGCAAGTGTCCTTTGTACATTTGATGGATGAATTGTTTAATCAGAGTTAACGTACTCACCTGTGTGCCTAAGTGGATGAGGACAACTAAATTTTATATAGTTTGCTTGACTAAGAATATTTTCCTGAGAGTGATTTGGCAACCCAAAAATTAGTGGGGGAAGTAAACAATAGTTACTGAACAGGCTGCCTTTGATTATCTTCTGTGCATCATCTATTTAACCGATGAAGACTTTAAATTATTTTTGTGGGGATAACAATACTAACTAAAAATAATGAAGACCACATTTATTATGGATATATGCTAAACATCTTTTTTTGTTGTTCCAAGTGCTATAATTGCAACTCCAAAATTTATCTTTCTCCTCCAGCCAGCCAACCCCTAACACACACACCCAAAGACACACAGACACACAGACACACAGTCCCCTAGAGCCACCTCATCAGATTGCATCTTTAGTAGTGTCCTTTAAGAAAAATGTTGCCACATTTCCAAAGTCGGAATGGATCTCATAAAGGAAAATAGAAAATGATAAGAAGACCCATTCAGTTGGCATATGTGGCTCCCCTTTGACCTCTTCAAACGAACCAAGAATTCAAGAGTGAAAATCGTATCGGGAAGCAAAACTTGAAATCTTCTCCCAAAGCCCTTTGCACCCAGTCATGTGGACCTGTGCTGAGTACAAAGTCAGTTCTGCAAGTCAGCTGGTAGACAGAAGAGTTATTTTAGAAAGATCATCTCAGGAAGCTTATTTATATTCTCTTTGAAGTAATGAGTCCAGTGAACTCTTGAACTGGAGATTTGAAGTCCTTAATTTTTGCTGTCACTTGGAAAATAATTACTCTTGATAATTTTTAATGTAATTTATTAGAGAGCAACAAAAGTGGCTGACATTATTATTAGCTGGACTTTTGGCCTGTTTGGTAAACACCAGATAAAATGTTTTGAGGGTGGAGTTTGAAAGTCTAATTAGACAGCATTCAAAATAAATATCTTAATTTCAAGCATAGTTTGTATTTTTCAATGGACATGAAAGACTGTTAGAATATTCTGCCTTGCAACTCTGTATTCCAGAGAAATGAGGTTAGAGATCTGGCCTGGAATTTGGCGTAGAATCTTTTTCCATAAGTTGTAGTGAGAGGCGAGAGACTTAAGACTGAGTTTTAGTTCCAGTTTTGCTTCTGTGACCCTGGCCAACTCACTTCAACGTGAACTTGGATTTCCACAGCTACTGAGTAAAGGAGTTGGACTTTTAGTCTCCTTACATCTCTGATGATCTGTGTTGGATTATTCCATATCCAGATAAAGGAGGCCACATGTTTTTGGCTCTACCAACTACCATTTACACAAATAACCCTCCCTTGTCTCAATGAAGGGGGAAGTTATACACATGCCCTGCTGCCTTCCACCCTGGGAAATGCACATGGATTCCAATCAGGGGGCCCCAGCTGACCGATATGTCTACAACTGTTCCCACTCCACTGGGTGGGGGGCTTCTGGAGGCAGTTGGGTCACGCTCTCTGACCCAAATTGGCAAAGCGAGAGAGCAGTCTGATGTGCCAGCAGTTACATGACCCATCCTCGGGAGGGAGAATGGGGTGGGCGAGCCATGGTTCTGGGGAAAGCCTCATTCAGGTTATTTGCTCTGCGTGAGGGCCCAATCCCTTCAACTGGCCTCAGTACACTTGCTTTGCCTCTTTCTTTTCCCACACCTTCTCTGGATCTTGATTTCCCTTCTCATTAGTGCAGCTGGATTCTCGTTGGCTCATAGAGAAGATAACATACCTAAGCCATTCACCACCACCCTAACTCTTCCTTGGTGCCAGGACCCTGATTGGGGTCAAGGGTGCCCCGAGCCCATGTAGCTAAGGGCAGGACTCCAAAGACTCAGCTCTAGGGGAAAACCCTGATTGTTGTGAGCAAGGCACTGTGCTCCCATTTGCCTGTTATCCTCACTAGTGATTGGTTTGGGTATAGGCATGTCTTATAGTTCTGGCCAATGTTGGGGAGATCAGTTGAGAGACTTCGGGGAAAATTCATATTGTGATGTCTGCATGCGATGCCTTGAATGTCATGGCCATCTTCTGAAAATGAGAAAGATAAGCTGACAGGTTGAATGAATTTGGTTGAGTAGAGAAATGGGAAGAATTGTCTGGGTCCTTGGTGATTTGGTGAGTTGCTTAATCAACCCTGGAACCCAACTACCTCTTGAATTCTTGCTATATGAGATAACTTTTTTCTCACTGCTTGAGTCAGAAGCCACAAACATTTTAATACAGTTCATGCCGGCACACTGGCGAGGCAATGAGGAGACCCCTGGGCTTTAGAATTATGTGGACCCGGTTTCAAGTCTCAGTTCCTCCACTTATAGGTTGTTGCTGAGGACCAAATTACTTTATAACTTAGTGACTGGGACACCCGCGTGGCTCAGTCGGTTGGGCAACTGCTTTTGGCTCGGGTCATGATCTCAGGGTCCTGGGATTGAGTCCTACATCAGGCTCCTCGCTCAGCGGGGAGGCTGCTTCTCCCTCAGCCTGCTGCTCCCCCTGCTTGTGCACATGCTGTCTTTCTTGCTGACAAATAAATAAAATCTTTAAAAAAATAAATAAAAATAAAAAATAAAACTTAGTGACTTAAAAAAACACTAAGCATGTATCATCTCTCAGATTCCGTGTGTTGCTACTCTGGGGCGGCTTAGATTTTTCTTCTCTCATGAGATTGTAAACAGGTATCGGCTGGGGCTACAGTCATCTGATGGCTTAACTGGGGCTGGTGGGTCTGCTTCTCAGGGGGCTTACTCAGATGGCTGCTGGGAGGCCTCTGTTCCTCCCTATCTGGGCTTCCCCATAGGGCGGTTTGAGCACCCTCTGTTTTCAATAAAGGTCTTACTAGGTCTATAAAGTCCTTATTAAAGGACTGGATGGTGCAGTCGGTTAAGTGTCTGACTTGATTTCAGCTCAGGTCTTGATCTCAGGGTCGTAAGTTTGGACCCTGCATTGGGCTCCATGCCCAGCATGGAGCCTGCTTAAAAATAAATAAATAAATAAATGAGTGAGTAAATAAATAAATAAATAAATAGATGTCTTATTGTTATTTTGATGTGGCAAGGCCAACAGATCAGGAATGACTGCCAATGAAAAGATAGTTGGTTATACTCCCAGATCACAAGAGGAGGGCACATCCACATCCCTAGGAAAGCCCTGGGAAAGGTCTGGAAGCAGAGGCAGTAGGGAGAAGATGAGGCAAGAGCCACAATAAGTGGTTTCCATGTGAAGGAATGGGTAAAATAGGCTAAGTAGGCTTAGGATGGGCTAGTTTGAATTATTTCAGCAGGCTCTGGGGCATAATGGCTATTCCCTAGTTGTCTAGTACCTGGCCATGGAGTGATTAGGGCAAGTGGACAGTGGCCCAGAATGCGGGAGCTCGATAAAGGAGGGGATGTGGGCCCTGGACTGGTTGGCTTGCATTTGGAAAGTGTGCTCACAGACAAGGCGTTTGTTACCTCTAGGAATTGGCTAGCCCTTGGAGGGGCAGTCCCTCCAGGCCATTAAGGCCCTAGATGTCAAAGCATGAAAATACAAAAATAAAAGACATGATTAATGCATCCTCACAGCATGGTGGCTGGCTTTGCCCTGAGTAAGTAGTCCAAGAGAGCAAGGCAGAAGCTGCAATGCTCTTTGTGATCTAGACTCCGAAGTCACAAACCATCACCTTTGCCAGACTTGAGACAGACTAGTCCTGATTAAACGTGGGGGGAAACGACACCAGCATGTAAACACCTAAGAGGTGACGATCACTGGAGCTCATCTTAATGGCTGGTTACCACACATTTGAGAAATTACTTAACCTCCACGTCTCAGTTTCTTCATCTGAAAAAGATGGTAATAATATTATGGTAGTCATACCTCTTGGTAGCAAGCAACAGAAAATGATCCTGGCTTACTGAGACAAAAGGGGAATTTATTGGATATATTTAGGGCAACTCACACAATAGAAGGAGGCCTGGGAGCAGGAAATGCCATACAAGGCCAATGGTTTGCTGGAGAAATCTCCCCTCGACACTGGATATTTCTGCCAGAGCTGAATTCCCAGCACCATGGCTGTTGCTGTGGGTCACTCTCAGCTGCTTCTGCGTCCTGAAGGTTCCACTGCACTAGCAGAGTGGGGACAGGAGGGTCTGGCCCCTTCTGCTTCCAAAAATTCAACAAATGTCCATTGCAAATCCACGCCTCTTGGGATGCTCATGAAGACGGAACAATAAATGAGTCTTTGGAAAACTGAGAGTCATCAGTAATTGGTTGTCTGATAAACCTCAGGGTGGCATTGACATCAAGTGGGTGCAGAGACCTCAGGTGGAGAGGGATCTTGTCTTAGCCTCTGAAGCATTCTCATAGTGTGTCCAGACACACTGATCACTTCTAATCACACCCTCACCCAGCCCCCGCTCCTATACACACGTACACATTCTGTGTGTTTCCAGCTTTATTGAGATATAATTGTGTATGTTTAAGGTGTACAAAGTGATGACTTGATATATGTCTATACTGCAAAATTATTAGCCATGGTAGGGTTAGTTAGCACCACCATCTCCTCACATAATTATCTTTTTTTTTTTTTTTTGTAGTGAGCACATGTACACATTCTTAATTTGCTGAGTTTTATACAAATCCTATCTCCACTCTGATTTGGTTGTCCTGTGAGCAGAGTTGGAGGCAAGGGAACAGTATGTGACTAATTAAGAAAAGCAGGGGCGCCTGGGTGGCTCAGTCGTTAAGCGTCTGCCTTCAGCTCAGGTCATGATCCCAGGGTCCTGGGATCGAGCCCCGCATCGTGCTCCCCGTTCCGTGGGAAGCCTGCTTCTCCCTCTCCCACTCCGCCTGCTTCTGTTCCCTCTCTCGCTGTGTCTCTCTCTATCAAATAAATAAATAAAATCTTAAAAAAAAAAAAAAGAAAAGAAAAGAAAAGCAAAAGCCTCCTGTGAAAATTTCAACCCTGGCCTCTTGGTACCCTGATATGAACCACCATTAATCGCACTAACTGGTGGCAGATCCTATTAGTGTCTTTATTACCTTTACTTTTCTCTCAGTTTGAATTGTCAAGGCATGGCAAGACACCTCTTCCCCGAGAGCCTGTGCTTTGTTAGCTGTTGGCATGGGTCTTACTATTCAGACTCAATTATTTCATTCAAAGTGTTTCACCCATGTTGGGTTTGAACTCACTGAGGTTGATGCGTTTAACTTGTCAGTGGTTCTCAGATTTCAGTGTATGTGAGGATCACCAGGAAGGCTTGCTAAAACACAGATGGCCCAGATCCTCTGTTTTAGTAAGGCTGGGGTGGGGCCTGAGGATGAGCATTTCTAGTAAGATCGGGTGGTGCTGATGCTGTTGGTCCGACACTACACTGACCTGGTGACCTGGGGCGGTGCCGGACTGCTTTGTAAACGTATACTCTTCCCAATAATTGCCTTTCATAAAGAAAGCCAAGACAATACTCATAGAGCCAGATTCCATGGTACTCAGAAATAAATACTGAAACACGATTTCAGTCAGAAAGATATTTACGTGCATGGAATAGTGTTGGCTACCAGAACTTGACCAGATAGCAGTTAATTATTTTTCTCACGTTCTCAGGAAGACCAGAAGCTGTCCAGGGCTAGTGAGATGACATCACATGATCAGCGGCTCAGGCTCTTCCTTTCTTCTCTGCCACCCTTGGTGAATGGCGATGGACCTCATGGTCACGAGATGGTTGCTGCACCTCCGGTATTGCCTCTGCCACTGTGGGCAGGAAGAAGAGGGAAGATAACGAGGAAATGCAGGGGTGGCTTTCTGGGTGGCTCAGTTGGTCGAGCAACCAGCTCTTGGTTTTGGTTTAGGTCATGATCTCAGGGTCATGGGATCAAGCCCTGCGTCTGGTTTCGTGCTTAGCAGGAGGTCTGCTTGTCCCTCTCCCTCTGCTCCTCCCCTGCGCTCTCTCTCTTCCTCAAATAAATAAATAGGAAATACATGTGGGAGCTTTCCTGAAAGTCCCTTTATAGACTTACGTTCCATCCTCATTGGCCAGAACTATGTCCCATGGCCACACTCAGCCTCAAAGGAGCCTAAGAAATCAAATAGTTTTAGTTCAACACTTGTTTACCCAAATAAAATGAGCTTCTGTTAATGAGGAAGAAAGGGAGAATGGGTGGAAACGAGCAGGCTCTGTCTCAGCATTCACCTGCTTGATTCTCAAAGGATCCCACACAGTGTCCTCAGGCCAAGTCCATATATGGTCTAAAGCAACCACACAACAGGTCAAGGGCCAAAGGACATGGAGAGATTATCTCTACTGGCCTTTCTTGTTTCATGCCCATGCATATTATATGAAAAGGGTAAGGTCTGGTTAGAACTTGATTCTTTCTGGGCGCATGGGTGGTTCAGTTGGTTAAGCGACTGCCTTTGGCTTGGGTCATGGTCCCGGGGTCCTGGGATCGAGCCCCACATAGGGCTTCCCTTGCTCTGCGGGGAGCCTGCTTCTCTCTCTCCCTCTGCCTGCCACTCTCCCTGCTTGTGCTCACTCTGTCAAATAAATAAAATCTTAAAAGAAAAAAAAGAACTTGATTCTTTCTAACAGGACTTTTGAGGAGTCTTCTATGTTTAGGTACATGTAATGACTTTCCAAGACGGGGATAAACATGCTGCATTTCCCAAGCTTATTTGACCACAGAAGCTTTTTAAACATTTCCCCAGAGTATCTCTCTGAATTAAGTTCCACCAGACTTTTGCCAGGAAACTTTGATCTATTCAGCATCAACTATCAGGTCCCCCCAAAATGGAAAAAGCAAATAGGCTCTTCTTGAATCAGTGGGATAGTCCTCTCTTTTTTTAAGAGGAAGGAAATGAATATAGGAACAGCTGGTGAGGGGCGCCTGGGTGGCTCAGTTGGTTAAGCAACTGCCTTCGGCTCAGGTCATGATCCTGGAGTCCCGGGATCGAGTCCCACATCGGGCTCCCTGCTCAGTGGGGGGTCTGCTTCTCCCTCTGACCCTCTTCCCTCTCGTGCTGTCTCTCATTCTCTCTCTCTCAAATAAATAAATAAAATCTTAAAAAAAAATTGGTTAAGGAACAGCTGGTGAGGGGCACCTGGGTGGCTCAGTGGTTAAGCGTCTGCCTTCCCCTCAGGTCATGGTCCCAGGGTCCCGGGATCGAGCCCCACATCGGACTCCCTGCTCTGCGGGGAGCCTGCTTCTCCCTCTCCCACTCCCCCTGCTTGTGTTCCCTCTCTCGCCGTGTCTCTCTCTGTCAAATAAATAAATAAAATCTTAAAAAAAAAAAAAAAGGAACAGCTGGTGAGTCAGGACATGGGGTGTGGTGCCTGTCTGTTGTCTGGTAACTCCGTGAACTTGCCAAGCCCCTCGCCCTCTCAGAGGTGTCCTGTTCTTATTTGCAAAGTAAGATCTGTAGGATATCAGACTGCATCCCAACAAACTAAAATGTTTGCTACTTCACAGCTCCTAGAAATGTCCGGAAGGGATGTCTGAATAATCTTTGTTAATAGGAGACATGGGAAGTAAGAAGAATAGTTTAAGATAAGAAAAATTCTTTTAGAAGTCAAGAATAGTTTTTTTTTTAAGATTTTATATTTAAGCAATCTCTATACCCAACATGGGGCTTGAACTTACAACCCCTACATCAGGAGTTGCATGCTCTGCTGATGGAGCCAGCCAGGGGTCCCTAGAAGCCAAGAGTAGTTTTATGAGGAGCGGGGGCACCTGGGTGGCTCAGTCGGTTAAGCGTCTGCCTTCGGCTCAGGTCATGATCCCAGGGTCCTGGGATGAAGCCCCACGTCGGGCTCCCTGCTCAGCCAGGAGCCTGTTTCTCCCTCTCCCCTGCTTCAACTCCCCCTGCTTGTGTCTCTCTGTCAAATAAATAAATGAAATCTTAAAAAAATAGAATAGTTTTATGGGGAAAAAAATACCTTAATGAATACGAGGGATGGAGAATGTAGGATTGCATTAATTTCCTATGATTTCTCTAACCAGTTACCACAAACTTGATGGCTTCAAAAGAACAAATTTTTATCAGTTTTGGAGGTCAGAGGTCTCATCGGACTCAACCAAGGTGTCAGCAAGATTGCATTCTTCTCTGGATGTCCTAGGAGAGAATCCACCTCCATGCATATTCTGGTTTCTTTTTTTTTTTTTTTTAAGATTTTTTATTTATTTGACGGAGAGAGACACAGCGAGAGCAGGAACACAAGCAGGGGGAGTGGGAGAGGGAGAAGCAGGCTTCCCGCGGAGTGGGGAGCCCGATGCGGGGCTCGATCCCAGGATCCTGGGATCGTGGCCTGAGCCGAAGGCAGACGCTTAACGACTGAGCCACCCAGGTGCCCCGCATATTCTGATTTCTGAAGGCTGAGCACATTCGTTGGCTCATGGCTCCCTCCCACCATCATGAAAACCAGCAACACTGCACTGACCGTTCTCCCTTGTCACATCTGCCTCTCTGACAACAGCTGGGAAAGGTTCACCCCTTTTAAGGAACCCTGTGATTAGGTTGAACTCACCCAGATAGTTCAGGATTACTCCCCTCTGAATTTAACATCTGTAGAGTCCCCTTTGCCACGTAAGGTGACGTATTTACAAGTTTTGGGGATTAGGATGCTCTTTGGGGGCTAGGGGGACATTATTCTGCCTTCTACATGGATGAAATGTTTTGTCTAATGAAGTGTAGGTATTTTTTTTTAAAAGAAGTGTTTTTTTTTTTTTTTAAGATTTTATTCATTTATTTGACAGAGAGAGACACAGCGAGAGAGGGAACACAAGCAGGGGGAGTGGGAGAGGGAGAAGCAGGCTTCCCGCAGAGCAGGGAGCCCGATGTGGGACTCGATCCCAGGACCCTGGGATCATGACCTGAGTCCAAGGCAGACGCTTAACGACTGAGCCACCCAGGCACCCCAGAAGTGTAGGTGTTGAGAAGACTCACTCTCCTTCCTTTCTGAGTCTCCCTGAAGTTCTGTCCGTATCTACACTTCTCTATATCTTTAATAAACTGTTCTTACTTCCAAAAAATAAAAAATAAAAAAAATAAAGAAGTGTAGGTGTTGAGAAACTAAAGCATGTTCCTGAAAAATTGAAATTAGGCTTCATAATTTATGGGGTAAAAAGGAGTAGACAGGATTGATACAGAAAAAAAAAAAAATCCAAGGAAGCTGATAAGTTACAACATGAACAAAAATAGTTAACTGTGTTAGATACACATTAATCCTTTGTGAAAAAGCCAGAGCAAAGAGTCGAGGCTTAGCATGAGATTGCTTTTCGCTGTTATATAGCATACCTTCACAAAACAGAACTAAAAACCTAGAACTTACACCATTTAAAAAGCAAAACTTCATTAACATTAACGAAGTTGGTCCTGCATGGCTTTGCTTGACTTTCAGGGGTGGAAGATGGTGGAATAGTCATCACAGAGCCCCAGATAGTGTTTGAAAGAATTGATAGGAACTGGTGAGGGGAGGACAGCCTTGTCTTTGTTTAGTGGCTGCAAGAAACATGGCGTTTACATTCAAGGTGACAGTGGGCTTGGGGCCAAGGGTGGCTAAAGCATCATGCAAGGGTCAATAAGATGGTAAGAACCAAATTCAAGTAAAAGTATCCAAGTGAAGGGTGTACACTATGGCTTTCTCAACCTCGGCACAACTGGCATTTTGGACCAGATCATTCTTTGATGTGGGTGACTATCCTGTGCATTGTAGGAAGGTTAGCAGCATCTCCAGATTCTACCCATCTGATGCCAGGAGAGCCCCTTCCTCAGGTTGCAACAGCCAAAAGTGTCCCTTAAGGCGGCAAAATGGCCCCACCTGAGAACTGCTGGTATAGACTGAGAACAGGTGAGGGGAAGCAGTGAGCCAGTGGGTGGAACCTAGGGCCTGGAGAGATTTTTCAGGACATGAACCAAGGGAACATTCTCCAGATCCTTTTGCCGGATCTTGGGGGACTGGCAGGGAGCCACCAGGAACATCCAGTTTGTTTGCACATTGGTCTCTAACTTGGCTGTGGCAGCCTCCAGGTCAGAAAAGCTCAAGCATAATTTATTTAGGTATTGCACTCTGGCTATTGTCTATTTGTTATGCAAGCACAGACTTTAAAAGGTAATTCACCTGGGCAGGTGATATGCTTGTTTGTAATATAAACAACCTGGGATCTATTATCTTGTTTCACTCATCTAGAGTAATTGCCAGTCCTCTAGGACCTCTGATTTGTAGAAGAGGGAGAAAAGAAGGACTGTGGACTCTGGATTGCAAGCTGGGCCACCTCAAACCTATACAAATGATCTTATGCAATTTAGAAAAGGTGGACCCCTGGTGGATGAATTAAAAAAAAAAAGGTGTCCCTCTGGGCGGGTTAGGAGCAGGGCTAGGAGAACAGGTGCACCTAATCTGCAGCCTTGGCCTCCCTCAGCATGGCACCCTGCACAGTGAGCACCTGCCGAGCTCCTGGGCTGCAAGGTCAAGCTCTGTGTCGCATGCTGCATTTTACGTATCATAGGAGACACACGTTAGCCTTGGAATCAGACAGGACATTGGGATCCCCTAGCTATGACAGGTCCTAAACTTTCTTACCATCAGAATTAGAATTTTCCTACAACTCATTGTCAGAAACAGAGGCAATAGATTATGAAGCAGTGAGCGGGAGGTGGTTTAGGAATGTTCTAAGGGAGAAAAAAACAGAATGGATAGCTAGAAGCTGTGCCTGTTGGCCTTTTTGTGTCTGGACTATTCATTTATAAATTTAGGTCCTAAGTGATGAGGTGGATACAGAGACAAATAAGGGAGATGTACTTTTTGAGTGAGGGCAGACCTCTGAAAGCGCTCCTAACTATTAAACACTGGTGGCCCAAGGCCTCTAGTTTAGGAGATGCCATCCCGCAAAGCAAATCGTGATCTACTACCTGCATTCTGGTGAACTTCCTTCAAGGACCTGGGAAGACCAGCAGTGTTAACCCTCTTCCTGGATGGGCTAGGTGTCATTCTGCCAAGGGACAGAGAAATTCTTTTTTTTTTTTTTATTTGAGAGAGGGCAGGTAGGGTGGGGTGGGGCAGAGGGAGGGGGAGGGAGAATCTCAAGCAGACTCCCCATTGAGCCGGACACAGGGTTCCATCTCATGACCCTGAGATCAGGACCTGAGCTGAAACCAAGAGTTGGATGCTTAATCGACTGTGCCACCCAGGTGCCCCAGGACAGAGAGATTCTAAATCAAGAAAACCTTCATTAAATGCAGATGTTCCCCTGTTGTAGACGAAGACCCTGAAACACAGAGTCAGGCCAGCTGTTACCATTTGCAGGGACGGGGCTGGAGCACACATGGAGGCGCAGAGCTCAGGTCTGATATTTAAATAAAATTTGTTCCATCCTTGCCCCTGGGCAAATATATCTTCATAGCAACAAAATTGGGGGAAAAAAGTGACATCTATGGGTTTTATATGACTGAAAGTTTGCAAAAATTTTAAAAATGACAATTTTGTGATTATTGCACACTTGTGGGCATTCTGTTATGACACGTTTAAATGAGCATTAAAGGGGCGCCTGGGTGGCTCAGTCGGTTAAGCGTCTGCCTTCGGCTCAGGTCATGATCCCAGGGTCCTGGGATGGAGCCCCGCATGGGCTCCCTGCTCAGTGGGGAGTCTGCTTCTCCCTCTCCCTCTGCCATCCTGGCCTCCACGCCCCGCTTGTGCTCTCTGGCTCTCTCTGTCAAATAAATAAATTAAATTAATGAGCATTAAAGGCATACACAATTCATGTATGATTACGTTTATCCATAAAATTAATATTTTTTGCTTTAATCTCAACAAAATCATTATATTCTTATAATCAATATTTTCACATAATTTGTGTGCTGTTGACAGTAAAACCCAACTAGATTTACTTTCTTGAATCTTAGGTTTTTTAAAAATTTCACTTTGGGTAAGTTTTACTCGGCAGAGGCAGCGGCAATTGAAATTGTCAATAAAATTCTTTTTTTATTTTAAAGATTTATTTATTTGAGAGAGAGAGAGAGCGCGTGGTGGGGAGGGGCAGAGGGAGAGGGAGAGAGAATCTTGAGCAGGCTCCACGCGGAGCACGTAGCCAACGCAGAGCTTGATCTTCCCGAGACTACCGCCCGGGCCAAAATCCAGAGTCGCTCGCTTAACCAACTGAGCCACCCAGGCGCCCCTGAAATTGTCAATAAAACTTACTTACTAATCACAGCGTTCCTTAAAAGGGGAGAACCTTTCCCAGCTTTCCAAGACGGGGATAAACATGCTGCATTTCCCAAGCTTATTTGACCACAGAAGCTTTTTAAACATTTCCCCGGAGTATCTCTCTGAATTAAGTTCCACCAGACTTTTGCCAGGAAACTTTGATCTATTCAGCATCAACTATCAGATTCCCCCAAAATGGAAAGATTTATTCCCATCTTACTTTTTTAAAAAATTTTTTTATTGTTATGTTAATCCCCATACATTACATCATTAGTTTTAGATATAGTGTTCCATGATTCATTGTTTGTGCATAACACCCAGTGCTCCATGCAGAACGTGCCCTCCTCAATACCCATCACCAGGCTAACCCATCCTCCCACCCCCCTCCCCTCTAGAACCCTCAGTTTGTTTTTCAGAGTCCATCGTCTCTCATGGTTCTTCTCCCATCTTACTTTTAAATATCAAGCATTGTAATGGGGTCACGCGATACATTGCCATTATCACAGACATGAATATCTAAATTTCATCCTATAAATTAATTTGTCATGATTTGAAAAATCCTTTAGAACAATATCTTTTAAAAAATCTAGATTCCTATAATATTGTAAAGGGTTGATGTCATGTCTCATGCACATTATGTGTGCACCTACGTGCACACACATTTGAGAGTAACATGAGCCGTTTGTGAATATTGTGCTAATTCACGAGAAACCGTAGAACCATACACTGGAACAAGAAGAACAAGAATCCATGGGCGACAAAGGTCTGGAGAGCTAAGTTATCTTTCCTCCCCCCCACCCGCCCCAGGAGCTTCTGCTGCCCCGATCCTCCTCCCTCTCCGAGGCGTCTCCCTCTACAGACGTCTGCAGCTTTGGGTGTGCTTACCTGTAGTTTGGAGAACACAGGGCAAACGATGGAGGTTTGCAGGGAGCGGAATGGTGTTAGCCAACTGCCGACGTTCAGGGTTACAGGTGGGACTGAGCCAGTGCTCAGAGCCACGTGACAGAGAGCCTTTTAAAGGGCCAGGCCCTGGAACCCCCAGCATGGGTCTGTGGCCAGCACTGTGTTACTTGCTAAGTCACCATATAGATATTACTGGAGTGGGTTGAATGGTTGCCCCCAACAGATATGCTCATATCCTCATCCCTAGAACCTGTGAATGTGGCTTTATTTGGAAAAAGGGTCTCAACAGATGTGTTAAATTAGGGATCTCAAGATAAATCATTCTGGATGATCCAGGTGGGCCCTTTGTACCATGCCAAGTGTCCTTGGAGGGGACAAATAGAGGAAAGTCAGAAGGAGAAGAGAAGGTCATGTGAACACGGAGGCGGAGAGGGGAGTGCTGTGGCCACAAGCCAAGGAGAGCTGACAGCCACCAGAAGCTGGGGGAGGCAGGGAAGATTTCTCCCCTAGAGCCTTCAGAGGGAGCACTGCCCTGCCGAAAACTTGATTTCAGACTTCTGGCCCCTAGAGTTCTGAGAGGATCATTTCTCTTGTTTTCAGCCACCAAATTTATGGTGATTAGTTATGGTAGCCTTAGGAATTTAGGCTAATTACAACAATTACTAATAATGTTGAACATTTATTAGGACTGATTACATGCCAGGCCCTTTACTAAACCCCTTTCACAAGCATTATCTCACTTAAACCTCACAACAGTCTCAAGAGATAGGTGCTATTATCATCCCCATTTTATAGATGAGCAAACTGAGGTTCAAAGGGGTCAAGTAGCTTGCACAAGGCCACACGGCTGGTAAGTTGGGATTTGAACCCAGGTCTCTCTGATTCCAAAGACCTCTTTTAAGCACACACAGAAACCTCCCTGCTGTGTCATGGACCCAGCTGTAAAGGAGACACACCCTACACTTGGTGGTTTTGTCTGTGCAATGTGGTCTTTGTCCCCCTTCTTAAAAAGGGACCTGATTGGGATGCCTGGGTGGCTCAGTCAGTTAAGCGTTTTCTTTCAGCTCAGGTCATGATCCCAGGGTCCTGGGATCGAGTCCCGCATCAGGCTCCTTGCTCAGAGGAGAGCCTCCTTCTCCCTCTGCCTGCCACTCCCCCTGCTTGTTCTCTCTCTCTGACAAATAAATAAACAAAATCTTAAAAAGAACCTTAAAAAGATTCTTTGAGCACCCTCTCCCCAACCCTGGGCTCTTTACCACCGCCTCAGAAATGAGATATAAATTACAATGGGCCACTCTTCTAACTCAGTGGATCATGGGAACACTGTTTCTGTGTCATAAAGAAACATTTTAGGCATACACAATCACTCATAGTTCTTTGCATCTATTTAGCCTCTGGGTCATTCGGGTTTATTTGTAGATGTTGCCAAGATGAATCAAAAATCTGGGGAAACTCTTTGTCCTTGGAGAAGGACAGCAGTAGGGATGGATTCTTGTTACTTTCTTTTTGCTGATTTTGAACTTGTGTTAAGACTATCTCACTGTCCCAGGAAAAACAGAAAGAAAAGTTTGTGTTCTTGAGACTTAAAATATATTCTCTGAGCTCATGTAAGCTAGCTATCAGAACTTCAACACTGGACTCTGGTGATGGTGTGATTTTGGAAACAAGCATTTCTTTCCTTCTCTACTTTTGTCCTGTCTTTTGGGGATTAGAAGGGACTGTTCTTTGTCTGCTGACAAACCCAAATACTGTGTGTGTGTGTGTGTGTGTGTGTGTGTGTGTGTGTGTGGTGATGGTGGTGGTTGGGGGAAGAAGGTCCGGTTGAGGTGGTTACTTTTATTTTGTTACCCTTTATTTCTTTTCTTTTAAACAAAATCTACCCCATTTTACAGGTGGAAACATTGAGTCTTGGTGCCTCGAAAGGATTTTCTCCAAGATAATTCAACCAGATAGACTTAATTACAAATGCTCTGCTTGTCTTCTCAAGAAGCCCTTCCATTTAGTGAACACCAGAGCTGTTATACAATGAGTTCTGAGGCTAATTTTAAAGCAAGTCATGTGTCTCTCCCGTTGCTCTGACCCAAATATGAGACAGAGATTCAAAGTTACGCACAAAGAAAACCAAAATCAATAAGGAGGCCCTACATGAGCACTTTGGTTGATTCAGGAAATGTGCGCCTCATCTTTCAGCCACTGCAATGCTTCTTCACTTGGGCATCACTCGCTGTTTCACTTAGGACCCTGCCCCCCGCCCCCCCGAGACTGTGCGGAGGGGGACCTGAGTCCAGAGCCAGGCCCGGGGACGACTTGGGGTCACTGTTCTCTCCAAACAGCAAGAGATGCTCATCTAACCTCGCTCCCAGAGATGGCTTTGCACTGGGCTAAGCCACAATAGCTAAGAGGTTAGAAACCCTTGTTCTCTCGAGGGGCTGGCGGTGGAAGGACAGGGGAGCCGGGCAGCTGACAGGCTGGTGCTAGGAGGCACTAGTGCGGACAGAAGGTGCTGGCCTCATCCAACGGAAGGTCACTCCCGGTCTCACTTTTCTGAGTCCCTGCCTTCTGTCCAGGTGTCCTGCACACAGTCTCCCCCGGAGCTTCTCTCCTTTCTCCTTTCTCTAAACCAAAACGTGCTCCCAGGGAAGGATCTGATCAATTCTTTCGCATCAGGAGAAGGGACAAACTCTTATCTTCCCAGGAGCATATGCATTTTGAGGACCTAAAGCAAAACTAATGAGTCTCTGTGCAATTTCTGAGGTCAGGGAAGTCAGGTAAGAGGGGCGCGGCCCGCTCTGGGGGGCAGGCAATGGGGCAGATGTGCAGGAAGGTCCGGGTGCGAGCAGGACAGGCATTTCCAGAGACGAAGTCTTTCATCCTACCGTAAGACAGGGCTCCGGGGGCAGGTGGAGGCGGCCATGCGAGCTAAGGAGGCAAAGAGCAGAAAACCTTGAGCTCAAAACTCTGTGCTGGAAGTTATCTGCTTTTTCCTACAGAAAATAGAGGTAAAACTCACTCATTTATTTATACTTTCATTCATTCATTCATTCATTCGTTCGTTCGTTCATTCAAATGAAATGGTATTTGCTATCAGAGAGGCAGTAGAGAGAGCCATGAATGAGATACAGAAGGCCTCTCTCTACCTGGAACAATGGAACTTTCTCTCCAACGAGCAAGGTGAGGCTAATATATAATTTCACGTGGTTCGAAGTGCTTTGAAAAGACAAAACAGGGTAAGGAGATAAGAGAGCAGCAAGGAGGGTGCATGGGGCGGGGGTGTTTAGATGAGGAGGCAGGTCAGGCTTCCTAGGGTTTCCAGATTTCGCAAATAAAAATACAGGACACCCAGGGCACCTGGGTGGCTCGGTTGAGCGACTGCCTTCGGCTCAGGTCATGCATGATCCTGGAATCCCAGGATCGAGTCCCACATAGGACTCCCTGCTCGGTGGGGAGCCTGCTTCTCCCTCTGACACTTCCCCCTCTCATGCTCTCTCTCTCTTTCCCACTCCCTCTCAAATAAAATAAAATCTTTTAAAAAAAATACAGGACACCCAATTGCATTTGAGTTTGAGAGAAGCAATGACAACTTTTTCAGCCTAAGTGTGTCCCATGCAATATCTGGGACATACAAGTACTAAAAAATTATGCATCATTTATCTGGAGTTCACATTTAACTGGGTGTCCTGCATTTTGTCTTGTAACTCTAGCCCATGAGACCCCCATGAATGAGGTGAGGGAGAGTTCCAGGAGAGAAAACAAGAAGGGCAAAGATTTCCAGGCAGAAATGAGCTTGCTTTGTTCAGGGAGGCCCATGTGGTTGGAATAGGGGGGACCCCAGGGAGGTGGGCAGGGGCCAGATCATGTGGAGCCACAGGCACATGTGAAAAGTTTGCATTTTATTCTCACCTGTGGGATTTTTAAAAAGATTTATTTATTTATTTGAGAGAGAGAGAGAGCATGCGCGCACGTGTGGGAGAGGGAGCGCAGACTCCCCGCTGAGCACCCGACCTGGGGCTCCATCCCAGGACCCTGAGATCAGGACCTGAGCCGAAACCAAGAGTTGGATGCTTAACCAACTGAGCCACCCAGGAGCTCCTCATCTGTGGAATTTCAAGGAAAGCCCTCAGCACCGCAATTACTCGTTTCCATGAATATTTCAGTTGAGTATTGTGTTTCCCAAAGCAGACACCACTGGCATTGCTTTAAGACCAGACTAGGAGAGTAGGAGAGTAGGTGAACAGGAGAGTCGGTGCTTCTGCCCTGGGGGAAAGTGAGCAATGTTTCCCCTAAATCTGCTTGACCTCACCCTTCTTCCTCATTCACTACTGCCTTCAGTTTTCCTAGCACAGGACAAAGTCTTTCATCCTCCCATAAGGAATGAGCTGACAACACTACCGAGGGAAGGGATTTAGGGACTCAAATTCTGACTAGTCTGTAAATGACTACCAGGAAGTGTTTGGAAAGTGACGAACGGGAGAGCGTGTAGCAGGAGTCAGGGGAGGACGGCAAGAATATGAACAGGGGGAATGTGAGGGTGCTCATGTCAAGCACCGGCAGGGTGACTAGCTTGCCTAGCTCTGACCCTGAGTGCCGGCCGAGTAGCATTGGAACCAAACTGTCACCCCTTCTCTGTATCTAGATGGCCAAGAATCTCTCATGGAAGAGATATTCAGAGCCAGGCTGGCGGCAAACCAATACTGCCAGATGGCAGAGCAGTCAAAATATTGTGCTGTGACGCCCACACTGTGTTTGGGTAAAGGCTGAACTTACATTCCTGCAGCAGACCTCGGTGGGCTCCGGTCTGAGAACGTTTCCTGCCGCCTCTGCCATTTTCCTCAGCGACTCACTGAGTGACTCATGGCTCATCTCCAGCAGTTTGTTCCTTGCAGAGATTTCTCTCTCCCAACCAGCCCCTTCTCTGGCCTTCTAGTAAAAGAGGCCCTATGCTGAAGAAGGAGGTTTGACTGTGTTTCTGTGAGAACAGAAGAGCCCTACCTAACTTTCCATGGAATGCGGGGTTTGGGGACCCAAAAATAATCTTGTGAGGTAAACAGAAAAGCAGCCTCAGGTCCAAGTGACAGAGTGTGGACTTCTGTCTTGTATCTTTTCTCATGTATGACGGACCGTCAATTCATTTGAAAATGATTTAATGACTTGTGCAAGATCTCATAGCTGCTTGCTGCCCTCTAAAACAAAAATGTTAGGGGTGCCTGGCTCAGTTGGAAGAGTGTGTGGCTCTTGATCTCGAAGTCATGAGTTCGAGCCCCATGTTGGGCGTCGAGATTACTTAAATAAATAAAACTTTAAAATAAACATGTTCTTTTTTCTAGAAAACCATGGTTTAGAAAACAAGACAGTATCGGGGCGCCTGGGTGGCTCAGTCGGTTAAGCGTCTGCCTTTGGCTCAGGTCATGATCTCAGGGTCCTGGGATCGAGCCCCGCATCGGGCTCCCTGCTCCGTGGGAAGCCTGCTTCTCCCTCTCCCACTCCCCCTGCTTGTGTTCCCTCTCTCGCTGTGTCTCTCTGTCAAATAAATAAATAAAATCTTTAAAAAAAAAAAAAAAAAGAAAACAAGACAGTATCTTCAAGAGGGAAGGGGGTTTCTCCCATTGTTGCAAAGGCATTTCTTTCAGACAGGTTGAATCACTTGCTGGTGGACTGGTCGATTCTTCCCCAAAAATGTAATGACTCCCCCATTATACAAATGATAAATGTTTACTGCAGAAACTTTGGAAAAGTTAGAAAAACACAAAGGGGACCATAAATATCACCTGTAATCCTCCCATTGAGATATAATTGCTGTTGACATTTTGATGTTTCCTTCCTGTCCTTTTCCGTATACAGATGACTGTATTTTAACAAATTGGAAGAAAATGTGGTATAAGCTGATTGATAACTTGTTTTTTTTAAACTTGTTTTTTTATTTAATACTATTTCCGTGATTATTTTCTCACATCATAAAATGTTTTCATCATCCTAGGGGTCCCTCAATCTACTCATTTGGACTTTTAGGTTGTCACCTTTTTTTAAAATTATAAACACCATCACAATGGGTATGCTTGGTCTTATCAAAATACAGTGATGTTTCCACCCTGTGGTCTGTCTGGGCCTTGGTTTGAGAAAAGATTGAAAACAGGGAAAGAAACAGAGGACGTTGATAGGCTTTAGCTTGATTTGCCTCCGTCTGCCGGAGAAGGGAAAGAAGTGAAGCCAGGATTTCCAGAGTCCCACCGTAAAGGCTGTTTCCCTTCCCTGCGCTCTTAATTCTGTTCCTCCAGCTTATCACCTCCCCGTCTCTGCAGCTCCTCGGCCTTCTCTCTGCCCTGCCCTGCCGCCCCTCATGGCCACCCCAGAACTGGACTCAAAAGACCCTCCCTGGTCCCTCTGGCTGCAGCTGAGTGTTTGCTGCGTCTTGACTCAGTGTCTGAAAAGTTCTTTCTAGGAGCAGCGAATGAAGGATCAGCGTTCGAATATCTGAAGTCGTGCCTATAAAACTCTTCGGTTTGCACCTGCCTTGCCTGTGGGTGCACCCCACCGCGCGGCTCTGCCTGACCGGGGAAGTGGTAAGAAGCTCAAAGAAAATTAACGATAGTGTGACCTCTGGATTTCTTTAATTTCTTTGCTGGACAAACCCACCATCCCTCCATTCCTTTCTCATCAGGCACTAAGTGTGCGTGAGTTCTAATAACTAGAAAAATCGGGATGATCATAATTCCCAAGCTAGAATTTGAGAAGCAGATGAGAAAGCTCATAAAATCAAATCATGCTCAACTGAGTGCTTTAAAAAAAAACCAAAACACCTTTGTTGCAGGATTCCAAAAATAGTTCCCAGTGCTGCCCTTCACCTTCACAATTATTTTAGTCTTCTGTTCTAAATCTGAATGGCACAGAGCAGCAGAATTTGTACATTAAGTTCATAAGGGAACAGTCAGCTCATTAATTCTTAACATTGGTGGTATTTGACTGTTCGCTGTCATATGCTCCGTTCCAAAATCTATCTGGCCCGCTTTTCTGAGATGATTAAGATGTTGTATTGATAACCTGAGGGCTATCAACAACACAGTGGCCTTCCTGTGTGAGACAAGGTTATAGCCCCCCCATGGGAGGGTGTGGGTGACAACGACACTAATCATCTCAGGTTCATTCGTTCACAAGTTCATTTATTCAAATATGTGAGACTTTCCTAGGTGCCCGGCAAGAGAAAAAGTGTTTGCCTTCCAGGAGGGAGACAAATAAATATTTAATATAAATGAAAATGTTACAAAGCAAAATAAACCCAAGTAAGAGAATGGAGTATGTGTGTCAGAGGGGAGGAGTGGGGGGCAGTGATATTTTAGACCTGGTAGTTAGAGAAGGCCTCTTTGGGGAGGTGGTATTTAAGTGCAGGAACCAGTCATGGAAAGAACTATGTGGGGATGAGCAGCAAGGACAAAGACCTCAAGATGGGAGAGGATCCATTAGAGAGCTAGCAAAGACTCGAGGGCGGCTGAATGCATTGTTGGAGGGTGGGGGCAGATCCGAGGAGGCTGGGGGCCAGCTCAGGGAGGGCCTATAGGTCATTGGGAAGACTTAGCATTTTATTCACTGTGAAGCTATTGTCCAGAGGTGGCCCGAAGGCAGGGGGAAGTTAGTGACCCTTAGTCTGCTCTTCTGTGCTCTTTCCCACGTGCTGATTCACTTCAGACTCTCCTGGTCCCTGAGCCCAGCAGACTACTTCAGGTCCCAGCAGGCTGGAAGCATTGAGGGATTCTGGGGAGAGTCTCTGTGTCCTGGTCACTACGGCTGTCAGGTCCACTGTCTTGGTGGTTTTATAATTCAGATGAGCTGCTCTGGCATCCTGGGTCTATGGGAAACAGATTCGGGACTCCTGGGTGGCTCAGTTGGTTAAACGTCTGCCTTGGGCTCAGGTCATGGTCCCAGGGTCCTGGGATCAAGCCCTACTGTGCTCCCCTTGCTTAGCGGGGAACCTGTTTCTTCCTCTCCCTCTGCCTGCCGCTCCCCCGGCTTGTGCTCTCTCTCTGACAAACAAATCAATAAAATCTTTAAAAAAAAAATAAATTCAATCAATTAACGTATAATGTATTATTAGTTTCAGAGGTAGGTCAGTGATTCACCAGTCTTATGTAACACCCAGTGCTCATTACATCATGTGACTTCCTTAATGTCCATCACCCAGTTCCCCATCCCCCCACTTACCTCCTCTCCAGCAACCCTCAGTTTGTTTCCTATGATTAAGAGTCTCGGGGCGCCTGGGTGGCTCAGTGGTTAAGCGTCTGCCTTCGGCTCAGGTCATGATTCCAGGGTCCTGGGATCGAGTCCCGCATGGGGGTCCCTGCTCGGTGGGAAGCCTGCTTCTCCCTCTCCCACTCCCCCTGCTTGTGTTCCTGCTCTCGCTATCTCTCTTTCTGTCAAATAAATAAATAAAATCTTTAAAAAAAAAAAGAGTCTCTTATGCAGGCGCCTGGGTGGCTCAGTCGTTAAGCGTCTGCCTTCATCTCAGGTCATGATCCCAGGGTCCTGGGATCGAGTCCCACATTGGGGTCCCTGCTCGGTGGGAAGCCTGCTTCTCCCTCCCCCACTTCCCCTGCTTGCGTTCCCTCTCTCACTGTCTCTCTCTCTGTGTCGAAAAAAAAAAAGAGTCTCTTATGGTTTGTCTCCCTCCCTGATTTCATCTTGTTTTATTTTTTCCTCTCTTCCCCTATGATCCTCTGTTTTGTTTCTTAAATTCCACGTATGAGTGAGATCATATGATAATTGTCTTTCTCTGATTGACTTATTTCGCTTAGCATTATACCCTCTAGTTCCATCCACGTTGTTGTAAATGGCAAGATTTCATTTTTTTGATGGCTGAGTAATATTCCATTGTGTATATATGTATATATATATATATATGTTTATATATACCACATCTTCTTTATCCATTCATCTGACGATAGACATCTGGGCTCTTTCCATAGTTTGGCTATTGTGGACATAGCTGCTATGAACATCGGGGTGCAGGTGCCCCTTTGGATCACTACATTTGCATCTTTGGGGTAAATACCCAGTAGTGCAATTGCTGAGTCATAGGGTAGCTCTATTTTCAACTTTTTGAGGAAGCTCCATACTGTTTTCCAGAGTGGCTGCACCAGCTTGCATTCCCACCAACAGTGTAGGAGGGTTCCCCTTTCTCCGCATCCCCGCCAACATCTGTTGTTTCCTGACTTGTTAATTTTAGCCATTCTGACTGGTGTGAGGTGGTATCTCATTGAGGTTTTGATTTGGATTTCCCTGATGCCGAGTGACGTGGAACATCTTTTCATGTGTCTGTTGGCCATTTGGATGTCTTCTTTGGAGAAATGTTTGTTCATGTCTTCTGCCCATTTCTTGATTGGATAATTTGGGTGTTGACTTTGAAAAGTTCTTTATAGATTTTGGGTACTAGCTCTTTATCTGAGAAGACATTTGCAAATATCTTCTCCCATTCCGTCGGTTGCCTTTTGGCTTTGTAGACTGTGGAAACAGATGAGATTTTTAAGGAAACCAGACTTTATTTCTGCTACAATGCCACTCACATAACCATCAACTATTATGTGGGGATAATTCCTTCTGAGTCCCCCCTATAGACCATGTGAACAATATGTATTTTCTCCAACCCCAGAGAACCATGCTGAGTTTTAGAGGAGGTTAGATAATTTGACAAGGTCACATTGTGTCTTAATTCAGGCTGTTGTACCAAGGTACCATACACTAGGTGGCTTACAGACAGCCATTTCTTTCTTATAGTTCTGGAGGCTGGAAGTCTGGGACCAGAGTGCCAGCATGGTCAGCTTCTCGTTGCGGACCCTCTTCTGGGTTGCACAACTTCTTGGTGTATCCTCATGTGGCAGACAGCAGAGAGACATGACTCTTCTAAGGACACTAATCCCATTCATGAGGGCTCCACCCGTGACCTCCTCTACTCCTAATTACCTCCCAAAGCCCATCTCTTAATACCATCATATTGGGGGGCAGGGTTTCAACATGACTTTGGGGGGCCCCAAACATTCAATCCATGACACATGATTATTGAGTGGTGGTGGGATTAAATTCAGATCCAGCTGGCTGGAAAGCCTGTTTTTACTATCTATCACACTGGCTAATCCTTCCTGAGTACTTTCATTCATCACAACATTTATCAAACATCTCCTGTGTTTGGAGCCGTCCTGGGGATGTAGACACAGATAAGAGGCAGTCCTGCCCTCAAGTGTCTTAGAAACGAGTGGGCTGTCTGGAATCTATACTGCGTCTCCCAGAATGGAGATCACACAGGCACCCCCACTGCAAATACACACACCGTTCTGGACTTTCTGACATGGAGATTTGTCTTATTCTTCTCATTAAAGAAACCTGCCAGTGGCCAAGCAGGTTGTGCCGTGCACGAATAGCACCTGTTGACCCATTTATCATTGGCTCACATTGGCACTACCTGTTCACATTGGATTTCACTTTAATTTGGATCCTAAACTGTCACTTTATTATTATTATCATTTTAAAGATTTTATTTATTTATTTGACAGAGAGAGACACAGTGAGAGAAGGAACACAAGCAGGGGGAGTGGGAGAGGGAGAAGCAGGCTTCCCGCAGAGCAGAGAGCCCAATGCGGGGCTCAATCCCAGGACCCTGGGATCACGACCTGAGCCGAAGGCAGACGCTTAATGACTGAGCCACCCAGGCGCCCACCTAAATTGTCACTTTAAAAAGTCTTCAGGGGGAGGGCGACTGGGTGGCTCAGTCGGATAAGCATCTGGCTCTTGGTTTCAGCTCAGGTCATGATCTCAGAGTTGTGCGATCAAGCCCCGCATTGGGCTCTGCACTTAGCCAGCAGTCTGCTTGAGATTCTCTCTCCCTCTCCCTCTGCTTCTCCCCGCCACTGAAATAAAGAAATAAATCTTAAAAAAAAAACATCTTCAGAGAGATCAGCCTGTGATGCAGGGCTAAAATGACACGTTGTCAATGTAGAAGCCCACCTGTCACTCAGCGGCAACGCAACTGAGGGCAGCAGGAATTGGCCAGTCTTGGAGTGAGTGCTTACAGAATCATCAGAGCCCGGCATCAGACTCACGCATGTGCGGGGAAGGACTACCGCTCAGGGGAACACATAGTGCTATCAGAAGCTTCCAGATGACTTTCTAGAGAAGGCGTGAAACTTCCAGTGATAGCTTATTCAGCTCAGGAAAATACGAGTCACCGATTTAAACACATAGGTAAATATGCCAATATTCTTCCATATGCCTCAAAATGATCTCAGTTATAACAGAGATTATTCTCAACGACAGTACCTTGGTTGTTTCCTTCAGAAGAGTCACCACAATTTGTAATTATTTTCTCTTTGTCTTTCTTCCAGAATGAGGCGATCTTTTCATTGTTGTTTCCCCAGCAACGGGCAAAATGCCTAGAGCAGAGTGGGCACGTGCAGAGGAAGAATCTGGAGGGGTTGGAGGAAGCAGGAGTCCATGGCCAAGATGCTGTACACCTACCTGTGGCCAGAATGATTTGGAGATGTCTTTCTTCAGTGTCCGGGAGAAGCTTAGACTCAAAAGTTTTACTGTGATGCTGAAAAAGATAAATGCTATGTAGTTGCCTAAGGAAATATATGTTACTGTTAGTTTTTTAAAAGAGGTTTTATGAACAGGGCACGCCTAGGTGCTGCAGTCGGTTAAGCAGCTGACTCTTGATTTCAGCTCAGGTCATGATCTCAGGGTTGTGGGATCGAGCCCCACATCGGGCTCCACGCTCAGGGAGGAGTCAACTTGTCCCTCTCCCTCCCCTTTCCCCTCCCCCCTGCTCTCTCTCTCTCTCAAATAAATAAATAAAATCTTAAAAAAGGTTTTATGAACATATTTTTTTTGGAAAAAAATTTATTAAATTTACAGATGTTACTTGGTGTTAACTTTTATGACTTGGTGGTTTCTTTTATTCAATGGCATCCCAGAATGAAGGAAATGGTATAAATAAGTAAAAGCCCTTTAACTATTCCAAAGCTTTAAATGAGACATTTTAATATTTGGGGATCTTTCTGAGTGACTCTCCCAACGTTCTAATCCATTAACTAAAAACCCTCACTAGACAATGGGTATTTTCCAAATAATATAAACCACATGGGTATAACTTGTGGGCAAATTCTCACCTGGTTGGAAAGGAAGTAGCCAGCACGATTTGAATACATGCAGCCGTTAATCGCGGCTGAGAAGAGCTGGTCCGAGGGGCTGCTGTCGGGCAGGGGCCTCTCCCTGCATAGTGAGCTCTAAGGGCCAGCATCCGCTTGGGAACGGGAGAGCCCATTCCTACGGAGGGAAGTCGGGCCTATCCTCTCTGGGACTCTGCTTCATCTGGAGAATGATGGCTGTCAATACCTCGACAGAGGGAGGAAAGCGCCTCTGGCCTCACTCAGTCACTGCTTGGTGCTCGGCACGTGACCTAGGTCGTTCAGGCTGGGGTTAACAGAACACAGCAGACTGGGTGGCTTTTAAACAATAAACATGTATTGCTCACAGTTCTGGAGGCTGGGGAGTCCACAACCAAGGCACCAGCAGATGTGGTGTCCGGGGAGGGTCTACTTCCTCACGGATGGTCATTTTCTCGCTGTCCACGTGGCGGAAGGGAGATGCTAGCTCCCCGGGGTCTCTTGCACAAGGCAGTCATCCCAATCCCAGGAGCTGTCCCTCCTGACAATGTCACCTCCAAAAGGCCCGACCTCCTGGTACCATCACATTGGGCATTAGGCTTCAACGTAGGAATTTGGCAGGGACGGGGGTAGGGGCAGGGAGAGGGGAACGCACATTCAGACCATGGCCCTGTCCCCACCTGACTCCCTTCCAGGACACCTGAACCAGCAGGGAATGCCCTCAGGGATTTGGAAGGCTGGTGACAGCACCACTTCTACTTCACTCTGATCAGAAGAAAAACTGCTGTCTCCAGAACAGTGCTCCTTCTCTGGTGCTTTCCTTGTACCCATGGTTCACTTTATTTATTTACTTGTTTGTTTGTTTGTTTGTTTTAAAGATTTTTAAAAATTTTTTATTGTTATGTTAATCACCATACATTACATCATTAGTTTTTGATGAAGTGTTCCATGATTCATTGCTTGCGTATAACACCCAGTGCTCCATTCAGTACGTGCCCTCTTTAATACCCATCACCAGGCTAACCCATCCCCCCACCCCCCTATTTTAAAGATTTTATTTATTTGACAGAGATAGACAGAGCAAGAGAGGGAACACAAGCGGGGGAGAGGGAGAGGGAGAAGCAGGCTTCCTGCTGAGCAGGGAGCCCGATGCGGGGCTCAATCCCAGGACCCCAAGCCCGATGCGGGGCTCGATCCCAGGACCCCGAGATCATGACCTGAGCCGAAGATAGCCGCTTAACGACAGCCACGCAGGCGCCCCCATGGTTCACTTTTAATCCTTTTATCTGAACTTTGTGCTTTCTCCTAATCTTTCCCTGCCTCTGCTTCTTCAGAAACCTCACTGCAAATCCCACCGCAGGTCCAGGGACACAGTCGGCGCCCACTTGGGTCTGGGGCCAGAGAGTTTGCCAAATTCCTTGATCTCATTTCATAAAAAGCCACATTTAAATCATGAATTACTTTCAGTATTGTGGTAAATTTAAAACATGCTGTAAAAGACAATTTTCCTATTTAATATCGTTTTGTGACGCCACTAAATTTAAATGTCCAATTCATCTACTTTTTTAAGAAATTTGAGTTCCCTTACCAAAAGCTATTATTAACTGAGCTTCAACCAAGGATAACTTAGTGCAAATAATGTGTGTTGAATAGATTTAAAATCTGATACAAAATTGATCGGCATGCACCTTCTTCTGGTTTACTTACCTGTGTGGTCTTTCATCCTTGATAATAAGTGACTATTACTGTAAAGCTCTGTGCTAGAACCTCATATTTCATCTCTGCATTTCACCTCAGCCATCTGTGCTAAGCATCTCTCTCTCTCTTTACAGTGCAGGAAACGGAAGTTCAGGAGAGTGAGGTCACTTGCTTACAATCCCACACTAAATGGCAAAGCCTGGATTCCCACACATCCGCCGTGCCGCTTCCAAAGACACACGGACCCCTTCCAGCACAGGCAAGAGCGCCTTCTGTGCTCTAAGACATGTGTCCTACTGCACCCAGTTCTAAAATAAGGGTGGGATTTAGGGTGTAGCTTGGGGCCACCACAATTCCCTCTTCCCAATCCCTTAGGAAAGCTGAAGATTTGGATCTAACTGCTCTCTTGTAAGGGCATCACATGACTTCTGGCCTTGGTCTTCTCATCCGTTTTACCCAGCGCCCCGAGAGCAGAGGCGCTGGGCAGGCAGGAGGGGCTCTGACATGCCTAGTCACATAGGCTTACAAAGGACCACCAGCCGGAGCACTTCATGAGGGGGTGCAGGGGGGCATGAGGTTGTGGGAACCTGGTTTTGATGGTTTGTTCCCAATAGGTACCTGTCTCACTGGGAACACTGTCAAGGGGAGGGCATACAAATTGCTGGAAAGTGCTAGCTTGGCTGAAACATCGTCACATTCATCAGTCACAGGAAACCCTCATCTATGCTTGTTATTTGAACATAGAATGCCATTCGTAATATGTGCTGACATAATCACTTAAGAATTTGTTTCCAAGCCAACATGGAATCCCGCCTGTGGTCCATTCCTTTAGGTATCCCAAGTTTTCAGACTTCAAATGCCAGTTCTTTGGCTAGAAGGACTTTTCACAAGGGCGGAGGCCCCCTTTGAATCTGCTCGACAGACTCCCATAGGTTTCTAACTAACAGGTGAGTCCCCAGGCTCCTTACAAGCACTTCGGGCTCCTCCTCAGTGCTGGTAAGGGAGAGCAGGAGGGCACGTGGGCAGGAGGCATAGCGAGGGATAATCCTTAGAAGGCCTAGTTACTACCTCCCCCTGGGAGCTCTTAGCCACATTCTACACATTTCATCCATGGGAACACCCAAATTCCACCCTCTTCGCCCTTGACCTCACTGGAAGAATAAGCACTTTCTCTCACACAGCCAATGGTTCCTTCAGCAGTGCCATTTAGCCGCGTCAACCACGGACTCCTGTACTTTCCTACAGACGCAACGCTGTCTCCCAGACGACCCTGTCACCACCTCCTGAAATCTCGAGGGTCCGCGAAGGCTCAGATGGAGCCCCCACCCTCCCAGAGCGCTTCTTGGTCACCCTGCTAGAAGAGTTCTCTCTCCGTGGACTATCACAGTAGTTGGGTACATCCACCTCACGGAACTCACCACAGGGCCCCCCGTGAAATCATCTGTGCGGGTGTTTGATCCCAAGCTAACAAAGGCTCCTTTAGGAACGGAAGCCTTATCTCACAGATCCCTGCGTACCAAGCACTCTCCCGGTGAGCCAGGTAACATTCTTCAGAGGTCTGGTCAACACGAGAACACGAACGGGCAACAGAGGGGGCAGTAAGCACCATTCATGAGAGTCCGGACGATCCGAAAAAGGGGACAACCCCTGACGACCGTGTGATTGGTTCTCTGCCATCACTACCTCATCAGGCACAGGGCTCCACCCTGCTTGTCCCTACAACGTCCACCGCAGAGCCTGAGCCATCTGCCACAACCTTAGACCACAGGCCGGGGCCAGCCATCATTCGAAAACGACAGCAAAAATCAGTCCTGGGGAAATTTCTCCCTTTGGGTGAGTGCCATCCCTATGCTGGAAAAGAGGAAATGAAGCTCATAAAAATGTCGAAGATGACAAAAAGTGCGCTTTAAGTTGGTGCCTAGAATGAGAACGAGTGCTATGAAAGCAGAGAGCAGACGACTAAGGTAACCACTGTCTTGGTCCTGTTTTCTCCAATGAGGGCAGGATCTTCCAAATTGAGAGTGCAGAGAAACATCCGCTTCGTACCTGAAGTCTAAGACTGATGTGGGGAGAGTGGGAGACACCTGTTTCAAAGGAGATCACATGGCAGGACTGCTGTCAGGGCTCGGGCGAAACCATGAACAGAGGACCAGATCCTGAGAAGCACTGCCCTACCTTCCCAGGGGGGAAAGGGGGGAATAAGGAGCTCCTAGAAACTCCAGAATGGTGAACTTTACGTAGAACGCTGGCAAAATCTGGAATGATACAGACGATAAACATTCTGACTCCTAACAATTGCTGGTTTCTTTCCAGCTCTTGATTCAACGTAGTGTCACACCAAAGTAACCTCCTTTTTTGTTTTTCTTGATAGGATTACCACAACAGCCAACCCAGGAAATCACAAAACAGTAGCTGAGAGTTTTAAGAGACCAGTGGGGTGGACTGAACAGAACACAGTCTTGAAGGCAATAGCTAACACTGAGACTTTACTCTGTGCTTGATGTGGCTCCAAGGGCTTCTGTACTGTATTTGCCCGCAAGTTACACAGGTAGAAGTCCAACCAGGCAACCAGGCCCCCAGGCTGTGCTTTTCACATTAGGCTACAGTGCCTTTCCGCATGCATGGCAAGGCTGCTAAAAAGAGGGGAGATGTGAATCCTGCCCTTCCCATACCGATGGGCAAACCTGCCCTTCCGCTTCCCTGTAAGAGAGAAGGATGGGAACGCATCCGGCCTTGCTCTGCCCTCTGACCCATTTACTTCTCTGAGGGGAGGAGGGCGACCTTCTGGTTGCCAAGATGGGGAGATACAGTGAGTATATTTTCTTGGCACGGCAACGTCATCAGGACAGAATACGACACTGCAAGGGGACCTTGTAGTTTATGGTGGGTCCATTACTGGGCTGATAATCAAAATATTTTAATAACCAGTTCATCACCAGACCAACAAACGCCACAAACCACTGGTGTGCGAGGGCCAGCCCTGGTCAGTTTGCATCAATAGGGTTATTGGCCAGGGTAATAAACCCCGTTGTGGTATTAGCATCACCAATCCAGTCTTTCCAGTAAGAGATGAACTATTTTGATTTTCATTTATCTGATTTCTAGGTCCTGTTTTTTCTTTCTTTTTTTTAGGTCCTGTTTTTTCAATATGTGCTGGACTTAGAGGGGAAGGGCAAGGATATGACTATCACCACCAAAACCCCAGGAGTCCTCTGTACTTTTCAGACAGTATCCCCAAAATTAAATGCAGTTTCACATGACATTTTTAAGGTGATACTGACAAATTAGAAGGCACTCAAAAGGTAAGATCCAGCCTACACTGCGGACCATGTGTTATGCAGGAGATGGAAAGACGGGGGCCATTCAGGTCATGGCTCATGCATACGTGGTTGGACCTGTAAGTCGGACTGTGGCAGGCTGAGGGGTGGGGGGAGGGGCAGAAAACAATCTTTGGCAAAGAAAGTGGTAGAGCTTTGGGAATAAGGTGGGCTCCCGTTACTCTAGCGAAGGGTCAGCAAATTATGGCTACAGCCCTTCTGTTTCGCGAGTAAAGCTTTACTGGAACCCAGCCATGCCCATCCATACACATATGGTCTATGGCTGATTTGCACTCGACAATGGCCCAGTCGAAAGTGGGGTAGGGACTGCAGGGACTGCAAAGCCTAAAACACGTACTCTCTGGCTTTTTACAGACCTCTGGTCTAGACCTAGGAAAGGAAAGCAACTAACAGCCTGAAGGTGTGTGTGTGTGGGGGGGGCGGGGGGAAGAAAAGAGGAAGAAGGGGTATGTTTGGAAAGCTGGGACCTTTGGTTGGGGCACCAGAAAAAGGCAGAGAGGAAACAATTAGGGTGGAACCACCACCATGTTTTACTATGTGGGGGTCCCTCCTCATGTGAGCTGAGCTACAGAATACCCTTTCCAACTGAATTACCTACATCTGTTGGGGTGAGTTCCAATTTTAGTATATGTGCTGCCGAAGCGAGCACTGGGGGGAGTTCCTAGAAGGTGGAAAGAGTGGATTTTTCTCCTGCCTGTCCGAATTGGCAGCATATAAACAGTAACATATAAACACACGAGCACAGGTAATCAAAAACGTTTTAATGATTAATGTTTAGACATTATTTAACAGTGTGGGTATATTCAGATGAGCTAAAGCACACTTTGACAGCACACTACTGAATGTTATAGTTTCTGTATTGAAATATGTAAGGACATTTGCAAACTAGTACCTAAGAAGACATACATTTACAAATATACACATTCTAGATTTGATAAGGTAAATGTAAACAGATGCTGTGACTCCCTCCAAACAGAAAACCCACAAAACTAGTAAGAGAACCAATCAGCTCCCTGTAATGTGAATGTGCAAAATTAAAGCATGGTAAACTGATATTTACATAAATATCAAACCAACAATTAGTTTATACATTGTCAATGACCTTCTAAGATGTGTCACGAGTGGTTCAATGACTGTTTTTTCTCCCAGTGGAGAAGGTATTCAGAGACTAAATTCCAACACTTTAAAATGACACACACAATAGTCCTTATCTGTTTGACCACTGCCTCCACGGTGAGAGACATGATTTTATGATAAGCAGTCTCATTTTTAAATAAGCAGTTCTACACAGGTCTTTAGATCCTAAGCAGAAAAAGAAAATTACAGGTACTATTAGATTTACACTAAACAAATTATCTCTATGCAATTTCCCAGTTCTCTTACATTGTAGCTATCTGTTTAATTTTACCTTAAATTTTTTTTAAGGTCCCTTTTTCCCCCTTCATTCATTTTTATAAGCTAGGCACATTTTAAAAGAAGTTTGTGTCAAAACAGAGAGCAGTACAGAAACCAATCCAAATTTGGACCCATTGCTCATCTATGGAATTCTGTCAAATGGTAAATATTCAATTATCTCTTTTGAAAAGTATACATCCTCTCTTTCACGAGTGGAAAGCAAAGTGGGCATTGTTTCCTGTATAAAAACACTTAGCACTTCAGAAATTTTAAATGTCCTATTCATCCTACATACTTTCCAAAATCTTGAAGACAAAGAATATATATCTAGGTTTCATCAAGACTGCTTTAGAGCCCCCCCCTTTACATTATCAATAGTGGCACTCAAAATAAAAAAATAAGATCTGTTAAAAAGTTAAACTGACCTTCCACTAGATTTGAGCCTGCCTGATTTAAAGCCAGTATTATAAAACTGAAGGTGCCGTTTCTGATTTCACATGTACAAGTCACTTGAAATTATGTGTCACACACTAGTTTCATAAATCATGGTCTTTGATTTTTTTCTAAACAGAGCTATTAAAAACGAATAAAAACTTGAAACATACCTAATTTAAATTAATAAGCTTTGGGCCCTGCTTTTTAAATTTTAAGGCATGTGTGTTTGTCTACCGTAACAACATTGTACAAATTTACAATCACATGCATGATCTACAGTAAAAAAAAAAAAAGGTGTGGATTACAGTGTTTTTAAATTGTGAATCACAATTCAGCACCTATCATGTTATAACTAATAAGGCAACAGCAGTGTTGTATACTACAATAATACGCCCTCCACAGTTTAGCGCAGTGGTCGGTGAGAGCCCAGAAATGTTAAAAATCTTATGCCTACGTGTCTAATCTGTATACATTTTCTAGGGGTTTTGAACTGATGAAAGAGGTCCTACATGAATCGCGCTATTGTAGGCCGGACTAGTTACAGCAGCTGTTAACGAGCATCGGGCACAACTCATACTGTGCTTACAATCAGACGATGGGTTTTGGAGGTTTTTCAACTCTTCGGCGTCAATCCTTCCGTTGCTTCCTCGGCTTCACGTTGTTTTCCAGGGAAGAAAAGCTGTTGCTGTGTCCGTTCACGGCAGCCACGGACCCGTTCTGGTGGTCCTTCAGGTGCTCTTTCCTCCGAGAGGCCCCCTTCTTGTTGTAAGTCTGAAATGCATCAGGGCAGATGGGCCGTGTGACTGGGTGCTCTGCTGGGGGTTGGGGGGCACCCCGCTTCCCTAGCTCTAAGCCTAGATTCCTGCCACTGAGATGTAAGGTCTGCCATCAAGCAACCCTGGGAACGTTTTTTGCCACTGGTTTCAATCACTTCTTTTTTGAGGCGTAGCCTGAGGTAAGTTCACAGGGGAATGGGCTGCAATGTAAGGGCTATTCTACAAACGAAGTAGAAAATTCAAATTATACTTCACTTGGCTGTGCCCTCTCTGTATGTGGATGGCAGAGGATCGGGGCTACACGGCCACACCAGTTTCCCCCGCTCTGTGGGACCTCTCCCCATCACTCACATCTCTCACCTTCAGAATTTGCTCGTGAGTTCAGCAACTGCTTTGGCCCGTATGTACAAAGTGCTACGCTGCCAAAGCAGTTAAAATAGTATGATTTCAGTTTTGTCGGGTCCCATCCCTTATCCTCCCTCACGCCTGATGAATGTCCCAAAGTAGGGCATACACCGCCCGTGCGGCAGTCCGGGAGCTCCCTCGACCGTGCCACCACACCCAGGGGTGTGGGGCCTAAGGTGCAGGTGGGCACAAGGATGGCAATGTGGTGACGCCCCCAGGTGGCTGCTCAACCAACTGGACTTCACTGCCGCCACGTCCCTGGCCTCTGCCTGGGCTCCTGACCTCTGGTGCCTGCCCAGAACCAGGCGCTGCCCACGGGAGCAGGAACACACCTCATCCAGGGGTAATGGGGAACTGCAAAGTGACCCATGGAAATAATCTGCCCACTTGGACCCTTCTGTGAGTAAAACTGACCTTACATCATGCACTTGGGAATGAACGGAGCCCCCAAACCTGAGCAGTGGAGGTGTGACGGAACTACAGCTGAGGGCTGTGACGGACATGTCTTTGGACATTGAATGTAGCCCCAGAGTTCAGGGCAGCAGGGCTGTGGGCCTGCTGGCGGAACTCACCCATCACATGTCTGCACTAGGCTGGGAGCAAAGCGCCACGGAGCTTGCCGAACAGCTCTGCTTTCCCACATGAATCCCAAGCTCCCCTGCCAAAGATCTAGAACCCCGGAAGTTTGGGACAGACTTCAGCATCTCCTATGTTGGCAGTAGTCCCCCTCCCAAAGGTAGGGGCTGACCTGTCACTGTGACTAAATTAGAGCCCGCTGTCCGGCACGCAGCAGGGGTTCTACAGGTCGTCCGCCTTAAACGAACAGAGGAGGGCCTTTGCTGGAAAGGCCACGAGTCCCAACTGCCACGGAAGAGTGAGACTTACCTGAACGTAGAAGTTTGTGAAGAGAGTGATCAGAGAGATCATGTATCCGATCTGGAAGTAGAGCCACCCAAGAGGGAACGTGCACGGCCAGAGGACCCCGCAGCTGGTCTGGATGATTGTCAGCACAAACTGCAGCTGGTGGGAGAGAGGGCCACAGCTGAGCAGCACGGCCACAGCCCATGGACAGGGCGCCACGCCAGATGGGCTCTCCATCTAGCACGACGAGTCCGTGAATGAACACTCACGGGCCCTTCTGGAGGCGAAGTCCCTTCACAAACACTAAGCAGACATTTATGCATAAAGTTCTCCTAAACTATATATGTGCCTTTGTCATATACATTCTTCTCCGCTTCCTACTACTTAAACCACCTTCTCTAAAATTCCAAGAATAGTTAACAATACTACATGGTATACATGAAAGTTGCAAAGAGTAGATCTTAAAAGTTCTCATTGTAAGAAAAAACCCTATAGCTAGGTAGAGAGACTGTGGCTGTGACCTGAGCTTACTGTCACAATCCCTACACATGCCTGATCAGTACGCCATACACTTCACAGAATGTTACAGGGCTAGTACAGCTCAGGGAAGCTGGGGAACAAAGGAAAACTTATCTAACCCCCCCCAAACACACAAACTTTAGGGACCCTGTATAGAGATGCAAAGTATTTTTTTGTATGCTTTATATTTTTAAGGGAGAAAGGAAGGGTGTGGAGTGTATGTTTATTTTATTTTTTTTAAAAAAATTTTATTCATTTATTTGACAGAGAGAGACACAGCGAGAGAGGGAACACAAGCAAGGGGAGCGGGAGAGGGAGAAGCAGGCTTCCTGCCAAGCAGGGAGCCCGATGCAGGGCTCGATCCCAGGACCCTGGGATCATGACCTGAGCCGAAGGCAGACGCTTAACGACTGAGCCACCCAGGGGTCCCTGGAGTATATGTTTAAAAAGAGAACCAGTGATGTCGCTGTGGGATGCGCAATTCCTATTTCTCCCTTTTTTTTTTTTTGAAAGATTTATTTATTTGAGAGAGAGTGTGTGCAGGGAGAGGGGCGCAGAGGAAGCGGGAGAGAGTTCTCAAACAGAACCCCCGCTGAGCACGGAGCCCAACGCAGGGCTGGACCCCACAACCCTGAGATCATGACCTGAGCTGAAACCAAGAGCCGTACGCTTAACTGACTGAGCCACCCAGGTGCCCCAACTTTTCCTATTTCTTATCCATATACCCTTTTGGTTTGAAGAAGGCTGGTCAACAGATTTAAACTTCTATCAAGATATAATGCTAAGTCCAGATTATTTCTGATGAATAAATCTTTTTTTTTTGGATGACAGATCACAGAACAACTGCTTGGAGAAACAGGGGAAAAGTGTTAAAATGAGGTGTGGCTACTGAAGGGTGAGTCTTCAAGAGGAATAATAATACTAGGGGGGAAGGGTTCTGCCCACTGGATTTCTGGCCCAGCCCCCAGGGTTTCTCCGTAGAACTGTTTTTTTCCCCCCTTCTTCTCTTTTTTAAGGTAAGTATTCTAAGCTAAGGAATAACTAGGAGTGGTGCTTAAAATAAATCTAGGCAAACTGGGTGCAATCTTCTACCTCAAAGGGCAGAGCTTAATGGGAAACCAACTTCCCCAGTCTGTTCTTGTAAATTCTGCTTTTGCAGGGCCACAGCCGTGTGGTATAAATCAATCTCCACATCACTTCTCAAGTGTAACAAGAAGGTTAGAGAACAATTTTCCTGCCTCACAGGTGGGTGGAAAAAAATTAACAAGGACTAGAGAGCAGCTGGCAAAGAGGTGATAATGAAATGTCAAACACGTAAGTAGCTCAGAGGATCTTCTCAGATTTTTTTTTCCCAGACTGTTATTTTTAAATATTGAAAAATCACAGTTGACTTGGAAAGACTGGAATCAGCTTGGTTTCTTTAGAGAAATACGCTGATAAAGCAAGGCTAGGGCTAAGGCTTTACTGCCTAAACCCCTCAGTCAGCTGGCTTTGGACTACTGCCTCAGTGTCCTCATCCATAGAGTGGGGATAACAACATGAGATGCGGCTACTGGAATAGTCCACGTAAACCTGCTTTCTTAGCATGAGTGCTTGACACAGAGTACACTCAACCAAGGTCAGTGTTTCACATCCGTAGTAATAGTAATTAGTTCACGAAAGAATTCACAAGGGGAGAGAAACAGGCGTCCGTCATATCCTGACAACTCAGGGAAGCTTCCGGAAGGACGGTAGGACATGATCACCGGGTGCCAACAGCTGCTGGGTGGCCCTGGCACGGCCAACCTCGGGAAGCACAGCAGGTGCCATCCTAGCCAACAGGTGCTTCGCTGCACGGGGGCTGAGAGGTTGCCGGGCACCTATCTTACTGACATCCTCGCTGCCTAATGGCTACAAGCATCCGGGACTCCTGCTACCCCACAGCTCCTTCTAAAACTCCCGGGAACACGGGTCACAGTGGTCACTCTGGATTCTGGATTATAATTAGGAAACACACAGGCAACACATACTTTGTGCACAAACTAAGCACGAAGGACTGAACTTGAAGTCAGGAAATCAGCTTCTTGTCCTCATTCTACAGCCCAACTAGCTGTGTGCTCACAGGCATAGTTTCCTCCTCAATTGAAAGAAAATCCTCTGCTCAGCCTGTTGCAAGTAGTTTAATTGGATCGAAAGAGAAAGGGTGGGAAAGGCACATATCAGATACTATTAAAGAACAAAGCCAGGAAGAGGGGTCTGCCAGGCAGCAAGTCCTGGACAAAGAGGCTGAGTCACTTACCAGTTGCCCCTGAGTGATATACTTCTTCCACCAGAGGTATGGGCGCACGGAAGGGATGGACGACAGACCGTAGTACGAGTACATGAGGACATGGATGAAGCTGTTCAGTGTGGCACCGAAGTAAGCTGAAGAACAGAGGGGATTTGGGAAGGAGAATGCATCAGTGTTTTACACATAACAAGATTCTGTTCAAATCCGAAAAACAGATGCATTCAAACAGGGGCTGGCAAGCACTGTGTGAACCAGTACTCGGAATTCCGTTTCCACTGGGGCAGGCAGACTGGGATGCTTTAAGGCCAGGGTCAGCTGGAGCTGCCAGGCAGGCATCTAACATAAGAGTCAGGAGACCACCTCACAGCTTTGTTGCCAGACCCCCCATCAACTCCCAGCGCAAGGTGCTTTTCTTTACATGCCGAGTGCGTCAGGCCTGGGGAAGATAGCTGATGGGCAGGAAGTTCAAAGCTGGCTGGCTAACACACCTGCTGAAGTTGGAAGAGGTCTTGGAGGCCTCGGCCTCCTTATTATTCCCCAGGACTGCAGGGCTGAGACCACATATTTTTTCAATAATACAATCCTGAGTCCAGTTCCTTGGAGATAAAAGACTCCTCTTTTATCGCATGCTTCTAATTTCCAGTAGAACTACCAGTTCTTTTTTTAGCCTCTCTGTCCTCCTCCCCCACAGCAGGCAACCCAACAGAGCTCGCCAGTTCTCCCACACACAGTCGGAGGTGCATACGGCTGGGGTCAGGGAGGGAGGTTCTACCTCTGGCTATCACAGTAACTGACTGTGTGACCTTGGACAAGTCACATCCAGGTCCTGGTTGTTTCTCTTGGGCCCAGTGCGGCTAGTTAAAATCTGCCATCCTGTGAGTTCTTTGAAAATGTAAAGAGACACTGTTTCTATTAGAAAGTTAAGTCAGATAATCCAGAGCCATGAGGTGTGATGGTGGGAAGAAAACATGAGAGGGCCGGGGCCTGGAACCTGAGCTCTACCAAACCTTTTACTATCTCAAGTTTCCTCCCAAACCACAGGGAGCTGGGTTTGGTGAGTCACCTTTCTGGTTCTAAAATTCTATGACTGTGTGAATCTTGGTGGGCCGGGTTAATCCAGGGCAGTGCCATCCTAGGAAAAAAACCCACATGAGCAGACCCAAAGGTTCTCACATTCGTCAGTGCTAGATGGCAGAAATTTTGATCAGGACATTTGTTAGAACTCCCAAGCTAAAGCTAGAGGAGACAACTTAATCTCTGAAAATTATGAGAGACCTCAGACCATAAGCTTTCTAAAAACGACACACATCCGTCTTTGGGAATTTACTTCAAATTTCGGTCTTGCCATTGAGATGCCCTGCTAACTGTGCTTCATGGAACACGGCAGGCTCATATGTGCAGACTGCCTCCTGTGCTCTTCAGCTAAAGCTGTGTTTCCTCATTAGTCTTGTTCCCTGGGACTCCCTCAGTGGTGTGGTTCTATCTATCTGGCCTGCCCCTCTCAGTCAAATATCTTCCAAATTGTAGAGAAACAAGGACTAGAAATAACCCAGAACACCTACCCTCTATGACAGAGGACACTGTCCCTATTTCCCTATAAGCCCCAGGCTGGGGATTTGGTATCTCCCTCACCTTGCCAAGTCAGCCAGAAATAGGTTTTGTCAGCTTACTGAGTGCACAGGCCACACAAATGATCATTAAAGCAACTCGGACACAAAGTTCCAGTGTTTGACCTAGAAATCCACAGAAAGAGCACCTCCTCTAAAAGCCTTGGTTTCAATTCAGCCTCTCTGCTCACACCTGTCCCCAGCAAACCCCCCCCCCCCCACCATGTAAGACTTACAGTGGCCGCAGGGGACCCAGTTCATCACAAACCACCATATGTTCAGCATGGAGGCGTGGTGGTAGACGTGCAGGACTGTGATCTGGTGGTTGTTCTTCCGTAAGATGAAGAAGAAGGTGTCCATGAATTCAATGAGCTTGGAGAAATAGTACCACCAGAGGACACGGATAATCTAAGAGGAAGAGATCATCAATGTTTCTCTGGACCATCACCCCGGACGTGTTTTACTACCATCCCAGAATCCCAGGTTCACTTGAAGCCTGAGCACCCCACTGGCTCCTAAAGTCCTTCAGCAGCTGGGAGCTCTGGTCATTCTGAGAGTGTCTCTAACCAAAGAATACTGGGGGGGAGGGGGAGGTGTGGAATGATGACAGGGAAAATTTTAAAAGCAGCACGGCCATCTTTCAAGACTAACAAAAACAGGAGGATCAAAGTTCAAAAAACCCCTGAAGCCTGCCTAGTCCCTTTGGAAGGACCTGTGAAGCCATCGGTATAAAAAACCCTCCCGAGAGGCGCTTCTGATTTCAGGGGCTGGCGTGGGGGCAGGTGCCAGGATACAAGGCGAAGAAGAAAAGGAATCAGAACTTTGTGTCAGGTCCCTGCCCAGTTAAATACGTCACACAGTTCTAAGGAAACAACTGCCCATCTGAACTTAAAGCAGCAGCTTTTTATTTAGAACAAAACACTCAGAGTGGAAGTCAGAATCTAAAGACCACCCTTTAGATTTCAGCACTTTAAGGAATGATTACAGCATTTAAGACGTTATTCTTATGATCCTGTTTATATGAATGCTGACAAATGCATGTAGTTTTTTTTTTTCTGGAAACCTAAAAAAAATTTTTTTTTCAAGATTTTATTTTTAAGTAATCTCTACACCCGATGTGGGGCTCCAACTCACAATCCTGAGATTATGAGTTGCATGCTCCACCGACTGAGCCAGCCAGGTGCCTTTTCCTAGAAACTGTTAACAGGACTTACTGTTACTAAATGAAACTTTAGTTTTCATCTTATATCTCTCATGTTGTTCAACTTTTCATACCATGTGGACATAGGTTTTTAAAAATTTTTTTTTAAAATGTCAACAGGAATTATCTTGGGCAGTGAGGATATGAACCATTTTGTCTTTTGTACAATTTATTAAAAAAAAAAAACCTACTTAAAAAAGAGAGACCATACCTTCATATCTGCTTCTCCCGCGCTGCGAGTGCCTTGACAGAAGAAGTTGTACCTGCCTTCCCATACTCCTTTCACTAACTAAAAAAAAAGGATAAAAAAGGAAAAAGCCCATCACCAACAAGATCAGAAATATGGAAAGCCCTATTCAATTAAACTTCATCTGTTTCAGAATCTATGACAATTGACCTTGGGCTGGCTGAGGCAAGTCTGGTCTTTGCTCCTCAGCAAAAAGCACGACGATGGGGAGTGTGAACACCGGGAAGTCTCCATTTCACGAGGGGTGGCCTGGAAGTCAGTCACTCCAGGGTGCCGCCTTACCAAGCTGGCGGTCTCCACAGTTCTCCATTCCCTAGGCTGTCCCAAGACCCAGACCAACCTGATGGCAGGCTCCGGTCCCACATGCAGTCTCCAGGGAGATCACACCTTCACAAATTCAGCCCTTCCCTAAACCAGCACTTCTCAAACTTTGAGCATGGTGTACCACCAGAATCCCCTCAGGGGCATGTAAAAACAGGATCACCGGGGAGTGTTTCTGATCCAGTAGGCCCGGGGTGGGGTCCAAGAATTCATATTTTTAACAAGTTTCCAGATGATCCTGATGCTGCTGGTCCAGAGACCACACTCCAAGAATCACTGCTGTAAAACCTAGGATGATTTAGTCAGCCTCGCCTTCGTTATCTCCTGTTGCCGTGTCATCCACTGGGCCCAGGGAGCAGAACTCTGCAGTGTCACAGAAAGGACCCCAGAATCAGGGGGTATGCAAGCTCTAGGTTACAGGCCTGCAGTATCAGCAGTTCTCTATGGTTTCCTCATTTATCCATAGCAAGGACAACTGGCCTAGATGAGATTTAAGGACCCATTGTAACAGTCCAGAGGGAAGGTTTACTTTGAACACCTGTGCACATCCATACTATTTTCTAAACAAACACCTAGGACAAGGTGCTATTCCTTGTTCATGTGAACTGTAGCTTCCTGCTTCCCAAAGCCTATGGTGATCTTGATTTTTCCTGTTGACCTTCTCTCTGGGGGCCAATTGGCACTCTATAAATGGGGAGAATTCTGAGGTGGCCTGACTTGTGCCTGATCTCATCTGGTATCCAACATAAAAAACTGGCCCTGGGTCTCAAAGTGTGTTCCCCAGTCCAGCTCCATTAACACCACATAGGAACTTCTAAGACATGGAAATTCTTGAGCCCACCCCAGAATCAAAACTCTAGGGGTAGACCATCAAGGTAGGGCCTTAGAGTCACGATCACAGAGCTTTTGAAAACTGAATACTGTGGTTTACAAAGTGTGGTTCCCAACCCAGCAGCATCAGAATCACCCAAGAATTTGTCAGAAACACAAAATCTCAAGCCCTACCCTAGACCTTCTGAATCAGAAATTTCTGAGTGCGAAGCCCAGAGGCGTGGCAACAGGCTGTTTCACAGGGGACTTTGACGCAGCTAAAGTTTGCAAACCACCGGCTGAAAGCCTTGGTTCCCACTCTAGTTACATAACAGAACCACCTGGGAGCTTCTAAAACCTGCTAACGCCTGGCCTCGCCCCAGATCATGAAACCAGAATCTTGAGGGGCCTTCACAAAGCTCTTAAGGTACTTCCAACCTGCAACTAGGAATGGGAACCACGGGTTTCATGCTGGGTAAGCAGCAAAGGGATTACAAGGGCCTGAAGACAAACGGTTAAACTTGAACCCAGTTTGACCTCAGAAATGCCAGAGCGGGCGTGGCCATTGCACTCTGAACGCCCTTCTTAGAAACTGCTTTTTCTTCTACTAACTTCCTTTCTGTGGTTTGCCTTCTGGCTTTGTCATCTTCTATACATAAAAAAGTATTAAGCGTTAACATGGTTTTCAAGGCCAAAGACCAACACAGGCGTTTGGAGTACACATGGGGGAGGCATTGTTTTTCGATGAAGAGTTCGCATTAGGAAGCAGAAGACCAGGGAGCCGGGACGAGTTAGGCTGCCGTCCACCGAGGCCCAAGATCTGAAGCGAGCCCGCTAAGTTCCTCGGGCCCTGGGTGTTTTTATGTAAAAAGGTGAGGTTGGACTAAATGATCTCTAAAGGTTCTAATTTTCTACAATTCCTATGTTAGGACTTTTAAAAAACAGACCACACACAAACTATGCTATACTTCACTATCTTTGAAAGACCAACATCCGCAGGGTAATTTACTAGAAGGTATGTCGTCCTTTTGGACAATATTGTGCTCTCAAGTCACGGCAGGTTAAGCACCCCACATGCAGACCCATCCCGAGTTCCAAGGATCGAGATAAAAAGCCTGAACCTCAAGTGGGATTGGGAGTTGGGGGTGCAGGCTTGTGCGCCCTCAGAAGACCTGAGGTGGGGAGAAGAGACTGGAGTCTCCCCGCCCTTCCTTCTACCCCATGAGGGAACCAGTGAATTATCTTCTGTGGCTGGAGGTTATGGAAAGGGAACGAACGGTTCTTGAGAAAATTTTCACACGACTACTGCAAATGATAAAAAGGATAACACAGCAAAGTGCTCCATGAAGATAAATTTATGCAATTTAAAAGATGCCTTTATTTAAAACGATAGCCTTACTTGGCAAAATTAAAAACTTATTAACCATGATTGTCCTCACTAGACATGCTTTTTGAAATGTTAACAATTGTCAATTTAAAATTCTAGAACCTACCATCACTGCTTTCCAGCTATTTTGGTCTTTCGTGTCCTGAGACACTCTGGGTTGGTTTGCTTTTGCCAATTTTAGAACAGGATGGCTGGTTGTGTGTGCAGAGTACAGATCACTGCATTCATGAATGCCTACCTTGGTGGGGGAGGGGACAGGCAAGGGAGCTGAGGAAGAATAGAGCTAATCCTTCCTTGTATTCCTGTAGGCACCTTGACCTCAAGGGTAGGCACACCTGAGGAAGGACCTGTTAACTCTAGCAGAGGGGACGAACACATCCCTTTCTTCTAAAATGTCTTTCAGAAGGCATCCAGGTTGGATTGCTTTGCTCCTTAAGCTAATTACTTTAAAATTCCATTTGTCCCTCTTCCTATAATAGGAAAAAAAAAAGACATGTGTATCTAAAACACCCAGCATCTCTGGAGACTAAAGAACTCCAGGTCTTGGGGGGTGAACTTCCCCCAAACTGAAGCATTAAAACAGGTACACAAACCAGAAGCTTTCAGCCGGCTTCAGGGCCCTGAACCCACCGTCCCCTTCTCCCAGGGGGGGCTCACTACAGCCCCCAGGGCAGCTCGCCCTCCCTCACCACTGCCACTCAGCACTTCCACTGGGGCCAACCACTGAATTCTGTGTTTAAGACCCTTCAGTGATTCCCAGTGCCTTTAGAACCAAATCCCAAACCCTAGGTGCAGCATTCAGTCTTCCACTGCTCTTGGACCTACAGTCAGACGGGCCCCCTTTCGTTCCTTGCCCACTGTACAGTGGCCAAGGGCAAAGTGCACAGGTTTGGGCACTAGTCAGGAGGACTTTAATTCCTAGCATCCCACATTTAGCTAGGTGACCTTAGACAAAGGTCTGTACACCTCTCTATACACCTCAGTTTCTTTACTCCCCAAATAGGATAAAAATAGCAACCCCGCCTCTTCAGGCTGCCATGAAAAGTAAATGAGATGGATGGAGTGTACAAATGCTTACCCTACCCAACCTGGTACATAGGATAAACACAACAAATGTTAGCAGTGACCATTCGCTTATTCTTTTCAACTGGAATGCTGTCTACACCCAGGTACTTCCATCTCTAGCTCTTAAAATCCTAACTATCCTTCGAAGTTTGCTTAAAGTTATTTTTTGTTTTTTAAATATTTACTTATTTATTTTAGATAGATAAGAGAGTGGGAAGAGGGAGAGAGAATCCTCAAGCAGACTCCTGGATGAGCACAGAGCCTGACATGGGGCGTGATCTCACAACCCTGAGATCATGACTTGGGCCAAAATCAAGAGTCAGATGCTTCACCAAATGGACAACCCAAGAGCCCCTAAAATCCTCTTTTCTTCATGATTGCTCACTTGGGCCTCCAGTCTGAAGTCTGTCCTTCCTCTAAGCTCACCCTGCCATGGCTTATAGTTATCTGCTCATATGCTCCCTTTCAACCCTTGTTAAAGGGTCTGTTTTAAGCTCTTTGGGAAGCTCACACGGGTGGGGACTGTGGCTCCTGCATCCACAGAACCCAGCACGGGGACCTGCACACAAGACGTGCTGAATAGTTGCTAAACTGATGACAAAGTTTGAGGCCCTACTTTTCGCCTCCCCCCCCAAAATCAAGGCCGAATATATTATTCATAGCCAAAAAAACAGCCCCAAACCAAAAAGATGTCATTTCTGCTTTGCAAATGGAGAAACCGAAACACAAGAAAGTATTTTAGTGAAACCTGGACTTGACAATATTCATCTGAATTCTGTTCACAAGACGGAAGAACCCGTCCCCATCAAATGTCATAATGAGGGAATATGGAAAGTTGAATTCTCAAATATCCTCGGCTTCAGAAGGGATAGAATAATTTAACACACGAGGACCAAGCCCCTGAGTTAAAGTTCATTCATCTAAGACTCTCATCAATTCTCTATAAAATGGGCCTCTATCAGAAGTTCTACTCCCTCTATCCCCCATAAGAGGGAAACAGCATGGGCCCTGCTGTTCCAGCGCCCCTCTAGGAACACATCAGTGGACACAATGCTCTAGTCAAAGTCACCTTGGCTACCGTTTCCCTTCAGGGCTTGGGCCTGGCTTCCTTTCAGAGAGCTGCTCTGGTCAGTTCCCCAGAAATTCAACACACTGCTGCAGACACTGCAAAGCCAGAGGGCCCAGGAGGCTGGACAAAGGTGAGGAACTGAGAGTAGGGATAGGTCTCTCTACCTGGGGCTCCTGGGAATCCGCTCAAGAGCACACAGGACTATACCTCAATGAAAACGGGGGCCACGACGAACAGCTTGCCACCATCTGCACAGTTCCGTACGCCCCCAGCTACTCCAAGAGCAACCAAGTGTGCATTATTTACTCTACCTGGCTTTTCCCAAGTAATCAAAATACAAACAGCACCACTGCAAACCATATGTGCTTTCTCCTTCCTGGAGTAAAGCAAACTTTAATTAGGCAAGGAGCATGGAAAGAGCTAGAATTAAAGCCGAGCTAGAAGCTTTCTCTTCTTATGGGACAAATTCAATAACCAAAGGTTGTTTCATGCATCTTTTCATTTAAAGAAGAGAAGTTAGGCGAGTATCACAGCTAGGTCTGGATGATGCAGATCATGGAGTGAATAATTTTTTTTTTTAATTTTATTTTATCTTATGTTAGTCACCATACATCAGTTTTGATGTAGTGTTCCACCAGTCGTTGTTTTTGTATAACACCCAGTGCTCCATGCAGTACATGCCCTCCTTAATACCCATCCCCTACCCCCCCCCTCTAGAACCCTCAGTTTGTTTCTCAGAGTCCATAGTCTCTCATGGTTCATCTCTCCCTCCGATCCCCCCCCTTCATTTTTCCCTTCCTTCTCCTAATGTCCTCCATGCTATTCTTTATGTTCCACAAATAAGTGAAACCATATGATAATTGACTTTCTCTGCTTGACTTATTTCACTTAGCATAATCTCCTCCAGTCCCACCCATGTTGATGTAAAAGTTGGGTATTCATCCTTTCTGATGGCTGAGTAATATTCCATTGTAGATATGGACCACATCTTCTTTATCCATTCATCTGTTGAAGGGCATATCGGCTCTTTCCACAGTTTGGCTATTGCGGACATTGCTGCTATGAACATTGGGGTGCATATGGCCTTTCTTTTCACTACATCTGTGTCTTTGGGGTAAATACCCAGGAGTGCAATTGCTGGGTCATAGGGTAGCTCTATTTGTAATTTTTTGAGGCACCTCCACACTGTTTTCCAAAGTGGCTGTACCAACTTGCATTCCCACCAACAGTGTAAGAGGGTTCCCCTTTCTCCACAACCTCTCCAATGTTTGTGGTTTCTTGCCTTGTCCATTTTTGCCATTCTAACTTGTGTAAGGTGGTATCTCAATGCAGTTTTGGTTTGAATTTCCCTGATCTAATGATGATGAACATTTTTTCATGTGTCTGTTAGCCATTTGTATGTCTTCTTTGGAGAAGTGTCTGTTCATGTCTTCTGCCCTTTTTTTGACTTATTTGTTTTTTGGGTGTTGAGTTTGAGAAGTTCTTTATAGATCTTGGATACCTGCCCTTTATCTGGTGTCATTTGCAAATATCTTCTCCCATTCTCTGGGTTGTCTCTTTGTTTTGTTGACTGTTTCCTTTGCTGTGCAGAGAAGCTTTTTATCTTGATGAAGTCCCAAAAGTTCATTTTTGCTTTTGTTTCACTAGCCTTTGGAGATGTATCTTGGAAGAAGTTGCTGTGGCCAATGTCAAAGAGGTTACTGCCTATGTTCTCCTCTAGGATTTTGGTGGATTCCTGTCTCACATGGAGGTTTTCATCCATTTTGAGTTTATATTTGTGTATGGTGTTAGAGAATGGTTGAGTTTCATTCTTCTGTATATGGCTGTTCAATTTTCCCAACACATTTATTGAAGAGACTGTCTTTTTTTCATTGCATATTTTTCCCAGCTTTGTCGAAGATTATTTGACCATAGAGTTGAGGGTCCATATCTGGGCTCTCTTTTCTGTTCCATTGGTCTATATGTCTGTCTTTGTGTCAGTACCATGCTGTCTTGGTGATCACTGCTCTGTAATATAGCTTGAAATCGGCAATGTGATGCCCCCAGCTTTGTTTTTTCTTTTTCAACATTTCCTTGGGAATTCGGGGTCTTTTCTGATTCCATACAAATTTTAGGATTGTTTGTTCCAGCACTTCGAAAAATGTCATTGGAATTTTGATCGGGATGGCACTGAAGGTATAGATTACTCTGGGTAGCATAGACATTTTAACAGTGTTTATCGTTCTGATCCATGAGCATGGAATGTTTTTTCATCTTTTTGTGTCTTCTTCAATTTCTTTCATGAGTGTTCTGTAGTTCCTAGGGTATAGATCCTTTACCTCTTTGGTTAGGTTTATTCTGAGGTATCTTATGGTTTTTGGTGCTATTGTAAATGGAACCATTTCTCTAATTTCTCTTCTACAGTTGCATTGTTAGTGTATAAGAAAGCAACAGATTTCTGTGTGTTGATTTTGTATCCTGCCACATTACTGAATTGCTGTAGAAGTTCTAGTAATTTGGGGGTGGAGTCTTTTGGGTTTTCCTCATAAAGTATCATGTCGTCTGTGAAAAGAGAGTTTGACTTCTTCTTTGCCAATTTGAACACCGTTTATTTCTTTTTGTTGTCTGATTCCTGTGGCTAGGATTTCTAGTACTATGTTGAACAATAGTGGTGAGAGTGGGCATCCTTGACATGTTCCTGATCTTAAGGGAAAGGCTCTCAGCTTTTCCCCATTGAGGATGATATTCGCTGTGGGTTTTTCATAGATGGATTTTATGAACTTGAGGTTCATAACATATACGTTCCCTCTATCCCTATACTCTGAAGGGTTTTAATCAGGAAAGGATGCTGTGTTTTGTCAAATGCTTTTTCTGCATCTATTGAGAGGACCATATGGTTCTTCTCTCTCCTCTTATTATTGTGTTCTATCACATTGATTGATTTGCGAATGTTGAACCACCCTTGCATCCTGGCGATAAATCCCACTTGGTCATGGTGGATGATCCTTTTTTTTTTTTAAAGATTTTATTTATTTGACAGAGAGAGACACAGCGAGAGAGGGAACACAAGCAGGGGGAGTGGGAGAGGGAGAAGCAGGCTTCCCGCAGAGCGGGGAGCCCCATGCAGGGCTCGGTCGAAGGCAGACGCTTAACAACTGAGCCTCCCAGGCACCCCGTGGATGATCCTTTTAATGTACTGCTGGATCCTATTAGCTAGGATTTTGTTGAGGATTTTGAAATCCATATTCATCAGGGATATTGGTCTGAAATTCTCCTTTTTGATGGGGTCTTTGCCTGGTTTGGGGATTAAGGTAATGCTGGCCTCACAGAATGAGTCTGGAAGCTTTCCTTCTGTTTCTATTTTTTGAAACAGCTTTAGGAGAATAGGTATTATTTCTTCTTTGAATGTTTGGTAGAATTCCCCAGGGAATCCATCAGGCCCTGGACTCTTGTTTTTTGGGAGGTTTTTGATCACTGCTTCAATCTCGTTACTGGTTATTGGCCTATTCAGGTTGTCAATTTCTTCCTGTTTCAATCTGGGCAGCTTATAGGTTTCCAGGAAGGCCTCCATTTCATCCAGATTGCTCAGTTTCTTGGCATATAGTTGTTGATAATAATTTCTAATAATTGTTTCTATTTCCTTGGTGTTAGTCATGATCTCTCCCCTTTCATTCATAATTTTATTAATTTGGGTCCTTTCTCTTTTCTTTTGGATAAGTCTGGCCAGTGGTTTATTGATCTTATTAATTTTTCAAAGAACCAACTTCTAGTTTCATTGATCTGATCTACTATGTTTCTGGTTTCTAATTCATTGATCTCTGCTCTAATCTTTATTTCTCTTCTAATGCGTGGCTTAGGCATCATTTGTTGCTTTTTCTCTAGTTCTTTAAGGTGTAGAGTTAGTTGGTGCATTTAGGATTTTTCTATTTTTTTGAGTGAGGCTTGGATGGCTATGTATTTCCCCCTTAGGACCGCCTTTGCAGTACCCCATAGGTTTTGTACTGATGTGTTTTTGTTCTCATTGGTTTCCATGAATTGTTTAAGTTCTTCTTTGATTTCCTGGTTGACCCAAACATTCTTGAGCAGAGTGGTCTTTTCCTTCCAAGTGTTTGAATTTCTGCCAATATTTTTCTCGTGATTGAGTTCCAGTTTTAACACACTATGGTCTGAGAATATGCAGGGAATAATCTCAGTCTTTTGGTATCGGTTGAAACCTGATTTGTGACCCAGTATGTGGTCTATTCTGGAGAAAGTTCCATGTGCACTCGAGAAGAATGAGTATCCTGTTTTAGGGTGGAATGTTCTGTATGTATCTATGAGGTTCATCTGGTCCAGTGTGTCATTCAAAGCTCGTTTCTTTGTTGATTTTGGGCTTAGATGATCTGTCTATTGCTGAGAGTGGAGTACTGAAGTTTCCTACAATTAACGTAGTTATAAATATGACTCTTTATTTTGGTTAACAGTTGGCTTATGTAGATGGCTGCTCCCATGTTGGGGGCATAGATATTTACAATTGTTAGATCTTCTTGTTGGATAGATCCTTTAAGAATGATATAGTGTCCTTCTGTGTCTCTAACTACAGTCTTTAGTTTAAAATCTAATTTGTCTGATATAAGAATTGTTACCCCAGCTTTCTTTTGAGGCCCGCTGGCATGGAAGATGGATCTCCATCCCTTCACTTTCAGTCTAGATGTATCTTTAGGTTCAAAATGAGTCTCTTATAGACAGCATATAGATGGGTCCTGTCTTTTTATTCAATCTGCAACCCTGTGCCGTTTTATGGGAGCATTTAGGCCATTCACAGTGAGAGTGATTATTGAAAGATATGAATTAATTGTCATCGTGTTGCCTGTGAAGACCTTGTTTTATAGATTGTCCCTATAAATTTCTGTTGTCTATCAGTCTTGGGGTCTTTCTCCTTTTATAGAAGCCCCCTTAATATTTCTTGCAGGGCCGGCTTAGTGGTCACATATTCTTTCAGTTTCTGCCGGTCGTGGAAGCTCTGCATCTCTCCATCCATTCTAAATGAAAGCCTTGCTGGATAAAGTATTTTTGGATGCATGTTCTTCTCATTTAGTACCCTGAATATGTCTTGCCAGCCCTTTCTGGCTTGCCAGGTCTCTGTGGATAGGTCTGACGTTATTCTGATGTTCCTCCCTCTGTATGTAAGGAATCTCTTCCCCCTAACCTCCTTAAGATGGTTTCCTTGGTTCTAAGATTTGCGAGTTTTACTATTATATGCCGGGGTGTTGGCCTGTTTTCCTTGATCTTGGGAGGGGTCCTCTCTGCCTCTGGGACACGAATGTTTGTTTCATTCCCCAGATTGGGGGAATCTCAGCTACGATGTGCTCCAACATATCTTCTAGTCCTCTCTCTCTCCACCCACTCAGGGATTCCAATAATTCTGACATTGGAACGTTTCATGGTGTCACTTATTTCTCTGATTCTATTTTCATGGATTCTGAATTGTTTTTCCCTGGCCTCCTCTTTTCCCTTTTTATCTATTAAATCGTCTTCCAGGTCACTAATTTGTTCTTCTGCCTCGCTTACCCTAGCTGTTACATTATCTAGATTAGACTGGATCTCACTGATAGCATTTTTAAGTTCTGCCAATTCAGCTTTCATTTCTGCCCTTAGAGACTCTATGTTGCCATTAATCGATTTCTCCATTCTAGCTACTGTCTTCACAATTGCTAGCCTGAATTCCATCTCCGACATCTTTGTTATATCTGAATCCATTTGTAAATCTGTGGCATAAGTCATAATCTCTGAGTCTTTCCTATTTTGGGGGGTTCCTCCTCCCAGTCATTCTGTTGAGGGGTGGTTGAGGGAGCATAGGTCCAAATTACTGACCACCACCCAAGCAAGATGCACCTGTTTTCTTGGGACCTTAGGGTTGCTGGCCTCTTGTTTTCCCAGCCTATCTTCTGGGGGAGGGGCCTGCCGTGTTGTTACTCAGGAAACCCTGTTTGGGCAGAGTTGCCCTGCCCCCTGTGGTGGGGGATGGCCTCAGTGGAAACCAGTTTTTGGGGGCTTTTGTTCTCTGGCAGCTTTCCCTGGTGGCTTTCCGCATCTTTTCCGAGAGTCAGAGCAGAAGAGACCGTTTCCAACCCTCTGACTCAGAGCAGAGAGATCACAGTCTGTTCTTCAGTGAGCTCTCCAGGCCACACTGTCTCTGTTTTTGTCTGTGCTGCTACAAACTGCAGCATCCTGGGCTGTGCGCCCCTCAGCAGCGCTCCCAGTCCTGCCTCCAGGTTGGGGCACGTGTCTGCCCTTTGTGCTTCTAAAACCGCCAGCTGCCCCCAGTTCGCACGCGTGGCTCCGCTGCTCCGGGTTTCCATCCGGGGGGCTGCCCTAAAGTCCTTTCCCTGCCACTACCAGTCTGTGAGCCTGTGCCCGGTCCCCAGCATGGCAGGCTATCACTCACCGGCAGTGTAGGATCTCCATGGCCAGGCTCCCTCCCGCTGCCATTTATCGTCCAATATCTGCCCGTGGAATCACAGCTCCCCGCTTTGTACCTTGAAACCAACCGCCTGCAATATTCTGTTTGTAGAGATCCAGATCTTCTTACATCTCAGGCTAATTTCGTGGGTGTTCAGAGTGCTCTGGTAGATATCCAGCTCAATTCTGGGGACCGGTTGGAATAGGGTCCCCTACTCCTCCGCCATCTTTTCCCAGGACTCTGAAGTGAATCATTTCTAATGGTGAGAGGTGACTTCTCATCTAACACCACATTTAGCCACAAATGTGGTATAACCTTTAGCATGACAACCATTTCCAGGGCACTTTCTGGAATTCTACCAAAGCATCTCAAGAAACAAGGTCATTTAGCATTTAAAGAATAAGCAGAAGAATGTCATCTTGGGTGGCCATTATTAGCTTTTCACCCCAATATCTCAAGATGTCAGAGCCACAAAATAACCCTTTTTGAAAAGGACTGGCTGCTTTTAGTGATAAGGGCCTGGTGAGCTATGTGGTTAGTACCCCCAAGCAGACATCCATCCAATAAAAGATGAGAAGAGACTCTATACTGGAATTCAAACTATATCTAGAAGAGGACCCAGGGACATTTCCACATAACACCAAGTGTGTGGGGGTTGACATTTGCACAGCCCTTATTGTTTCTATGTGGATGCTCAAGTGTGTATTTTTTAGACTTGGTACAAGCCACGTTTTTAATAAGGAAACAGAGATGAGAAATGATACAGATGCCCCAGAGTCACATAGCTTTTTGGTGGAACCACTGGGACCAGCAACCAGGAATTCTGGCTCTCAGTTTAACTGCAATCTCAAACAGGAGTTCCATGTTCCTCTGACCTTCCTTGCTTGTTTTTGAATCCTTAATAATTCAAGAGCACAATGGGGGTACTCTACCAACGAAGCAATCTGAGGAAAAGTAGACTTTTACCTGCATCTTTACTTCAGCAGATGTTTGGTTTAAAATTAACCACCAGCTGCTCCAAAACTGAAAGTATCTAGTTCTTCCAGGGTTTAGCTAGCCGCTCTTGGCTGTGCTATTATGGAACAGGGTCAGGTCAAAGCACGCGGCTTTGCATTTCAAATCTTTCATGTCTAGACCATAAGGATGCCCATTAAAATAACTGCACACTCATAACCTCCAAAAGTGTTTTGCTTTGTTTTCCTTATGACCAGGAACATCCTTGGGTTACTGCTGAATGGGATACTTTCAGTTAAGTCATAAGGACAGGCTCTGTACACTAGAGAAGTCTTTAGAACAAAGCACAAAGGACCAGCTTGTCCTCAGCCCAAGCTGAAACAGGGATGTCTGGCATTTTCCCCTGAACCCTAGACCCTGTCCTCTTATGCTGGCAGTCCTATTCTCTCATCTCTCAGGCCTCCTGAGGAGTGGCTTCTGCTAAGTAGCTGCCATGCATCCAGCAAGAAATGCTCATTTTGCAGTTCATGGGGTGTTAGTGGTTAAGGAGAGGAAAACCTCAAGCCAAGACTCAGCATCTCGAGATAGTACGGTACAATGGTTTGAGGCACAGACCCGAATTCCTGGCCTACCCGGGAACTCTCCCTCAGCAGAAAGGGCAGTGACAGTCCAAGAAACAGTAAAGGAGTTAGCCCAGTATCTGGCATAGGAGGCACTATGTAAGTCTTTGCTATGATTTTAGCCAGATGTTTGCTATTTCTGCTGCCCACTAATGAAGGCCCATGACTAGGTCTGAAGTGGTGTTGCTCCTATTGTGTACTGAGGCCCCAGCCAGAGCATCCTTTGCATAATTTAAAGAGACTTCTCCAGCCCACCTACTGATTCTTGTTTTGCAGATTAAGTCTGCTTTGTTTGAGGATTTGTCCGGTGACATGTTCCTTGTTACAACCGCTGCCAGTGGCCCAGTTACCAAAGGTTTGCAGAGTCAGTTTAGAGAAGTCAGGCCTGGCTTTGGACCAACTCCGAAGCTTGCACTCTAATGGAAGGTAATCCTCCCTCTTCTGCTGGGTGTGAGGAGTGCGGGGATGGCTGTCTGGGTTGTACCCTTTCTCCATTTGCCCAATATAAGGCATTCTCTCAGGGCAGTGCCAGATAAACTGAGACGAACATAACTGAATGGGTGCTTCCACTCCCTGACAAAAGTTTCCTTCTGAGCAAGGAATTTCAGTGGCAAGGGAACGAAGAGCAAGAAGTATTTTAAGGCAATGATCAGGCCTTTCTGAGAAGTATTAATCTCACCAGATGTTTCAATTTCTCTATACCTCTGTTAAATGAGAAAAAGCAGAATAGTAAATATTTTTTTTTGGAAGTACTTTGGTAAACATAATTTTTTTTTTTTTTTTTAATAAAATTCAATATTCAACTACCAGGTCTTTTAAGTGTTTTTCCAAATCCTATTTCCCCACAATAACATTTCTATTTTAGGAAAGCCTGAAGGGAAAGAAAAACAACAAGACAGTTTAGAATATAATGTTTCCAAAGCAACTGCTCTGTGGTTCTATCAGGACCTTCAAAGCCAGAGCCCAGGGAGGAACAGACTGTCAGGTGCCTGGGGAGATGCTTCAACTGTATTAACCCCACAGTTACAGAGGAGGGTTAGAAGGCACAAGCAAAACACCCACGCCAGCAAATGTCTTTCATCTTTCCAATAAAGCAGCATCAGAAATCTTCAAAAGAAGACTCAAAGAAAAAAAGTACTGATGTCTGGTTCTGGCAATGCAGCAAACTGACCAAAAGCAGAACCAACTCCCCCACTATAAAGACACACAGAAATGCTACATGAAACATACCAAGTCCATCATCACTGATGCCTAACTATACGGTGAGGCCCCCTCCCCAAAACATTATGCAGAAAGGAGGACGTTAGCTTACATTTAAGTCCTTTTAGAATCTTTCTTTTATTTGAGGAAGACACCTTACCTGAGATGACCCCACCCAGCAATACTACCTCGGGATGCTTATCCAGGACACCAGACAAACCATTTTGTTTTTAAAGAAGAGATTTAGTGTAGATTTAATAATTATTCCCAGAGGAATAATGTGGCTGAAAGCAAATGGTTAAGTTTGGAGATAACTGTCATATCTAGATCACAGAAGGGAAAAAAAAAAACACAAAAAAACCCCATGATGTTCCTATGTTATGTAATGAGGAAAAAAAAGAAAAGAAAAGAAGTAAACCTTCAGAAATAAATGACATATAGTCATTCACAGTAAAAACTCAATAGATGGATGGAACAGCAGAGGAGACACAAATGAAAGTGTGAGTGAATCAGATGAATGCAGAGGAGAGAGATAAAGGGGCACATATATGAAAGAGAGGCTATGTGGAGTCAGGGACTGTCTAACACGGGTCTAATAGTAGAGGGGGGAGGAGAGGCCAGAGTTGAGCAGAGGATGGCCGAGTACTTTCCTGAACTAATGAAGTCTGTTAGACCAAAGGCTCGAAAGTCCTGAAGGAGATCAATAAAAATAGATGGCTACCCAGGCACACAACTGTTTTATTTTCAAACGCAACTTAAAAATTATCCGGAACAAAAATGATTGCCTACGAATGAACAAAAACAGGACTGCAGTGGACTTCTCTGGAATGAATCTTCAAAGTGCTGAAGAAAAATAATCTAGAATTCTTTGCCCCACTTAAATACTATTCAAGCTTAAAGACCAACAAAATGATGCTCAAGAGTTGAGCCTTCACAGCGAAGAACTACTCCAAGAGAAGGAAACGGAGCCTCAAAGGGAAAAATGGATTTCACAGATCAAGAGTGAGCACAGCAAAGAGCAAGGCCTGAATAAAGATGATGACAGTGTAGGATGTTAGCAAACGCTGGGATGACGGAACATGATGGAGACATACAGGAAAGGGGGATCAGCACTCAAACTTCCAAGGTCCTGTGTGACTCAGGAGGGTGGAAATAAGAATTCACTGTAGACTTTATGAAGTTGAGGAGGCATATTAAAAACTTACGGTCAACACTATAATACAGAATTAGAATGAATGACTATTCAATCAGTAAAATGAAAAAATAAATATAAAAATTCAACAGAAAAGAGGAGCGAAAAAAGAAGAAAACACACATACACACCAAAAAAAGGTGATAGAAATTATTCCAAAATAATCACTATGCTAAATGAAAATGGGTTACATTTCCCCACTAAAAGACAAGAGACTATGAGATTCAGTCGTTAGAGTCCTAGATGTATATCTAGTTTAAAAAAGAGAAATCACATTTGCACAAGGAGACCAAGAGTACTCCATACAACACTATGAACGGGAAACCTGTACGTCATGCAAAGAAAGCTGCATAAAATGGTATAATAAATTCTAACACTGAAGTAATACAGAAATTAAATTAACTAAATCTCTATGATTCAACATGGATTCATCTCAAAATATAATACTGACTAAAAGAAAGCTATTGAAAGAGTATAAACAGTAAACCATTAACATAAATTTAAAAAATTTCTCAGAATATACTATATATTGTCATGTATACATACACATGTTTTGAAAGTATAAAAACATATCCAGAGAAGAAACACATGAACTTCAGAAGAAAGTTGTATCTGGGAAGGGGCTGTACTTCAGATGCATTTTTATATTTTTTTCAATTAAATTCAATTAGCCAACATATAGTACATCATTAATTTCTGATTTAGTGTTCAATAATTTACCAGTTGCATATAACACCCAGTACTCATCACACGCATTTTTATAATATTTCCTTTTTTAAAGATTTTATTTATTTATGAGAGAGAGAGAAAGCGTGGGGAGAGAGGCAGAGGGAGAAGCAGACTCCCCACTGAGCAGGGGGCCTGATGTGGGGGTTTAACAGATTGAACCACCTGGGCACCCCTAGTATTTTCTTTTTTAAACAAATAATTCAGACCAATAATAAAAGGTCATTATTTGTGAGGTACATAGATATCATTTATGTGATTTTACTTTCCATATTTTGAAGTAGTTCTGAAATTACAATTTAAAATAAGAAATGCAAAGGGGAAGAAAGAGGGAGTTTTGGATCTATGCCAATCCAGATCCATCTATCCAGTCAAATAGCAATCACGGTTTTAAAATTGCATTTTAAATGTTCTGAATGAGACTGTTCTCTCACTCTATTCACAAAAGACAGTTCTAACTGCAACGTAATAAACATAAACAAGTACTCAAAAAAACAATCTTATTTGTAATCTGTGATTTTGTTCAAAGTAAAACCGTGGGCCAGGCATTTGCTTTCTCTTTTTCTTTTGGCATTTGCTTTTTTCTACCCTAGTGCTCACGATACATGTGGTGGAGCCATATTAACAGAGGGAAGAAACACTGAGATCACAGCCGTCTTCTATGTCAGTGATGTGTGTGCAAGGGACAGGATGCTGAGGCCACACCCAGCGGAACACCTGAGTGGAAAGCAATGTGTCATGTTCCTTGGGAATAGTGGGAAGGCAAAAGAGGCTTAAGAATCACTGCTCCGGGGCGCCTGGGTGGCTCAGTTGGTTAAGCAACTGCCTTCGGCTCAGGTCTTGATCCTGGAGTCCTGGGATCGAGTCCTGCATCGGGCTCCCTGCTCAGCGGGGAGTCTGCTTCTCCCTCTGACCCTCCCCCCTCTCATGCTCTCTCTATCTCATTCTCTCTCTCAAATAAATAAATAAAATCTTTAAAAAAGAAAAAAAAAAAAAGAATCACTGCTCCGTAGGGGCGCCTGGGTGGCTCAGTCATTAAGCGTCTGCCTTCGTCTTGGGTCATGATCTCAGGGTCCTGGGATCAAGCCCCGCATCGGGCTCCCTGCTCTGCAGGAGGCCTGCTTCTCCCTCTCCCACTCCCCCTGCTTGTGTTCCTGCTCTCACTGTGTCTCTCTCTGTCAATAAATAAAACTTTTTTAAATTTTATTTTATTATGTCAGTCACCATACATCATTAGTTTTTGATGTAGTGATCCACGCTTCATTGTTTTTAAGAAATCATCACTGCTCCGTAGAGCTTGGGTCCTGACTCTCTGTGCTTCTGGCTTCACAGGAGAATTGATTCTTGTGTAGAGTCCTTAAGAAGGAGATGGAGACTGTCAAACGGAGGTGGCCTTAGGTCTAAAAGAAGAGGGAGTTTCTTGGGGGTAGAGACCAGAGGAACGAAATAAACTGGTGTCGGGGGGTTTGAGTAGAACTATGCATAACACGCAGGCTGACAGCTCAAAGTGCCTCCTCCTGAGGAAAGGGGCCAGCAGTTCTTAAAGTTCAAAGCCTCGTGTCCTGTACAATACTGACCCTGCTTCCCCCGCAGCTACCACTGAGATCAGTGCACAACACCCAGGCCGATCAACAGGGATGCTCCCTTTTGGACTGTAACAAACCAAGCAATTTGATCCTCTCAGCTGAGGGGGGCACAAGAAGCCAGAAGCAGGAGGAGAGCAGACACACCAAAACGGTTACACATCGGGAGACAGCAGGTGCCTGCGTGGGACTCCCACGTCTGACATGTTAACAAAGGAGTTAGAAGTGTCTCAGACAGCTTGCTGGGGGGGGGGGGGGCAGCAGTGGGAACGAGTCCAGCTTGGACATCTACCGCATCATGAGGAAAAGCCACATCTGGCATTGTGTGGTTGGGGATTCTCAAGCTGGAGCTCAGGGACTTAAGGTAGCTTGGGGAAACGGGAGCTTCAATAAAGACGAAATATGCCCTCCATCTCAGAGGGTAGAAAGGCACCCAAGAATTTTACATTTGCTACAAAGGGCACAGATTTACAATGCTGAGTAACTAACACAAACTAAGCTTTTTTTTAAAAAATTTTTTAAATCTTTTTTATTTTTATTTTTAAAGAATTTATTTATTTGACAGAGAGAAACACAGCAAAAGAGGGAACACGAGCAGGGGGAGTAGGAGAGGGAGAAGCAGACTCCCTGCCAAGCAGGGAGCCTGATGCGGGAGTCAGTCTCAGGACCCTGGGATCATGACCTGAGCCAAAGGCAGACACTTAATGACTGAGCCATCCAGACGCCCCAAAGCTGTTTCTCTTCTACTAACTGAAATTTTATTTGAGCCTTCACCATTGATTGTGATTTTATTTTTTTTAAAGATTGCATTTATTTATTTGACAGAGAGAGCGAGAGCACAGGCAGGGGGAGCGGCAGGCAGAAGGAGAAGCAGACACCCTTTTGAGCAAGGAGCCTGATGCCGGCCTCGATCCCAGGACCCTGGGATCATGACCTGAGCCGAAGGCAGACGCTTAACCGACTGAGCCACCCAGGCGTCCCCCTGACTGTGATTTTAGATAACACCTCATTTACTAAGTAAAAGCCAAAAGGCTTGCCATAAAGTCCTGTACTTTTTTTTTTTTTTTTAAAGATTTCATTTTTATTTATTTGACAGAGAGAGACACAGCGAAGAGGGAACACAAGCTGGGGCAGTGGGAGAGGGAGAAGCAGGCTTCCCGCAGAGCAGGGAGCCCGATGTGGGGTTCGATCCCAGGACCCTGGGATCATAACCTGAGCCGAAGGCAGACGCCTAACGACTGAGCCACCCAGGTGTCCCAAAGTCCTGTACTTTCAATCTAAAACACACCACTGTTCAAAGACACTTCTAATCAGGGATCTACAATCATTTTCCCGAAAATAAACACTAAGTTTTTTTTGAGATAACTACAAGTAATGCCAAGTCTCTCCTTGGGGAATTAAAGCCACAATAAAAGGTTACAAATCTAAATGGGAGTGCTTGCAAATGTTTATACATGGCTTAATTCTCCACCCAGAGATTTAACAATAGTTTAGTGCTGTGAGACATTTGTACTGTAAGCCTGAAAGGTGGTCCCTCACCTAAAAACGTATACAAACTGTGCTTACCCTTGGAGGGCAGCTTTCCTCCCCTGTTTAGCTTTAAAGCCTATATTATGTAACAGCAAAAAACAGGGAGGATGTAAGTTTTGATTTCCATTTCTTTCATTTTTATTTCAGCTACAAATGTAATAACTATGAACAAGTCTAAACTTTTTCTAGATTTTAAACTCTGTTTCACAGTTTTCAAACCGTCATTTATTTATTTTCCTTCTTCTGGTAATTTTAAAGTTATAGTGACTCTCCCCCTTTCACTTCCTTGTTATCTCCCTTCTTTCAAGACTTCTCTTTGTCTCCTTTAAGTGACAGTTAATTTTATTTGTATTAGCCTAGAACTTGCCAAGGCAGCTGTGAATTCACACAGGATAAAATAAACACACCTTATCCATGACTACCTATTTATTTTTTAAATTCCTTACAGACCCAAATACGTAGATAAGCAGAAGGGTAAATAAAGACTAATAATCAAGACTCTGCCAACTGTGTGACCAAAGGCAAACAGCTCCAGGTCTTGGGACATTTGGCTGAAATGAGAGGCCCAACTGGGATCCATGACCTCCTCAGTTTGTTCTGTCACAAAACTCCATGATTGCCGTCCTAGGTTTTACTCGTCAATGGAATATAAATGCTAATTTAAAGAAAAAAACAGGAGCTAAGATGAAATGAAAAGCTTGACAAAGGATAGGTTATAATGGTATTACTGACGGGTTTACGTAAATACAGGAAAAAAAGTCACACAAAAATCTAATGTAAATACCACGTAACAAGTAGGGCTTATTTTCAACTCTGGAACACCTGATCTGGGCATATTTTTAGAAAGTGGATTTAATTTAAGGAATTACTGCTGTATGTACTCTAAATCATCAGTTAAAAATGTTTTCCTCCACTGTATATTTCTTGAGTCTCTTCATCCAGTGCTCAGATGGCTCAACCTCACCTCTAGTTCTCACTAAGCTGTCAGAGGAAAATCTGTATTTCCTACTACAGTGCTTCTGGAACCCTCCCAATTCAGTCCTATGTACACAGCAGCAATTTATACAGCACTGTTCTTCCCCTCTTTACCCAAGAATGACCTGTTTGAGAGAGGTTAAATTCTGACGTTCTAGCTCTATCTCCAGGGCTTGAGAAACCTGTAAGGCAGATCCTTAAGTTCTAGAAGACTTAATAATTTAAATATTTTTTCTCTAGAATAGTGCTATGCATAACAATAAACTCTATAAAAGCTTTCTTTCCTTTTTTTTTTTTTTAAGATTTTATTTATTTATTTGACAGAGAGATAGAGAGAGAGCACGAGTAGGCAGAGCGGCAGGTGGAGGGAGAGGGAGAAGCAGGCTCTCTGCGGAGCAGGGAACCCGACGTGGGGCTCAATCCCAGGACCCTGGGATCATGACCTGAGCCGAAGGCAGACGCTTAACGACTGAGCCACCCAGGCACCCCTATAAAAGCTTTCTTCAGGAAAGGGCTGTAGCATCTATCAATTATGGGAAAATAAACCGTTCACTCTGAAAAACCTGACACCTTGCTGCAGTTTGTCCCTTGAACACAGAGATGTGCACAGTGCTGGGCCCAGGAGTCACTCCTGTGCTCTGCCCCTGCCTCCAGTCCTGCAATATCCATCTGGGAGGCTAATTAAACTGCCTTCATTCTAGAATAGGACAGAAAAAAGCGAAAAAAGGGGTTGTAAGCATTTCACAGAGTATCAAGCATAAAAATCTACTACTCTAATCATAAACTCTTTAGCTGGCTTATGCAACATACACGCAGAACAAGCCACTGAGCTCCCACAGGTGCAGTCAATACCTCCCACCATCAAACAGAGTGTTTTGCACCGGTGTGAGCACCCAGACACCCTCTTGCACACAACCACACGCAGACAGGGAGGCAGGATGGAGAGGCCTGAGGCTGACGGAGAATTCATTCTTTCCTCTAAACACCAATTGTAAGATTCATTTTGATTTCTCCCCTCCTCCCCTTATCTTCTTCTTTACTACTCCTTGGGGAATTAAAGCCACAATAAAAGGTTACAAATCTAAATGGGAGTGCTTGCAAATGTTTATACATGGCTTAATTCTCCACCCAGAGATTTAACAATAGTTTAGTGCTGTGAGACATTTGTACTGTAAGCCTGAAAGGTGGTCCCTCCCCTAAAAACATATACAAACTGTGCTTACCCTTGGAGGGCAGCTTTCCTCCCCTGTTTAGCTTTAAAGCCTATATTATGTAACAGCAAAAAATAGGGAGGATGTAAGTTTTGATTTCCATTTCTTTCATTTTTATTTCAGCTACAACGTTTGCTTTTGAGATCATCAAATATGGTTTCCAACCTCCCAGTTATACAGATAAAATAATTTGGCCCAAACTTACAGACCATTCAGATCTTAAACACAGATCTCACCATCCACTCTTCTTAGCTTTTAAAAATGAACTTGTCAAATCTCAAAGCTATTTACAGTTATCAGATCAGGTGAGAGGCTTGCCAGAAAACACACCCAAACACAACTGCTACCCACTTCCTTCCTCCCCCACCTCCAAACCAGGATCCTGCATTTATTAAATGCTTAATAATAAAATGTTCACAGATCTGTTTTTCACATTTTGTTCATTTTCCACCCTGTGTTCTGCTTGCATAAAAGTATTTCTAGAAAATGATATGAAACATCACAAACCAATAGCAAAGGCTTCTATTTTAGATATTCTAGAAGGCATATTTATACAAACAACTCTGGCATTTTGGCAAATCAATTTTAAAACATACTCAAAATGGATTAATGTATTTGCTCTCCCAGTCCCCCCATCCCACCCTGCAATGCAGCTGCCCTTATTTAGGAACACCACTGAGGACGGTGATCAGAGCACATTTAAGGGACAGACCTACCTCACAGAACATATAGAGAGACAGCAATGCGAGGCCAAGGTTATACACCACTAAAATTCCCCGGCAAGAGAACGGCTGCCTATTCTTCATGTATTTTGGTCCCAGCCATACAATTAGTAAGTATATGACAGAGCAGATAAAAGTAGGTATATAATTGTCCAGAAGAAACCATCCTTTTACTCTGGTATCTGGAAAATAATAAAAGAAAAATATTTAGTGATTAATAAGGCTGATAAAAAAACAACCACAACTTTTTTTTTTTCAAACACTAAAAATCTTCCCTCCCCATAATTTTTTAACAGTCATCTAATACTTAAGTTCCTAATGCCAACAAGGCCAACTGGAAGAGGAAGCAGGAGTTTTCAATACTTGTCATACAAGGTGAAGCTCCTTGTTACATGTTCTGAATAACATGTATATCATACGTGGTTTTTGCTAAGTAAAAATAAATATATATATATATATTTTCCAAAGAATCTTAAAGAAAAGAGAAAGCTAAATTTTCCACTAACTGTATTTACTGACCAGATGTGCTGAATGCTGCACAGGATAATGAAACTCCAGAAATGACAGGCTTTTTGAACTCCAGAGTCCTCACCTGATGTCAAGTGCCTGCCAGCCTGCCCGGCATGTGCAGACTCAGAGAAAATGGGCTATTCATCCAGCTTAACGACAGTCACTGATGAGAGAGGAGGCATCTGCTCTGAGTGCAATGGTCAACATTGTCCGAGGGGACAAATAAGAAGGGGTGAGGTAGTAATGACCAGGGAAGTGATTATTTAAGAACCACGGGAGCAGCAGCGGCTTGAGAGAGTAGACCTGCACAGATTCAAGGGAGCTACAGAGGGAGGAGAGCTCTCCCCTGTGCTCCCATCCTCTTTCCCCTGCAGGGATGAGGAGAATTAGCTCCAAGTAGCTGCTGGGAGCAACCTGCCAGCCTCTCCTTGGATGGGGGTAAACGCCCTGGCAGCCAACCCCCCTAGGTGTTAACCTGTCCCCTGCAAGTCAACTTCATCCTGTGGCCGACTCCCAGGAAGCCACCTCTGCAGCATGTTCCCCTCAGCATGCTGCTTTGATGAACCCCCAAAACCTATCGCTCCTCAATCTTCTCTACCGTCCAAGGTCACCTACTCTGGAGCTCAGAGGCGCATGCAGGTTTTGCCTCCGCCATCTTCAGAGAGGCAGGAGCGAGCAGGGACAGGCTCTGTCCCCTCTTCAACCTCCCGACTGGGCCACGCTGCTACTTTCTCCAATGCTTTTTCTCTTGATCTTGCAGGAAAAGCACCCATCCACTTGGGGAACAGGTTGTCCGTCTCCTTTCTTGCAGACATTCTAAATTCTCCTGGTGTTTCTCTGTAGTGCTCCTGCCCTGGCTTCAGAGGGAGATGCCCTCCACCCTCTCCCCACTACTTATGCTAAGGTGGCTCCAGTGGACTTAAGGGGGAGGTTCTTAATGCCTTGTGTTCTCAACTCTGGGCCCTGGCTATCAACTGTGAGAAAACAAGTTCCCATTTAGCAACTAACATTAGGCGGTTACATACGTTTGTGTGCACACATAGATCACAAACACAGTAACTGCACACACAGAAACCTCCCATTTCCTTTCACTTAATGAAACAACTGTGGCCGTGGAGCTCTGAGGAAATGACAGTGGGGCAAAAGGCGCTGGGGAAGAGTTTCCTTGTTCTTAAATCCATGCAAATGAACAGATTTTTTTCCTCCTCTTCCGCAGGTGATGTCTGGAGCTTCTGCAGTCATGAAAGGTGGAGGGACTTTTCTGAGGACAGAACTGCTGATATACTGAGAATACAAAGTAGAAAATGACAAGAACAAGTGTCCTTGGTCCCTGAAATAACTCAGGGGTTGCTCAATCTTGGCAATGTAAACTGATCATTATTGTTTCAGCCATTCAAAATTGGATTCTTTTGTCCCATAAGGTTGAAATAAGGCATCATCTCAACACAAGTAAATACAAGATGATCTAACTTGTTTTTCTCATTTGGCTGTACGTTAATTTACTTAACCTTTCGCCTCTTGATGGGCACCTAAATTATTCCCAGTCTTGACAAGCAATGCTGTAGGGAACACCCTTATTCCTATCTTTGCATAAATGATCAAGATAAGCTCTAGGATAAAGCCTCAGGAGTCAAACAGCCGAATCAAAGGGCATGTGCTTTTTGATTTCAATGGAAGACACAATTACTCTCCAAAGAGGTCATACCAACTACTCTTTCCCCACATCATCACTGTTCTCAAACACATTTCATTTCTACCACACTAAGAGATGAATTCCTTTTGCTATTTTCTTTTGTACTTTAAAAATCATAAGTGAAACTGAAAATCTTTTCATCTGCCTAAAAGCTTCTTGCAATTTTTTAATGACTCTGTGAACCTATAAAGTTCCTTTTTTATAGATACATCGGGAGACATTACAGACGATATTCAAAGAGAGCAATATGGAGCTGATTTACTTCCTACAAGGAAACAAATGATGAAGTATAAAAAAGTGAGGTCAGGTGTATATATTTACCCATTGATGTGACACAACACGAAAGGCCATTAACAAGCCGTTAAAACTGTAAGAGGGGAAAAGTTTTAAACTACTCCAGCAGTGCATTTTGGAAACTGGTCTGAGCTGCAGACTCGCAACAACTGAGGAAAACATACCACCAGGTGAAAGGTGCAGCATTCTCAGGCTGCAAGCTTTCCAGCATAATCTGAACCCCAGCTACAGCCAGCAGAGGGTCACAGCAGTTGTATCTCTGTGCCGATAGCCAGGGACACTGCACCACCTCAAGACCATTGTCACAGGACTTCTCCAAGCCCCTTGTTATCCAGGACAAAGTGCTAGTCTTATCATAGAAGACGCTAATGTCTTCTGGAATCTCTTCATGCAATATTTATAAGTGTCTATAAGGGGAGGGGAGCAAAACCAAAACCACCTTACCTCGGGGGCCTAGCAATGCCTTGAAATAGGTACTAAGTGATGCATCAAAATTTTCCATTTTAAAACCTATTAAGAAAAACAGACATTGATTAATCTCTACTCAAAATGCTTTTATACAGTGCTTTTTCATAAAAGAACAAGAACAAATCCTTTTCAAAGAATATGCTACGGACAAGGTTATGAAACTTTTAATTCCCAAAGTAACTTGTGTGCTAGGTCTAATTTGAAAATCAAAAGGAAAGACAGAATCCCGTGAATTCACTTTATAAATGAAGTGCCAGTTTTCTGAACTTCTTTTCGCAGTTCCATAAAAATGCTTTCTGTGAAGCTGGAATCTCAGTGGGGAGAAGAGTGGAACTGGATGGAAAAAGGTGGCAGACGGGAGAAGATTCCATCTGGGCAAGAACCAAAGCTTGAGGTAAGCCTGCAGCCAAGATAGGAAGCGCCATGTTGGAGAAAGGAAGGCCCCGGTGAATAGATGGTTTCCTCTGCTTGCTATTTTAATTATTATTTAAAAATATTTCATGTCCGTGGTAAAAAAAATATTTAAATATTAAAAATGAAAAGAGGTGCCCCCCCCAAAATAATCTCATCACTTCACTCCAACCACAATCCTAAAGCCTCACTGTCAGAAGGAGCCTATGGTAACATTTCTTGGACATACCTCGAGACTTTTCTGAGCACAAAAGGGGTCATGCCAATGGGTGTTTTTTATAATTGTGGATTTCAACCCATTAATAGATGATTAGGTCAACTTAGCATTAAAAAGTAGTTACAATAATATTAATCAGAGTGCTTTGCCCCTAGTGAGAATGAATATTTTCATAAATCTTTAGTGTTACTGTATCACATAAGTATGATGATAATATATACCTAAGTACCATGTGCTGTGCTGTGATATATAATATATTCTTACTGTGGAGGTTACAGTGAACAAACAGAAAACAATGTTATATCAAGAAGAGTACGTATTACTTGCTTTCACTTAAAACATCTTGGAAATATAGTCTCCTATCAGTAGTTACAGATTTACCTTCATCTTCTAAGATTTTATAGCTCCCCACAACTCCCCCCCATTTAAGATTTACATTTACAGTATAGCTAAGCATCTTTTCATATGCAATATCAACTAGATTTTCTATATTAAAGTTAGAAGGCATACATTTACTCTTCACAGAAATAACCACAAATATTTTACTTTCCCAGGGCAAAGGCAAAATTGGTTTTATTAACTAAGTAAGCTGTTAATCATTTAATGATACTTTTCTTCCTTGGCTTACCACACTGAAGTATTATGTATTCTTTGGCTAATTTCATGGATAAACTTTCCTTCATCCATGGACTAGTTACATCTGTGTCAATCCAGCCGGCAGTGAGACAGAGACAGGCGGAGCCACCAAGAACACTTAGAAAGAAGTAGTTACCAGGGTTCTGTTCTGACATCTGCCCCGGCCCTCCGGGGCGGGGAGTGGAGTGCGCAGGGAAGGTCCTGACTCCCTCAACCCATGGCTGGAAACCAGGAAGCCACCAACTTCCACACATCCAAGTGCCAACAATTATACACAATCACAGTACTAGGTCACCTCTGAAATTCTGAAATTAAACAGTTTTTTTTTAACATACTGTACTCCTAAGACCATTCTGGTCCTGATCCATTTTCCTGCCCCAGACTGAACCTCTTCAGGGGACAGAAATTCTAGAAAATCTTGAGAATTGGTTAAGCTTTACATTTCCTAAGCAGAATTCCTCTTAAAAAGAATGCCATCCATTTCAGGATGCTTTATCTATTCAAAGTCCTGCAGTTGGGAAATAATTTTATTGTATCTATTTTTTCGTCATCTACTGAAAATCATCTAGAACACGTAAGTTTTAGAAGACAAACATCATGTTTTTGTGAAATCGAAATCATTCTAATACAATTTAACTTTATCTGTGATGGATGGTAGGCCATGTATATGGAGGTCACGGGGTTCCCTTCACCCCCAATCAAAAGCAAACAGGCACCAGGAGGAACAAGGTTGTGAACACCTGTTGACTATTGGGCTGAATTACTGATGGACAAGCTGCCCACCAGGGACAAATCCACCTTCTTCCAAAACATTTTAAATCTAAATCCTGCTTTTACTTAATGAATATAGAGCTTACTAATGGATCATATTACACATACAAAAATCAGGCATTAAGCACAAAGGGGCTGAGAGCAGGTACACAGGCCTAACAGGCTGGCAGGTGATTGGGTGGCTAAGTGCTGGGCTCTTTATCAGACCACTTGGGTTTTTATTTTTTTTAAAGATTTTATTTATTTATTTGAGAGAGAGAGGGAGTACATGCTCATGCATGAGCCGGGGGAGTGGCCGAGGGAGAGAGAAGTAGACTCCCTGCTGAGCAGAAAGCCAGACACTGGGCTCAATCCCAGGACCCCGGGATCATGAGCTGAGCTGAAGGCAGATGCTTACCCGACTGAGCCACCCAGGCGCCGCAAGACCACCTGGGTTTGAAATCCTTTTTGTCCACTAGTAGCAATGTGACTTTGGACAACTTATTTAACCTCTTATCTGTAATATGGTGGCAAATGTAAAGTAATTGACTCAGAGGTTAAGAAGATCAAATGATTTAATACACATAAGATCCCTAGAGCAGTGCCAGGCATGCAGTAAGCCCTCGATAAAGGTTTCCTACTGTATGTCTGCAACAGGTTCAACTCCATGAGGAATACTGCCAACCATCAGTGGCCACTCGTGCTTCTCAGCAGGGGCACTGCTGGCCTTCTGTCCCCGGCCCCTATGTACTCAACGCCATCAGTGAGCCCCCAGTCATCATGACAACCCACCCACAATGTCCCCTTCAAGTGCTAACACCCCCAGGGGGACAGCAATGAAAGGTGGGTGAGTTGATAGCATCACATGAGAGAGGAGCGGTTAATATGAGGCATTAAACATGGAAGATAAGGCTAAAATGAACACAGTGATTAGATACACAAATATCAAGCACCTACTGTGTACAAAGGATGGCTGAGCAGGGATAAACACAAAGGAACATATCTAGACACCTAGAACAAACTAGACATTCATAGCGCGGAAAGAAGCCAGAGGTTATAAACCAAAAACAAAACGAAACTCATCCCGCGAATGAGTAGATGTTAGAATGATGCATACTACAACAAGCTGCATACTTAATACTAAGCTGTCAAGATACCCTTCAAATAACAGTATTCTGGGATCATTAGGAAAATACCTGACAAAGCAATAAGGCAATCATTCTAAATTTTAACCAAGAGGCCTCCCAGAGGGGCTGTAACCAGTTGTGCTGTGTTTTGTAAATGTAAGGAGGATACAGAAAAGGTGGACACAAGTAAAAAAAAAAAAAGTCAACTATGACAGGGAACAGACCTGTGGGAGAGAGTTGGGACGTGGGGAGAACATGAGTGGTCTTGGAAAAAATGAGGCCCAGGAACTGGTATAACGACCTATCAGTGTAAGAACAATGCCTAGGACATCGTTCAATTTGGGAATCTAGGCTAACATCATAGCAACAGAAGAGCAGCTTGATTAAACGTAAGGTAAAATTTCAGTCCAAGCATCCTGAAGTCAGCAGCAGGTTACCAGAAGCAACTGTGAAATTTAGTATTTGGAGATATTAAAGAACTCTGTTACAAGCCATCTGTCCGGCGCAATCCCCGCCTAACCCCATCTTGGACAGAGGCCCCGAGCAAGCCGGCAGGCGAGAGTACCCCTGTGACTCTAAGATGGGACGGCTCTACAAAAGCGCACACAACACGTGATTTTCTCAGTCACAGCACTTCTCTTCTTGGACTGCATTTCTTCACGCGAGAATTCTTAGCTTGGGTTGGTAGAACTTCTCACAGTCAAACTTAGGAACACATGAAACAGCGAGCAAAACATTCTCTGCAAGAACATACGTGGAGAATAACAAGAGAGAGGCGGCTTACTCCTGAAAGGTCCACGGGGATGGGGGAGAAAGGATGGGCAGAGGTGGCCCCTGGCACGCAGGTCCTTACTCAGTGGAGTCCTGTCTGTGAACCACAAGGCCTGCTTCTGGGCTGGACTCGGCCTTGTGCAATGATTCCCCCAAACTCTCCCTCTCCCACGCTCACAGCTGGACGTGGACGGTAACCCTGTCAGACGCGGGTGTTTGTTTTTACACAGGTTACCAAGGGACTGTCGCCAAAGGTTTACTTTCATCGTTTACTCAGCATCAGCTCACATTTCTGTCTGACCAGCCATGTATCCGGCATCCCTCCGTACCATGTATTCACTTTCTCATTCGTGCCGTACGCTTACCAAGTGCCTACTACGTGCCAGGCACATGGGCCCTGACGGATGCCGCAGGGAACAAGACGAAGTTCCAGGCTGGCAGAGAAACACACACGTATAGAATCTGTTATGTAAAGGGACTGTTAGCAAGAAAGTAATACAGCAGGGGAAAGGGGGTGGGATCATGGAGCAGGATCTACTTCGGAAGATGTACTTAGAGAAGGCCGCCCCGAGGAGGTGACAAGACAGCAGACGCCTGAATGGACGGAGCACCAAGGCAAAGGGCATTCCAGTTAGAGGGACAGGTGAATGCAAGCGCCCCAAGGCCAGGGTGTGTGTGGCATGTTCAAAGACCACAGGCTAGTGGATGGCAGCAATGCAGGAGGCCTCCTGTCCTCCACTCCCTGCCTGGCACCCAGAGCTCGCTCAGTGGCGGTCCACAGACAGCAACCACATGGCACAGCTTGCGAGAGCACGTGGCCAAAAAGGCTGGGAACAGAAGATGCCAAACCTTAATTGCTCTCACCACCACCGTCCCCTCATCCTCCTGGCTGCAGGCTGCTTGCCAGCACCATGCCCTTTTCCTCCTCATCTCCCTTGCTGAGCCACAGGAACAGTACAAAAGGTCTCAGCAAATGAATTCTCCATGGCCAGGCAGGGCAGGCCGCCCTGCTGGGTGAACTGGGCACTTGCCGAGTGGCCGGTGGGCCCAACTCTACTCTTTGGTATTTTTCTCAAGGAATAGGAGAGACAAAGGGCCCTGGACAAACCCCTGACGCTCTGCAGAAGACACTCAACTATGCTGCCAGGTCTGCGCACTGCCTGACGGTTGCAGTCCCCCTTCTCCCAGGCTGCCCAGGGGCCAGAGACATCCCTCCTCGGTAATCCGAGTCACCCTACGGGCAGCTTGGGCAAGCTGGGCCAAGTGGGAACACAGCTGCTCCGTACAATTGTACTAGCAGGGACCAAGCCCAGGCACAGGGCCCATGGTAGAGGAGCTTTGGTCCGAAATGAAGCAAAAGAATAAGCCATTCTTTGATCTGGCTGGTTCCCCACACAGACAGGAAAAGGGGTGGTCAGCACCTCCCAGGAATCAGGCCACACTGACATCAGGCCAAGCATCGCTTCCCCATCCTCTGTAACCCCAAATCTGTGATGCCCACTCAACCTACAGGGTTTCTCAGAATTACAGGTCATGATGGAAAGCAACAGGGTCTGTTAAAAAAAAATTCTAACCGTAACAGTATTCAAAGTATTCACTAGTTCATTCATAGGCCACACAGAAAAAATAATGACAATAAAAATGGGATAAGGGTAGAAATCAGAGGCAAGTCAATTAGAATAGATTTTATAGGGGCACCTGGATGGCTCAGTCGGTTCAGTGCCCTGCTCTTGATTTCTGCTCAGGTCACGATCTCAGGGTTGCGACATCGAACCCTATGTTGGGCTCCGCGCTGAGCGTGGAGTCTGCTTAAGATTCTCTCTCTCCCTCTGCCCCTCCATCCCCCCCCAAAAAGAAAAAGAATAGATTTTAAAGAATTCCTCTTTTATGCACATTTTCCAAAAGATCCTCTTAGTTGCAAGCCACTCCCCACTATCAAGTTCTGGGGTGTTTGTGGTAACCATGCGACTGTATTATAATTGTGCCTCACTGTAAGTATCTCACTAAAAAAATTAATTAATGGGGGCTGGGCACTCTCTATAAATTACCCTAGATTATAAGAAGGTGTGAGACAGTTCAGCATACCTGTACCTGAATCAATTATTTTATTTTATTATGTTGTGTTAATCACCATACATTACATCATTAGTTTTTGATGTAGTGTTCCATGATTCATTGTTTGTGTATAACACCCGGTGCTCCATTCAATACATGCCCTCTTTAATACCCATCACCGGGCTAATCCATCCCCCCACCCCCCTCCCCTATCAATTATTTTTTTAAAAGATTTTATTTACTCACTTTGAAAGAGAGAGAGAGAGAGCACACACACAAGCGGAGGGAAGGGCAGATGGAGAGGGAGAAGCAGACTCTCCACTGAGCAGAGAGCCCTGATGATGCGGGACTCGATCCCGGGACCCTGAGATCATGACCGAGCTGAAGGCACACGCTTAACCGACTGAGCTACCCAGGCGCCCCTGAATCAAGTATTAATTCTGTGTCCTGGAGCAAGTTCCTGCCACACATACTAATAGTTATAGGAGTGAGGTGCACCTCAGGCCTGAACGCAAGAAAACATACGGCACTACCACAGCACGAAATGCAGAAACCTGAACATACTGATGCAAGCAGAACACAAAAGGGCAAAAACAGCATCCTCCAAAGAGAGCCCTGCTCATGTGGAAAACCCATCTGTCAGCTCCCTCCAGGAGCAGTATGCCCAGGTGAATCATCTGCGTGAGGTTAAATAAGCATTAGTGTGCTCTTTGATCTATTACAAAAAGAGTTTACTGGAGGCTTGTCTGAAAAAAGATACCACACTAAGCTTTAAGCAAATCAGTTGCATGCCCCTCCTTTCCATTTGGCTCCCAAGAGGGACCACAAAATGTGAGAGAATGGCGGGGTGGGGGTGGTGACAACAGAAGGGTGCTGGGGTTAATGAGAGATGGCGTCGACAGTTCTTCCATCATAGCTCTCAAGATGAGTTTTCGGTCTCACTAAGAATGCAAACACCATCATCTTGGCTGTTTATATCTGCAGCAGGAGAAAGCTGGAAGGCTGCTCAGCAACTGAAAAGTATTAAGATCTTAGGGCAAATCTGTTTTAAAAGACATCAAGATTTTTAAAAATTTACTATAGTAAAGAATGTTAATTTCCTAAACTCACAGGTAAGTAGTAAAGATCTCTAGGGTCAAGTCTTGGCTCTTCTTGCTGCTAAGGTGATGGTAGTAGGCAGCAGTCAGTTTGCTGTGAAAACTCCCTTTCCTACAAAATCAGTTGAGTCAGACATGGCTTTTGGCTTACAGATGTGTTTACTGCAGACATTTAACTACTGTTCAGCACAACTTCCTCATCATATCCGGTTTTATTTATTCTTTGAATTGTCACAGTTCACCTAAAACTGAGCCAATTGAGCTGACGAGCTACAAGGGGTCAGGATGAAATCTCCCTTCACTTTCTCTTCTACCCATTCATCTCTTTAACAGTCAACTTGTGTTAGGCAGGCATGGGAACTTTCTTCAAGCTGACTGCCAATAACACGAAAAATTAAATAGTGCTTTAATTTGGTAGTCACAACACTCTTTCCTGCATTTAGAAAGGTTTTTCTAAGGTTGGAAAAAAATCAGCCCCACAATGAGAGAAGGAACATAAACCATACCTTGCTCAGAAATGTTAAAATATAAAATATAAAAACACTGTCATAAAGACCATAAGGGGAAGAACGTCTAAGTACTAGCAAGCTTCCAGATATGAAAGTAAACTGACAAGAGAATTCCTTTAGAATTCTCGAATTTAAATAAATGATAACTCCGGATTAAATCTTGGCTCAAGAGAACTTATCTGCCACCTCAACAGCGGTATTGTCACTCTGCCAACCCACGAATCTATGCTTATTCTTTTTTCCTGTAGAATTCCCATACTTTCTAACTTCCATTCTAAGGGCATAACAAACTCTTGTTAATATCTGACACAATCATGTTGCTTACCATACACCACACATGTAGAGAGAGAACGCAGTCCTATTCAGGGCTTTGGATAAGTGACTGCAAAATTAGGGCACTAATATGCCCTACAAAGGATAGCTTCAGGTTAAAGAAAGCTCAACAGCCTCACTCTGGTATAGTGTCCAATGTGGGGGTGGGGCGGATTTTAAATGTTGCAATAATCAATTTTCCTTACTACAAAGATTAGATAGGTTAAAAGAGAAGTGCCTATCTTCCACTCCTTGGTTGCCACCAGTTAATTAAGAAGTACTATTTTAACCACTGCTGGAGGACAGTCTTCTAAACCAGTGGAGTCACCCCCTGTGGCTTTGTTTTCAAGTGAATTATCTGTGGGTCTTTCCTCCATGCTCTCCCTTAGTCTTCACTTCCAACCCCTTCTCCCAGGCCCAGATTAGGTGTTACAAAGACTCCCCGTTGGCCTCTTGTAGCTTTGCAGGTCTTGACAACTCATTTAGCATATATCAACTTCAACTTCGATAGGGCTTGGATACTTATGTTTTCTGGTATTATGGCAACACACTCCGTACCTCCTTAGGTAAGCCCAAATCCCTTGAAGGGCAAGTACTCCAATTTGTTCTATGCATGCAACAATTATCTATTGGTGATACTATAAATGAGGACATACACCTATTATGAAATAAAAGAGGGAAAACAGCATCATGCAGTGATACACAGGAGCCCCCAATGGCAGCTTCCTAAAACATAGACTAAGTCCTACTTACAGAAGGTGTTCCCCAGAGAAGAGCTCTAAAGGAGTTGTTCTCCTCATAAGGTGTGAAAGAAACTATAACAAAACACCAAAAATGATTAACACACATGCTCCCCTCTTAAATAGTCGAGGGAATTTCTTCCCCACTCGGGAGAGATGTATTTTTCTAATTTTGGAAGGCAATACACAAATATACTCAATCTGAGAAATTCAGGTGTAGATGATTTTTTTCAGCAGTGGGAAGAGGGACAGTAACAAAACCTTCAAACTTTTTTCTAGGGGAATTCTTATTCACAGCTAAAGAACAGCAGGTGCCATCAAATTCAAAGCTCTTCCCGCAGTTCCAGGAGGGGGAGAAAAGGGCCCCACACACCATCCCACTTACCCAACAAACATTTGGAGAGGGGTTCACTGAACAAAGTTACTCTTGTAGGACAACTTGGTCACAGAAGAACAAGAAGGGGTAATGACTTCTGCTTAGGTAAAGCACACTGTCATGTGGAAAAAGACAATGCTAATCTACACACACAACTCTCCTTGCCGGTGGATGAAGGCCAGATTGCTGCAGATGGACTTGGAACTCTGCTCTCACAGAGTTCTGCTGACAAGAACTAGTTAATCACCACAAGGCTGCAGTGCAAAACAAGGCAAAGGATCAAGCCCTGGGACTGGGTCATCCCTGGGACTGGTTTTATTTCTGTGCTCCCAATAATTCTCAGAGAATGACTGCCCTTCTCTCTACCAGTCATCTGAAAGGTGGCTGACTCACTGAATTAACAAATACTTAACAAGTGCCTACCATAATGCCAACCAGCATACTGCTTGATTGGGAGATCAACAGATACAGACACAGACACTACAGATCTACTACTGACCCCTCCCCTTCTTGAAAGGTGTAGCAGTATACAGTGTGCAAAGACACCTGTTGAGTCTGTCACTTCTGGGTAGCAGTGGTTAGGAGCACACACGCTGGAGCCGTACAGCTTGCGCTCAAATCCCTGCTCCACCACTTACTACATGTCATCTTGGGCAAGTGACTCACCCTTTTATGCCCTGGTTTTTTCATAAAATAAATGTAATCACAGGGGCATCTGGCTGGCTCAGTCAGTAGAGCATATGACTTTTGATCTTGGGATTGTGAGTTCGAGCCCCATGCTGGGGGTAGAGGTTACTTAAAAAAAAATTTTTTTTTTAAAGTAATTACAGTACCTTCCCTCATGTTATTAAATAAATACATACCAAATACTCAGAATGGTGAATGCCTGGCACACAATATAGGTTGCAAACATGTTTGTATTATTATCATCTTACAAAGACCTTTGCCATTACCAAATTCACATTCAATAGCTACGAAAAAGTTTTGCTAAGCCACGAATCAGAGTTCCCTGGAAAGGCCATGGGCAATGAAATGTGCCCACATCCACCACTCACAGCTCTGATATTCTCTATTTTGGATGAATCACATGCCATAATGATTCCTGTGAATATGGAGATTTTTGAGTCTCTAGATAAATTCCTCTGGAATGTTAAGGGGATGTTGTCATTGACTCCTCTGTGGATGGAAGAGAAAATCAGTATGGTTCATACCATCTTTAGCACAGTGGAAGGAGGTCTGTACCTGAGATGCTTTTTTTGTCCTCCTAGCAACTAACACGTAGAAGATGCCCAATAAATTTATTCATTTACTACAACTGGGGAGGTGGCTGAGTTGACGAAGGTCACAGGGCTTGGGTGGAGACAAAATGTGAGGCCAGGTCTCCTACCCTATGATCTACTGCTCTTAAAACAGCCCATGTAGGGGCACCTGTGTGGCTGAGACAGTTAAGCATCCAACTCTTGCTTTCAGCTCAGGTAATGATCTCATGGGTCGTGAGATCGAGCCTCACGTCAGGCTCAACGCTCAGTGGGGAGTCTGCTGGAAGATTCTCTCCTTCTGTCCCTCCACCTACTCGTGTGAGTGCTCTCTCTCTAAAATAAATAAATCTTTAAAACAAAAACAAAACAGCCCATGTAAACTTTCACAGAAGCATCTTCATATGCTTATTAAAAGGATGGTGACAATATGTATCAACATCCATGAGAATAAGATAATTAATTTTATGTTAAATAACATTATCAAAAAATAACATTATCAAGTTAAAAAACCAAAAACCAGTTGTATCCACCTATGCTGCTCAGTAACAGAAGCCAAAGAAATCTTCCCTAGAGGGGAAGATGATGGAAAAAGGGGCAGCAAAATCCTCCTTGCCTCCTTTTCATATGCCTGTCACCACTTACACTGTATCTCAATCAGTGATTAAAATTACAGGCTTATTGTTTAAATGATGTGATTATCAGTTATACTATAATTATCTGTTCATTTGTTCACAATCCCAATTAAGCTCTAAGCTCTTCAAGGGCAAACCTCTGATGTTCCCATTTGCAGCTCCAGAGAGCCTGGACCGATGCCTGACAGGTGGCTGATTACTGGTTGAAACTACGAATGAATGAGGGAATGAATGCATGCCTCCATGCCTTTTAGAGTTTCCTATCAAAGAGTTCTCAATTTTGTCTGCATCGAGAATCACCTAGAAGCTTTAAAAAACAGACACTGTGATCCCACCCCTAGAAATTCCGATTCAATAGTCTAGAGGCTGAGAAATTCATCTTTTTGAAACGTTACTTGGTTAATTTAGATGAACAGCCTTCTCTGGGAACCACTGCTATATATATATGTGTGTATATATGTATATATGTGGTATATATGTATATATGTGTGTGTGTATGTACATATAGATTAATAAATTGGGCTTTTGGATGCTAATAAATCCCCTGCAGTTCTTGAAGTTCTGTTGCCCAGACGGTATCCATATATTGCATTACACTGACAGAGTCTAGACAAGGACTATGGTCTCAAGGACAAACTATTTTTCCTTCTAACAAATTTTGTTACAATTCCCTGTTTGCTCTAACTCCACCATGACTGCTCTCTGAAGCTGTTAAATCTTGCAGTAATTTGTTCCTCAGCAACAGAGGCAAGGCTTAGAAACTCACAGGTCAGTGACGCTGAGAGGGGAGGTTCTTCAAAGTCAACTCTCCCTTCTCTTGTTGGCTTTCCATTTGGTTCCGACACATGACCAAGGCACCAAGTGGAGCTCGGCCCTAGAGCATAAATGCTCCTTCTACCCCGATTAAATTGGAACTGGGAAGGAAATGAAAAGGTCTGTTTTGGTTATGAAATTGGTTATGAAATTTGGTTATGAAAAAAATATGACACTTTTATTACCAGAGTGAGGCTTAATGAACAAGGAAGCTAAAACTTATTGATTACTGCAAATCCAGCTTTTCAAAGACTCAATAAGGAATTATCCTCATTTTTAGATGAGGAAACAAAAGTTCGGAGAGTTCAGATAACTTGGTCAAACAACAAAAAGGGCCATTTACTTATTCCGCAGGTTACAGACTTGGGGTGGTCAACTGTCCTGGTTTATTGGAACTTAAGGGTTTCCCAGGTTACAAAATAAGTGGGGGGGGGGGGGCGGACAAAAACAAAGCAACCCCAGGAAAACCCCAGGCACACTGAGAAGAGCTGCTTACTCTACTCTGTCCACATCTTGGGCTCTTTGCAATTCACCATGCAGCTGATTTTTTTAAAGTACATCTTCAGGCTATTGTTTTGTCAGTTTATGTATTTCAAAATGCCACCTATGAAAATGAAAACCACAAACCTTTCTATATCTCACAGTACCCAAGACTGTTTTTTTTCTGTAAAAAAAGTAAAACTGCTTTTATGATACAATATAGCATGGAAATTTTTCCACATAAGAATTTCTGCAAACTTTTGTTTCAAAATAGCAATCGAGTCCAGGATGGGTAGGTCCTGACCCCTGGGCCTCTCTGCACGCCAGCTGGGATGGGCTCCTCCCAGAGCTGCACACCAGGTCAAGTGCTCTGGCCGGAAGGGAAGGCAGTTTCACAATTTCACAACTTCCTCCTTTTGTATAGAAGCCCAGAGACAGCCAGTTGGCACCACTGAGAAGTAGTGCGCAAAGGGTTTTCATACGTCAGGAGGACCACCTAGCAGCAAGTCAGCATTGCTCAAATAGCTCTGGCCCTGCCTCTTGACAAGATCCACGTAACACTCACCAGGATGGCTATAAACATAGACAATTGCAAATGTTGGTGAGAATAGGGAGAAACTGGAACACGCAGACATTGCTGGTAGGACTGTCACCTGATTCCTCAAAAAGTGAAACAACAGAGCTACCTTAACATCAGCAATTCTACCTCTAGGTAGATACCCAAGAGAAATGAAAATATATGTCCACATAAAAACCTGCACACAAATATTCACAGTGGCATCATTTATAATAGCCAAAAAATGGAAACAATCCAAAAATCCATCCACTGATGAAGAAAACACATCCACACAATGGAATGTTCTTCAGCCATTAAAGGAAGGAAGTATTGATACACACATGCTACAACCTGAATGAACCTTGAAAACATTATGCTAAGTAAAAGAATCCAGACACAAAAGGTCACATATTGTATGACTCCATTTACATGAAATGTCCACAATGGGCAAATCCATACAAAGAACACTAGTTAGTGGTTGCCTGGAGCTGGGGGAAGGATGGGGGTGGGGGGAGTGTAAAGTGCTGACCTATATGGTGTTTTTGAGGTAATAAAAATGCTTTGGAATTAGATGCACTTAAAATAAAAACTTTAAAAAAGTAGAACTACTTTTAAAAAAAAGCTTAAAAATTTTGCATACTCAAGCCTACTTCTAGAAACCCTTATACTAAGGAAATAAAAGCTGAAGTGCATTACTATTTACCTATAGGACTGTCACCAGTGACATATGTAACAGAAGAAAAATGAGGGGTGGGGGTGGTTTAAATATCCATCTAGAAGTACCAGCTAAATAAACTGTGGTACAAATATGTAATATTAAGCTACTATTAAAACAAAATTATTGGTTATTTAGAGAAATGAAAACCTTTGTTTACACAAAAACCTGTACCTGGTTCACAGCAGCTTTATCTGTAATAGCCAAAAACTGGAAACAATCATACCATGAAACATTACTCAGCAATAAAAAAGAGCACTCTATTGATAGACATTAACAACCTGGAAGTTTCAGAGAATTATGCTGAGTGAAAAAACCCAATCCATTTATATAGCAATTTTGAAATGACAAACTTACAGAGGTGAAGAAGAGAGGAGTGGCTGCCTGCGGTTAGAGATGGTGCGAAGGCAGGAGGGAAGAGATGTGGCTAGAAAAGTCTGTAGCTTGACGGTAACAATGTAAGTATCCTGCTTGTGACATAGAACTACAGTTCTGCAGGGGGAAACTGGGAAAAAGGTACTTGGGATCTCTATTTATTAATCTCAAAATAAAAAGTTTAATTAAAAAAAAGATCCATATGGGGCGCCTGGGTAGCTCAGTTGGTTAAGCGTCTGCCTTCAGCTCAGGTCATGATCCCAGGGTCCTGGGATTGAGCCCCGTGTTGGGTTCCCTGTTCAGAGGGGTGTCTACTTCTCCCTCTGCTCCTCCCCCACCCCGCTACTCATGCTCACTCTCTCAAATAAATAAAATCTTTTTTAAAAAATCCACAAAAGTGAGGAAAACAAACCAATAAGAAAGATTAAGCATTTGATCTTTTTTAAACATTTGATTTTTTTTCAATTAACAAATAATGTATTATTTGTTTCAGGGGTACCGGTCTGTGATTCATCAGTCTTACACAGTTCACAGCACTCACCATAGTACATACCCTTCCCAATGTCCATCACCCAGCCACCCCATCCATCCCTCCCCCTCCACTCCAGCAACTCTCAGTTTGTTTCCTGAGATTAAGAGTCTCTTATGGTTTGTCTCCCTCTCTGGTTTTGTCTTGTTTCATTTTTCCTCCCTTCCCCTATGATTCTCTGTCTTGTTTCTCAAATTCCTCTATCAGTGAGATCATTTGATACTTGTCTTTCTCTGATGGACTTATTTCGCTTAGCATAATACCCTCTAGTTCCATCCACGTTGTTGCAAATGGCAAGATTTCAAATTTTTGATAGCTGCATAATATTCCATTGTGTATATATATATATACACACCACATCTACATCTTCTTTATCCATTCATCTGTTGATGGATATCTAGGCTCTTTCCATAGTTTGGCTATTGTGGACATTGCTGCTATAAACATTGGGGTGCAGGTGCCCCTTCGGATCACTACATTTGCATCTTTGGAGTAAATACCCAGTAGTGCAATTGCTGGGTCGTAGAGTAGCTCTATTTTCAACTTTTTGAGGAACCTCCATACAGTTTTCCAGAGTGGCTGCACCAGCTTGCATTCCCACCAACAGTGTAGAAGGGTTCCCCTTTCTCCGCATCCTCACCAACATCTGTCGTTTCCTGACTTGTTAATTTTAGCCATTCTGACTGGTGTGAGGTGGTATCTCATTGAGGTTTTGATTTGGATTTCCCTGATGCCGAGGGATGTTGAGCACTTTTTCATGTGTCTGTTGGCCATTTGGATGTCTTCTTTGGAAAAATGTCTGTTCATGTCTTCTGCCCATTTCTTGATTGGATTATTTGTTCTTTGGATGTTGAGTTTGAAAAGTTCTTTTTTTTTTTTTTTATTAAAGATTTTATTTATTTATTTGAGAGAGAATGAGAGAGAGCACATGAGAGAGGGGAGGGTCAGAGGGAGAAGCAGGCTCCCTGCCGAGCAGGGAGCCCGATGCGGGACTCGATCCAGGGACTCCAGGATCATGACCTGAGCCGAAGGCAGTCGCTTAACCAACTGAGCCACCCAGGTGCCCGAGTTTGAAAAGTTCTTTACAGATTTTGGATACTAGCCCTTTATCTGATATGTCATTTGCAATTATCTTCTCCCATTCTGCCGGTTGTCTTTTGGTTTTGTTGACTGTTTCCTTTGCTGTTAAGCATTTGACTTTTAAAAAATTCAAATACCATCCCCTACACCCCCACCCCAATCCAATGACACATGGCTGTGACTTTCTGGCATGTGTAACCGTAAAGGAAGGTTTGTGCTGGAAAGGAACTCTCTGAACTAGGACTCCATTCGTGAAAGCTTAACCCCTGACCAAAGTGCTGGTATTTTAACTAAGTTTAATTTTCAGTCTAATGTAGCTTCTTGGTAAATGCTTATTTATATCCAGACTACTCAGGCTATGGGGAATACTGTTTTGATTAGTGTCATGTTCTGATTCACTTCAAGGGATCACAGAGCTCACATGGACCAGTTTTCATAGAATAAGAAAATCACTAAATATATCAAATAAAATCTTCCTTGGGGCACCTGGCTGGCTGAGTCGGTAGGGCATGTGACTCTTGATCTCAGGGTTGTGAGTTCAAGCCCCACACTGGGTATGGAGCTTACTTAAAAACAACAACAAAAAAACCCAAACACTAATAAAATCTTCCTATATAACACTTATGATTTTATGATTTTATTTAATAAAATTTATGATGATTCAGAGGCATTCTGTGATGTTTGAGTGTTTCAGAGTCAGAATTATGAATGCCAAATCCCATTTTTCAGGCCTGCAGATGAGAAGGCATAGATAATTTGGATAAATCTGTAAATACACTATGCCTCTATGGTTTAAATAAGTTCCTGCAATCAGTCATTTCCTTGCCACTTTCCATTCTCATAAATGGAATGTAGAAAACTTTAGATAGCAATCGTTGAGAGATGTCAGATTCTAGATGTTAGATATTAAGAAAAGCTTACTGCACTATGAAAAATAAAAACTGTGCTTTCTTCTATTTTTTGGATCATTTTCTTGTCAATCCACTGAGAAACAAGGTGGTTCAGAAGCACTTGTATAATGTGGACGAGTCCCATCATTGTGCTTTTGCGGTTCACTGGGGTGAGCGCTGTGCATCCGTCACACGTGTGCTCAGAGTGGCCCTTCTTGCTGCTGACAGGAGGGAGGTGTTCAACTCCCACAGCGCTCCAGAGGACATGGGCACTCCAGAAAAGGCTGAGATGACTTCTCCTGCAACCCTCTCTGGAAATTCCCCGGCAAGATTAGATCTCTTCCTAGCAATGCTTTTCTTCTTTTTACGAAGCGCTACTTTCAACAAATGCACCACTGTGTTTAAAACCCCCTCGACAACCATTAAACGTGAAATGCTGAGAATCAGGCCCTACAGTGATTACACTTTAGTGGAACTACAAGTAATTTAGCAAGTCATATTAATGTAACAATATTCTGACTGACTAATAACAAGATTTCCCCCTTCATTTCAATTCTCCCCAAGTACCAATATTCAACTCTGAGCTGTCATAAAAGCCATGTTGCTGTAACAAAATGAAAAAAGGGAAGCCAGCGATCAAATTAACATGAAGTCAATTAGGTGCCCACCTACAGCCAGAACACCAAGGGACAAATGCTAACAAGTCCCAAAATGAAAATTAAGAACATAGTTAATGAGGAAAAAACAAACACCTACTTGTGTATAGAACTTGTAAAAATTCTTTCCTGGAGAAGCCTGTCAGGTGAAAATTTTAGGAAAAGAATTTAGGTTGCAAAATGCCTTGTATCATTGTTTAACAACATGCCTTTACAGAGCACCAAATGTGTTTATGGCCTTGTGGTAGCTGGTAGAGAGAACATGGTCCTTTCCCTGAAGTTCAGAGATCTAGCTGTCATCCAGTTGGAATCCACATCTTTTAGTTCATTTCAAAACACAAATTTAGCACAAATCAACAACAACTCAACACCCTCCCCCCTCCCCCCGCCACCTCTGAAAGGCAAGAATATTTAATTGGTGGGGAGGGGAACACATATAAAATGATATAAAATATCCCACTTTGATCTGGAAAAGCTATCACATTTTCCTACAAGGAACCAAATGAAAACAACTAGAAGAAAATGTGATTACAGAAGCAGTGACATGTTTAAAATGTACTACGGTTTTTTCCACTGATTTTTTTCACAGACATGAACAATTTAATATATGCCACCAGGGAGGAGAAGGGAAGGGAGAGGGTCCCAGGCCAGGCTGCTATAACAAAATACCATAGGCAGGTGGTTTAAATAACAGACATTTATTTCTCACAGTTCTGGAGGCTGAGACATCCAAAATGAGATGCCGGCAGATTAAGTTCCTGGTGAGTGCACTCATTCTAGCTTGCCGACAGCCTCCTTCGACCTGTATCCTCACAAGATAGTCCAGTGCTCCTTGGTCTCTTCTCTTCTCACAACGGTACTAATCCCATAATGGGCATACTCATGACCTCATCTAGACCTAATTACCTCCCAAAGGCGGGTGGGCGGGCGTGTGTGTGTGTGTGTGTGTGTGTGTGTGTGTTTGTGTTAGAACTTCAATATATGAATTTGTTGGTGGGGGGCATACACAAACACTCAGTCTATAACAATTTGTTGGTGGGGGGCATACACAAACACTCAGTCTATAACAAAGAGGCAATTTTCCATTTAAGACCTAACAAGAATGATTTTGTTACAGTGTCTAAAGAAAACTGCTACTTTTTAAAAACCTGGTCTCTAAGGTGAATCTTTTTCATTCATTCAAATTATCAAAACACATAATCTCTACTTGACAAAAGGGCTGTGTTCCAAATGTTAATTTATAAACTCATCTTCTGGTCTTCGGAAAATCTATTTTCTATAGAAATAACATTATATTAGTAGTTATTAACCTTTTGTAGATCCCATAACAACTGTAAAAATCTGATTAAAGCAAAAGAGACCTTTTCTCTATCCACAAATGATAAAACAGACATTTAGAGTCTTCCAAATCCTCGAGATCCCAGTCCCCAAATTAGGAACGCTACATGTAAGTGGTTGATAGATCTCCAGATGGGCCCTATGCCACTTAACTCATAATGAAGTGGCCCCTATAGGACTCTAGATTCTCACTATTTCTAGGAGAATATAAAATCTGTAATATGTATAATTTGAGTTACAATCCTGTGCTCTGACACAACACTGTAACACATGATGCTTGAAAAGCTGCTCACCTGTACAGACCTCAGTTTCCCGATCTGTAAACATTGTGCAAAGTAATGCCCAATACTCATGGGGTTGTTGTGAGGATTAAGTGAGGTTATGAGGTGCATCAGCACCTTCATTCCTGGCAGCTATTTTTACGATCAGCAGCAAACATCCAGCAAACATACATTTAATGCATTGTGACAAAGAAATCCACAAGACAATAAACCTGCCTCCAGAGATGTCAGAGTCTAGCAAAGGGAGAGAGAAGTGATAAATCACTGTAATAGTGATAGAGGTGCCTGACAAAGGATGTATGGGGGAAATGGGAGGATAAAAAAAGAACAGTCAATTTTACATAGGGACAAGTGGGTCAGGTGAGGCTTCAGTGTCATGTCTGGGTTAAGGCTTGCCAGTGGAGGATGGGATCGAGGGGAGGGGAGAGAAAAATGAAAGATGATGCTGGAGAAGCAGAGAAGGGCTCTAGTGTTTATTTTAAACTGGGGAGGTGGAGTGAGAGTGGGGGTGTGCAGGAGGCTGGAAAGGTGGTGAGGTGAAGGTCACGTCACTTTAGAAGACCACTGCCGTAGCCCACATCAGAGGCGGAGGACGTCGTCGGGCCAAGTTGGAGAGGGAATGCAGGGGCCAGAGAGAAGAGATGTCCAGAGGTGGGCCTGGTGAGGAGAGGCAGGAGTCCAAGCTTCTGGCTTCCCACTCTGCACCCTGGACTACTCAAGGAGTCAGGGAGCACAGGGGCAAGCAGGCCATGAGAAAGGAACAGGGAAAGTTCTGACCATCTAGAAATGTACTGGTCCACTAATCTTATTAATCACAGATCGATTATACAGTTTCATATGTGCCTGCTGAGTTAGGAGGCTCACCATACAATCTGAATGCCTGGAGTGCAAATTAGTGAAAATTCACTAAACTGATATGTTCTCTTATAAGGGAACCATTTGGAAGGTGAGCTGTGCATCGAGTTCATGATGTTAAGCATAAGAAGGTTGACGCTTACGCTGAGACCTATGCCACACATTTGTTTAGGGATTTACATACTCGTGTCCTAAAAAAAAAAAAGCCAGTTATGCTCTAAGATGAATTACAACACACTTCTTGAGGCTGATTTATTTAGCAAACTGCTAGTTCCCTTTACTAAATGGTTTGCTAACCACTGCTCCAAGGGAGCTTCTCAAGTCACTTTCCCATCACATCAACATCCAAGAGAAGCTAACAACCATGGAGAACCTAACCAGCCCACCATTTCAAATGATTTTTTTCTTATTTTCAAGGCCACTTTTTTGAAGATCATAATGATTATAACAATAGCAACTAACACTCAGTCCCTACAATGTGCCAGTAGTTTTTCTGCTATAAATTTACAAGGATAAACTCAATTCTATCATTTTTCACACATCCCCTCTGCACAGAGTACACTGAGGCAGAGGGCAGTTGAGTCATTTATCCAAGCTCACACCAATAGCAGACAGAGGGACTCCAGAGCCTGCTCTTTTAAGAACCACACCTACTCCCTCCCCAGTGTTACAGGAAAAATAAAAAGGATGTTTACTACAGGAAATCTGTAAGGTTTTTCTGTATCATTTTAAAGTAAAAACATAAAGCAACCAAGAATGTGGCAGAATCCATGTTACCCTTGTACCATTTATTAGCAGAGTGATGGTGGGCAAGTTGACCTCTGACAGCCTCAGTCTCCTCACCTGGCATATTCCCTTCAAATGGGACTAAAAATAATACCTTCAGATGAGATGGTTCATGTAGAGCATTTAGCATGGAGCTATGCTAAAATTCTATAATAAACATACAAATATTTAAAATATGAATCTATGGGGCGCCTGGGTGGCTCAGTTGTTAAGCGTCTGCCTTTGGCTCAGGTCATGATCCCAGGATCCTGGGATCGAGCCCCGCATAGGGCTCCCTGCTCAGCGGGAAGCCTGCTTCTCCCTCTCCCACTCCCCCTGCTTGTGTTCCCTCTCTTACTGTGTCTCTCTCTGTCAAATAAATAAAATCTTAAAAAAAAATAAAGTAAAATAAAATATGAATCTATTTCTTTTTTCTATGCTTTAAAAAAGCACATCTTGCAATCCTGCATTTTTACACTTTAGCAATAATTTCCATCAGAAATCTGAGTTCTCCAATATTTATATAAATGCTTTAATTATTCCCCCTATTTTTTTTTTTTTAAAGATTTTATTCATTTATTTGACAGAGAGAGACAGCGAGAACAGGAACACAAGCAGGGGGAGTGGGAGAGGGAGAAGCAGGCTTCCCGCTGAGCAGGGAGCCCGATGTGGGACTCGATCCCAGGACCCTGGGATCATGACCTGAGCCGAAGGCAGATGCTTAACGACTGAGCCACCCAGGCGCCCCTTATTCCCCCTATTATCAGTCATTTAATCTGTTTCCAATTTTTACTATTCTTAAATAATATTGCAATGAACATCTTTGCACATAAAACTTTAGCTGTATGTTATTTCCTTGGATGAGATCCCCAGAAATTGGTCAATATATTGCAAAATTTCTTTCCAAAACATTTTTACCTATAACGTTCCCACCAGCATTGTCTACAGGAGCAGCCTACATAACTGAATCCTGACCAGGACTAGGTAATCAATCTCAAGGAAAAAAGATTTTTTCCCCTAATTTAGTCTAATATAAAATGTTCTGTGTATATATCAAAAATATAAATCCTACAGAAATCCCAATGGTTGAATAAATACTGAATTATACACTGAAAATATGGATAAATAAAGAGCCATTTCTGGGTAATGCTCAAAACAGAAAAAGGAATAATAAATACTATGTATCCTCCACTTTCTGAAGGATTAATCTGTGAATATAATAAGCTGGTATTTGTTAAGTGGTCACTTATGTAACGAATCTTTATTTCTCTCAGGTTATTAGTAAGTGGAATTGTCTGCATTCCACAAAAACTCCCCCTCAAACCAAGGAACTAAGTCTAATTACCAATTTGTAAAACCTCTAGGAGAAGCATTACATCTTACATAAACAACAGCGATCCTCAAGAACAAGAGTGGATTTTAAAAAGCATAGTTAAAGCATTTGTTAAGTGTCTATTTTGTCTAGGGACATGGACCCTTTTTTTATTTTATTATATTATTTTTTATTTTATTTTATTATGTTATGTTAATCACTATACATTACATCATTAGTTTTTGATGTAGTGTTCCATGATTCATTGTTTGTGTATAACACCCAGTCCTCCATTCAGTATGTGCCCTCTTTAATACCCATCACCAAACTAACCCATCCCCCAAGCCCCCTCCCCTCTAGAACCCTGTTTGTTTCTCAGAGTCCATAGTCTCTCATGGTTCGTCTCCCCCTCCGATTTCCAACCCCTTTATTTTTCCCTTCCTACTATCTTCTTCTTCTTCTTCTTTTTTTTTTTTTTAACATATAATGTATTATTTGTTTCAGAGGTACAGGTCTGTGATTCAACAGTCTTACACAATTCACAGCGCTCACCATAGCACATACTCTCCCCATTGTCTATCACCCAGCCAACCCCATCCCTCTCACCCCCCACCACTCCAGCAACCCTCAGTTTGTTTCCTGAGATTAAGAATTCCTCAAATCAGTGAGATCATATGATACATGTCTTTCTCTGATTGAGTTATTTCGCTTAGCATAATACCCTCTAGTTCCATCACGTCGTTGCAAATGGCAAGATTTCAATTTTTTGATGGCTGCATAATATTCCATTGTATATATATACCACATCTCCTTTATCCATTCATCTGTCGATGGACATCTTGGCTCTTTACACAGTTTGGCTATTGTGGACATCGCTGCTATAAACACTGGGGTGCAGGTGCCCCTTCGGGTCACTACATTTGCATCTTTGGGGTAAATACCCAGTAGTGCAATTGCTGGGTCGTAGGGTAGCTCTATTTTCAACTTTTTGAGGAACCTCCATACAGTTTTCCAGAGTGGCTGCACCAGCTTGCATTCCCACCAAAAGTGTAGGAGGGTTCCCCTTTCTCTGTATCCCTGCCAAAATCTGTCGTTTCCTCACTTGTTAATTTTAGCCATTCTGACTGGTGTGAGGTGGTATCTCACTGAGGTTTTGATTTGGATTTCCCTGATGCCGAGGGATGTTGAGCACCTTTTCATGTGTCCGTTGGCCATTTGGATGTCTTCTTTGGAAAAATGTCTGTTCATGTCTTCTGCCCATTTCTTGATGGATCATTTGTTCTTTGGGTGTTGAGTTTGATACGTTCTTTATAGATTTTGGATACTAGCCCTTTATCTGATATGTCATTTGCAAATATCTTCTCCCATTCTGTCAGGTGTCTTTTGGTTTCGCTGACTGTTTCTTTTGCTGTGCAAAAGCTTTTTATCTTGATGAAGTCCCATCTTTGCCCTTGCTTCCCTTGCCTTTGGTGATGTTTCTAGGAAGAAGTTGCTGCAGCTGAGGTCGAAGAGGTTGCTGCCTGTGTTCTCCTTTAGGATTTTGATGGACTCCTGCCTCACATTTAGGTCTTTCAACCATTTTGAGTCTGTTTTTGTGTGTGGTAAGGAAATGGTCCAGTTTCATTCTTCTGCATGTGGCTGTCCAATATTCCCAACACCATTTGTTGAAGAGACTCTCTTTTTTCCATTGGACATTCTTTCCTGCTTTGTTGAAGATTAGTTGACCATAGAGTTGAGGGTCCATTTCTGGGCTCTCTATTCTGTTCCATTCATCTGTGTCTGTTTTTGTACCAGTACCAGACTGTCTTGATGATGACAGCTTTGTAGTAGAGCCTGAAGCCCTGAATTGTGATGCCACCAGGTTTGCTTTTCTTTTTCAACATTCCTCTGGCTATTCGGGGTCTTTTCTGGTTCCATACAAATTTTAGGATTATTTGTTCCATTTCTTTGAAAAAAGTGGATGGTATTTTGATAGGGATTGCATTAAATGTGTAGATTGCTCTAGGTAGCATTGACATCTTCACAATATTTGTTCTTCCAATCCATGAGCATGGAACGTTTTTCCATTTCTTTGTGTCTTTCTCAATTTCTTTTATGAGTATTTTATAGTTTTCTGAGTACAGATTCTTTACCTCTTTGGTTAGATTTATTCCTAGGTATCTTATGGTTTTGCGTGCAATTGTAAATGGGATTGACTCCTTAATTTCTCTTTCTTCTGTCTTCTTGTTGGTGTATAGGAATGTCACTGATTTCTGTGCACAGATTTCATATCCTGCCACTTTACTGAATTCCTGTATGAGTTCTAGCAGTTTTGGGGTGGAGTCTTTTGGGTTTTCCACATAAAGTATCATATCATCTGCAAAGAGTGAGAGTTTGACTTCTTCTTTGCCGATTTGGATGCCTTTTATTTCTTTTTGTTGTCTGATTGCTGTGGCTAGGACTTCTAATACTATGTTGAATAGCAGTGGTGATAGTGGACATCCCTGCCACGTTCCTGACCTTAGGGGGAAAGCTCTCAGTTTTTCCCCATTGAGAATGATATTTGCTGTGGGTTTTTCATACATGGCTTTTATGATATTGAGGCATGTACCTCTATGCCTATACTCTGAAGAGTTTTGATCAAGAAAGGATGCTGTACTTTGTCAAATGCTTTTTCTGCATCTATTGAGAGGATGATATGGTTCTTGTTCTTTTATTAATGTATTGTATCACATTGATTGATTTGTGGATGTTGAACTAATCTTGCAGCCCAGGAATAAATCCCACTTGGTCGTGGTGAATAATCCTTTTAATATACTGTTGGATCCTATTGGCTAGTATTTTGGTGAGAATTTTTGCATCCATGTTCATCAGGGATATTGGTCTGTAATTCTCCTTTTTGATGGGGTCTTTCTCTGGTTTGGGGATCAAGGTAATGGTGGCCTCATAAAACGAGCCTGGAAGTTTTCCTTCCATTTCTATTTTTTGGAACAGTTTCAGAAGAATAGGTATTAATTCCTCTTTAAATGTTTGATAGAATTCCCCTGGGAAGCCATCTGGCCCTGGGCTTTTGTTTCTTGGGAGATTTTTGATTACTGCTTCAATTTTCCTTAGTGGTTATTGGTCTGTTCAGGTTTTCTATTTCTTCCTGGTTCAGTTTTGGTAGTTGATACATCTCTAGGAATGCATCCATTTCTTCCAGGTTATCTAATTTGCTGGCATAGAGTTGCTCATAATATGTTCTTATAATTGTTTGTATTTCTTTGGTGTTGGCTGTGATTTCTCCTCTTTCATTCATGATTTTATTTATTTGAGTCCTTTCTCTTTTCCTTTTGATAAGTCTGGCCAGGGGTTTATCAATCTTACTAATTCTTTCAAAAAACCAGCTCCTAGTTTTGTTGATCTGTTTTACTGTTCTTTTGGTTTCTATTTCATTGATTTCTGCTCTGATCTTCTCCTGCTGGGTTTAGGCTTTATTTGCTGTTCTTTCTCCAGCTCCTTTAGGTGTAGGGTTAGCTTGTGTATTTGAGACCTTGTTTCTTGAGAAAGGCTGGTATTGCTATATACTTTCCTCTTAGGACTGCCTTTGCTGCATCCCAAAGATTTTGAACAGTTGTGTTTTCATTTTCATTTGTTTCCATGAATTTTTTAAATTCTTCTTTAACTTCCTGGTTGACCCATTCATTCTTTACTAGGATGCTCTTTAGCCTCCAGGTATTTGAGTTCTTTCCAACTTTCCTCTTGTGACTGAGTTCTAGTTTCAAAGCATTGTGGTCTGAAAATATGCAGGGAATGATCCCAATCTTTTGGTACTGGTTGAGACCTGATTTGTGACCTAGGATGTGATCTATTCTGGAGAATGTTCCATGGGCACTAGAGAAGAATGTGTATTCTGTTGCTTTGGGATGGAATGTTCTAAATATATCTGTGAAGTCCATTCGGTCCAGTGTGTCATTTAAAGTCTTTATTTCCTTGTTGATCTTTTGCTTAGATGATCTGTCCATTTCAGTGAGGGAGGTGTTAAAGTCCCCTACTATTATTGTATTGTTGTCGATGTGTTTGCTTTTGTTATTAATTGGCTTATATAATTGGCTGCTCCCATGTTAGGGGCATAGATATTTACAATTGTTAGATCTTCTTGTTGGACAGATCCTTTAAGTATGATATAGTGTCCTTCCTCATCTCTTATCACAGTCTTTGGTTTAAAATCTAATTTGTCTGATTTAAGGATTGCCACCCCAGCTTTCTTTTGGTGTTCATTAGCATGGTAAATGGTTCTCCACCCCCTCACTTTCAATCTGGAGGTGTCTTTGGGTCTAAAATGAGTCTCTTGCAGACAGCATATCGATGGGTCTTGTTTTTTTATCCAATCTGATACCCTGCGTCTTTTGATTGGGGCATTTAGCCTATTTACATTCAGGGTAACTACTGAAAGATAGGAATTTAGTGCCACTGTATTGCCTGTAAGGTGACTGTTACTGTATATTGTCTGTGTTCCTTTCTGGCCTATGTTACTTTTAAGCTCTCTCTTTGCTTAGAGGACCCCTGTCAATATTTCTTGTAGGGCTGGTTTCGTGTTTGCAAATTCCTTTACTTTTTGTTTGTCCTGGAAGCTTTTTATCTCTTCTTCTATTTTCAATGACAGCCTAGCTGGAGATGGTATTCCTGGCTGCATATTTTTCTCATTTAGTGCTCTGAATATATCATGCCAGTCCTTTCTGGCCTGCCAGGTCTCTGTGGACAGGTCTGCTGCCAATCTAATGTTTCTACCATTGTAGGTTACAGATCTCTTGTCCCAAGCTGCTTTCAGGATTTTCTCTTTGTCTCTGAGACTCGTAAGTTTTACTATTAGATGTTGGGGTGTTGACCTATTTTTATTGATTTTGAGAGGGGTTCTCTGTGTCTCCTGGATTTTGATGCCTGTTTTCTTCCCCAAATTAGGGAAGTCCTCTGCTATAATTTGCTCCAATATACCTTCTGCCCCTCTTTCTCTTTCTTCTTCTGGGATCCCAATTATTCTAATATTGTTTCATCTTATGGTATCACTTACCTCTCGAATTCTGCCTTTGTGATCCAGTAGTTGTTTATCTCTCTTTTTCGCAGCTTCTTTATTTTCCATCATTTGGTCTTCTATATCATTAATTCTCTCTTCTGCCTCATTTATCCTAGCAGTTAGAGCCTCCATTTTTGATTGCACCTCACTAATAGCCTTTTTTGATTTCGACTTGGTTAGATTTTAGTTCTTTTATTTCTCCAGAAAGGGTTTCTCTAATATCTTCCATGCTTTTTTCAAGCCCAGCTAGTATCTTTAAAATCGTCATTCTGAACTCTAGTTTCGACGTCTTACTAATGTCCATATTGATTAGGTCCCTGGCAGTCGGTACTGCCTCTTGTTCTTTTTTTTTTTTAAAGATTTTATTTATTTATTTGACAGAGAGAGAGAGATACCGAGAGCAGGAACACAAGCAGTGGGAGTGGGAGAGGGAGAAGCAGGCTTCCCGCCAAGCAGGGAGCCCGATGCGGGGCTCGATCCCAGGACCCTGGGATCACGACCCGAGCCGAAGGCAGACGTTCAACGACTGAGCCACCCAGGCGCCCTCTTGGTCTTTTTTTTGAGGTTGATTTTTTCCATCTTGTCATTTTTGGACCGTTTTTTTTTAAGAAACTCAATCTCCTAACCCAACCACAAGGGAACCCTTGTAAAATAGTAAATTTGATTCTAGTAAGATAGGCTCATAAAACTAGCTTTAAAATAACTAAATGTTTAAAAAAAACCCAAGCCCCAAAACGCCCCAAATGTTTATGTATTTAACAACTTGAAGTACGAAGACTCCCAGTTGGGTTTTTTTTACCTGTGTACACATTTTGCAGAAGATAGGCCATTTTTGCTAATCAGTAGCAAAGTCAGCCAAATTCAGTTTATATCATTACTAGTTTTGTTAATAAAGTATCATAAAACAGCCTGATTTTTCTAATCCCATGTGGAGGCACTGAGTGAGCACTCAGAAAAATATTTTGACTTGCTCACAGAGAAATTTCATATGCATTTCATGGGACACAAATGAGAAACCCCAAAGAGTCTTCTTACTTGCACTTTTCAGCTCAATCACCACATCCAGAATAAATAAGTGGCATAGGACCCAACAGCTTCAATTTAGAATGAATCAACTCCTACTTGGGTCACAAAAATCCTCATGATGACAAGTGGCACACTATCCAAGAATTAAGTCACAATGAAAGGAAAACTTGATCAGCAAAATGTTGGGCAGGCACTAGGATAAGCTATCCAAGGTCTAATAGGATGAAATGGCATTAACTCTGGCCTAATTTTTCCCAGCATCAAACAAATCTCCCATCATTATATATTTTAATGCCTCAGTAATGAGTTAAGAGGATTTCATTATGAAACCATAGTATTCTTCCTTTAGAGAGTCCCTGGTTTCAGGATGGTAACATTAAAAACAGAAAACACGACAATGATAATCATAATTGTAACTAACACTGAACACTTAGTACTGCTAAGCAGGATACCATGCACTTCACATGCACCATTTAATCTTCTCATTAACCTTGTAAAGAGTTATTTTTCTCACTTCACAGGAAAGGAAATGGAGGCTCACATACCAGACGTGCTCTGCACGCTATCCCTGAGCCTGTGCCAGCTTTAGGGCCGTCAAACCGTGGCCCTCTGTTTCCACAACTTGAGCTCTTAACTGCCTCTTGTAAGTGACAAAGTTTAACTTTGCTAGGAAATTAAGCAAGTGCATTAAAATAGCAACCCACAAATACCTGTAACACACTGCTGGGTCCTAAGTAATAATGTATTGTGAGGAACAATTTATACCTAAGGCAACCTAACACCAAGACAATGGTGTACAATAATGTCAGTGAGCACATGGTTATTACTGATGGCAATGCTTCTGTGACACACATTTGATTTGGGTTTTCTTTCCCATGTAAATGAATCATCATAAAGACTTTGGTGTCCTGTAGACAGCATAAATGATGTCATATTAACCTCAGGTAGCAGGCCTGCTTAGAAATGACATAAAAGCAAATAATAATGAAGTGAATAAAGTGAAAACTTCTGGTAAGGGTGTTCTGGAGGATAACATGATAGGGAATGAGGAATGTGTCCATCATGTTTAGCACTTGTCAGTTTCTAGAGCCAGGATGAATAATGAGCTTTTCCCATATCCCTTAAAAATATGGATGTGCAGGCATATAAAAAGATTATAGATATATCTCATCTCTAGATATCAATTACATAAATTTATGTTATTAAAATACACATTAAAAAACATGGATATAAAAAAAAACCATGGATATGTACAGTTAAAAGATTTAAAAAAAAAAAAAGAAAAGAAAAACCAGGCCTATGGCAGTGAGTTTGAAATAACTAGGTTTTGGCAAGACGAAAAGTTGAGGGATGAGCTATCATAAAAACAAACAAAACATCAAAATTTATCTCCAAAGAAAATAAAAAAGAAGTATTAGCTTGGGTGCCTGGGTGGCTCAGCTGGTTAAGCGACTGCCTTCGGCTCAGGTCATGATCCTGGAGTCCTGGGATCGGGTCCCACATCGGGCTCCCTGTTTGACGGGGAGTCTGCTTCTCCCTCTGACCCTCCCCCTCTCGTGCTCTCTCAAATAAATAAATAAAATCTTTAAAAAAAAAAAGAAGTATCAGCTTGAGGTTTGACATATGGAAGAACTTCCAGATATGTGCAAACATTAGAAAAGGCCTACATGAATAAACCCCCACCTCCCTGGGGGTACAAATTAACCTGCATAAATAACCCCCACCCCTCTGGGGGTACAAATTAACCTGAGGCCAAGGACTTTTTTCAGACACCGATAACCCAACTCCACACAGACTGAGAAAAGGTAGGAAAACACTGTGCTAAAGATCACCTAAGTCTCCCGACTTTGCCCCACCCTACAGGCCTACTTTGTAACATGAAAATCCCATCCCACGGTTAAGTTCTTTCAGGAAGGTCAGTGTACAACTTCTCTTCCAAAATGCCATTTGTTTCCCACTCAATTTACTACTGCCCAACTTTTCACATGTTTAGATGTCCTACCCAAGCACAAAACAATTGATGGAAAGATACAGCAAAGTAGAATCATCTGGGCATTATTCTTCAATCTGAAACAAATTCTAGGCTGCTACCCCTTACACTGTCATAGCCAAATGTATGATATTTATATCCAAATGCTGGTTTTTTTCCTTTTTAAAGTGCCCATACCTTATCTATGACTCGTGGAAATTTACAAAGATTATAAGCCACGTGTAGATACTTATGCATGCCATCTATTTCCAGGCACTCTCTTGGATGGAGTGGACCTTAAGAGTCTATAATTGTCTAATGTAACTGGAATCACATACACGTGGAAAGTTAACACCACAAAAGCACCAGGTAAGAGGAGAGCCAAAGGGGTGAGGGCTACGGTGAGGAAGCAGAGATCTGGGGCTGGGAGGCTTCCCCAGAGCAGTGGCTTGGCCTGACATAAGATTAGTAGGTGTGCATAGGCCAAGGAATGAGGGAAGGGTATTCCAAATATGAAGGCACAGAGAAGTGGGGTGCCATACTCTGGAAGAACTACGATACTGGGTGAGCCTGAGGAACATCTCTAATTTTACCTCTACTACATCAGGCAGCCCCATAGCTGACCTGCAGGTGATAACACCACCTTCACTAGAAAATCACGTCAGCAATGAGTTAAAGCACTTTAAAACATGTGAGAGCCCCACAAATATTTGTTAAGTGGATTGCTTCTGAACAGGATGCCGGGGAAGCCTTCACACAAGTGGCATATGACCAGGTTATTAAGGATTTTTCAAGGCGGTAGGTAGGTCCAGGAGGTGGAGTGTGGATGGGTATTTCACGCTGAAGGCAAAGCACAGAACGAGGCACGGAGGCATGAAAGGACAGACTAGGAAGAAGGCTCAGGGTACCAGAGCACTTCAGTCACCTCCTCACCTGTTGATACCATCCCCCGCGTTCCTTATCAACATCCTCTTCCCATCTGTACGACAAATCCAGACCGAGGACTTCCAGGCATCCACTCCTGTCCCCTCCCATCCATCCCCACACTGCACCAGAGTATTTGTAAGCCACCAAATTTGATCAGGCCACTCCTGCCTGAAGCATCTCAACTGTGTCCTTTGATCTTGGATACAATCTACAGTCCCTCACTTTGCTTAGTGCCCTCTTCATGCACTAGCTCATACCAGCTTCTAGCTCAGCTTCTGCCTTCCCCTCCAGTGCTCCACCCCCCAACCACACCCGCTTCCTTCCCCCTTCCCCACTGCAACCTTTACTCTGGCAGATCCTATGCATGGAAGCACCCTCGTCCACCTGTCCCACTTCCTGCTTCTCTTTATTTATGCCGCAACCCTCCTAGAACAGATTGGTCACTCCAGAGAAATCTCCCCTCAAAGCCCAAGTCTAGGTTAGGACTTTCAGTTTACTTTCCAATCACACCCCAAATACCATTTAACAGTTAGTATGTAAGTCCCTGAGGGCTGTGCCTAGTCTGGTACACCAGGTACCATCAGCTCAGTGCGCGGCACACAGGTGTGTGTGGAACAGGTGGTGTGCTGGGTTGTGAGGCTGGCCAGCAGACTGGGGACAAAATGGGGAAAACTTTGGAAGCCAGTAAGTCCTCAGAACTTTATTCTGGAGACAGTCAGGAGAAAACAGCTGGGCCCTGCGGTGGCCTTGCTTGTCAACACCGCTGGACTCCATCACTAATCTCAGCACCAACCAGAATGGCTGACTCAACTTCAAAGAAGCAGAAAGAAACTCCACATCTGCTTCCCACCTCCCCCTGCTTCCACCTGAGTGAGCAGTCCTCAGAGCAGCAGTGCTGCATCATTACCCAGCAGGCCACAATTACAGAGCCTTCCACCTCACTTGCCTCCTTAGAAACTTGGGTCTGCCCACCTGCTCACTGCAGCGAGCAGTTCTGGGTGACACTGACTTATGACCACAAGAGATTACCCCCACTTTAGATGGGCTCCTGTTTCCACATCTATTCTCTAACTTGGGACCTCAAATTTACCCCACTTTGAAAGAGGACATTCCTCCCCCTCTTTAAAGCAAGTTCCTTCCCATCCACTCCCCCTCCCCATTCCCCCCATGGTAGTCATTTTGCTCCTAGTGATGACCACCACCAGATTCAGACCTCTGATCCGCCCCCCCGCCCCCAGCTCTGGCCCCTGGCAGTGCACTTCCCTGCTCAGAATGGACGTCACAGTCAGCCATTCGATAAATACTCTGGATGCTGTGTCCACCTCTGTGGAACCTTAATCCTAGGGAACTCCAACTGGAGGAACTGTTGACTTTGCTGAGACTTGAAATGTCAAGATGAATTCCTAAAAACTCCCTCTCCTTAAGTCAGGTCACTTTTTACATGCTACTACCTGGATGAACCTCGAAAATATTATGCTAAATGAAACAGGCCAGATACAAAAGGTTACATATGTTGTATAATTCTACTTATATGAAATATGCAGAACAGGCAAATGCATCACGATAGAAAGATTAGTGGTGGCCTAGAGGCTGTGGGGGCAGGGAGAAAAGAGTGACCGCTAATGGGCCCAGGGTCTCCTTAGGGGGCGACAACAATGTTCTGGAGTTAGAAGTGATGGGAGCACAACATTGTGGTTGAACTGAACGCCACCGAATTGTCCGCTTTAAAATGGGTAATACGGGCGCCTGGGTGGCTCAGTTGGTTAAGCAACTGCCTTCGGCTCAGGTCATGATCCTGGAGTCCCGGGATCGAGTCCCACATCAGGCTCCCTGCTCAGCGGGGAGTCTGCTTCTCCCTCTGACCCTCCCCCCTCTCATGCTCTCTGTATCTCATTCTCTCTCTCAAATAAATAAATAAAATCTTTAAAAAAAAAATTAAAAAAAATAAAAAAATAAAATGGGTAATACTATGTGATTTTCACTTCAAAAAAAATTCAAATGCTTAAAAAAAAAAATCATTCTTTTCCCTTCAAATTCATAAAAAGTGGCTTTCCACCTTCCCACCTGCACTCTGGATCCTTTCCTGCCTCTTTCAAGAATTTATTTAACTCCGATTTCCTTTTACCTTCAATTTCCTCTGTCTACAAGATTCTTTTTTCTGCTGACAAATCTGTTCAAGTCTCCCCAACTTAAAAATCCTTCCCGTAACCTTGTTTTCCCCTTAAATCTCATCTAGAAGCATCTCAAAATCTCGTAAAAAGCAGCCAGTATCAACAGCCTCCATTTCTTCAGCTCCAACATTCCCTCTAGTTCCCTCCCCAGTGATAAGGCAGTTACAGACAGTGAAATCTACCTGCTACAACACTTCTAAAACTGACAAAATACACCAAAAAACTCTTCTAAAAATGAATGGAAGAGACTGCAAGAAACTGAGGTCAAGAAAGAGCCAGGCATGAGTCATTAAAAAGAAGCTGCCAGACACCCTTGGAGCTGCACTGCCCAATAAGAGGGACATGAGCCCCATGTAGCTATTTAAAAGTAAATTAATTAAAATTAAACTAAAAACTCAGCTCCTCAGTTGCACTAGTGGTATTTCAAGTGCTGAATAACTGCCTGTGACTACTACTGACTATTGGACAGTGCAAAATATACCTCCTGGAAAAATCTTGGTATGTAGAAATAGTGCTGTTCACTATGTACCTGATGTAGAGATCACAGAACCAGAGATTATGAACATTTTGAAAGAATCCTCTAGAGTAAAATCAAGGAGAGGTGTATGCAGTGCTTACTAAACCCCAACTAGAGTTCTATGTCATCAGACATTACAAGAAAAAGGTCAGAAGAACCTTTCTTTAACACATGAAATTACAAAGGTTAAATGGAGTGAACAGAACAAGATGGAGAAGTGGGACAGGATGCAACAAATTTTTATTAAAGCAAAAGCATTGTCCAAAATCAACAGTTAAAGAAAAAGTCAAATAGGCAAATAATATCAAATAGGCATGAACAAAAAAATCAGCTATTTTAAAAACTATTCCAAAAAACAGTCAATTTAAAGGCCCAAATATTAATGTATAAATAGCAAACAGAATGGGACAAATAAAAAAATAAAATGAACATCTAAAAAGCTATTTATGCTATTGAGACCTTAGTCTCTTAATTTAGTCCTTTCTGCTTTGGATTTTAAAAAAACTGACCACTACAGTCTTCCATGAGCATCCACACAAGCAACCAGTATTGTTAGAGGGCATGGATTTACTTTTAAATATTATCCTAAATAGGGTACCCCACATATTTATTTGATAAAATGACCCAAACCAGCCTACCTAATGATGTTCAAATATGAAGGGGACATTCAGGAGGTAATAGCTGCTGAAATAAGAAAAAAAAAAAGGTGTTTTCGTAGCTAAGTAGAAAGGCAGTCCTTATTTTAAAATTAAATAAATAGGATCTGATTAGAACAGGTTTCTCAAAGTATAGCCCAGACACCCCTGAGGGTCCTTGGGCCCTTTTTCAGGGGTTCCACAGGACCCAAACTATTTGTGCTATATTATTAAGAGATTATGTGTTTAATCTCATCTCTCTCATCATTGTAAAGTGTCTTAGAGACTGCATGACGTGTGATATACCAAAACACTGAATGCAGAAGTAGATTAAAGAACCCAGCTGTCTTTCATTAAGCCAGATGCATAATATGTTGGTAAAAATGTCAAAACAATGCCTACTTGCACTAATTTTTTTGTTTTGGAAAATACAGGTTATTTATGTTATCATGTAATGGACTCATTATTATTTTTAGATGTATTACCATTTAAATTGTTATTTAAAAATAATTTAAAAATAATTTCTAATAGAGTAAATACCAAGATATAACCCACATAAATGAAAGCTCTCTGAAGTTCTTAATTTTTGAAAGTTGTAGGTCCTAAGACCAAAAGTTTTGAGAGCTGATGTATTAACAATTGTGTATAGAATCTTTCCCTCTCTACAAGGTTTTACTACTAAAAAGATATTATAAATTTAGCTTCCCAATTTAACAGCGAATATCCCAAATATACTTCAAAAAGAATGTCTTTATACTTTAGTGGGAGTTAAATTTCACTTGGAGTACAGAGTTTAAAAACTGCACCCTCAAATACTTGAAGCTCGTTTAAATGTAGTCATTCTGAAAGCAAGCTAACGATAATGAATGAAACATAATAAATATATTTTAAAGTACCCCATGAGATTAGAGGCTCTTAACTATAGGAAACAAACTAAGGGTTGCTGGAGGGGAGGTGGAGGGGGGGGTTGGGTAACTGGGAGATGGACATTAAGGAGGGCACATCATGTAGTGAGCACTGGGTGTTATATAAGGCTGATGAATCACTGACCTCTACCTCTGAAACCAATAATACGCTATATGTTAATTAATTAAATTTAAATTAAAAAAAATAAAGTACCCCATGAGATAATTAAGTTCTTACTGATTCCTCACCAGCTCAAGTTATATATAGTATGGTATGATGAGAAACTCAACACCAACCAGACAGGATGAGCTGATTTTCGCATTACTATGTGGGCATAAAAACTCTGAAAGTTTCTTTAGTCAAAGAATGATACTGACGCCCCCTCCAAATGAGGCTACTCCTCGTGGACACTCTAACTCACCAAAAACTAAAATTTAAAGTCATAAATAACAAGAGCTGCAAGTTTCCTGTGGCTCAATCACATTAGGCAGCTCTGCAAGGAGAATATGTCCATTCATCAACCACAACACAAAAGCTGAAGTACTTATATATTCTTTTTATAGAAAGAGAAAAGGCTAGCTTAGAATGAAAGTCAAAAATTCATTTTCCTGACTTCAATTTGCCACAACAAAACACCTTGTAAAAAACCACACTTTCCATTTGTCTCCTGTCACTTCAGTTGTCAATTTTCACCAGGTCCTCGTTAGACTCATTCTGCAATTCAGTTCAAGCTAGCATCATGCAGGTTTTTCAAAACTTCAAAATGCAGCCTCCTCAGACAGAAAGCTTCCCCCCGACAGGCTGCAGCATGGTCACTATCTACTTCCAGCATCACCAGCTGGGCTGTGTGCTCACCTCCTTTCTTCCTCTAAATGAGGTGTCAGGTGCACGTATGGCCCTGACATTGTACAGAAATATTCTAATTACCAGAAGGAAAGCAGAGTCCCAGCTGAAGGAAGAAAAAGCAGGTCAGCAGAGAGACAAAGAATGGATACGAACAAAAGAGGGAGAAAACTGCATGACACTCCCTTCTCCTCCAAAATAAGAATCTAAGAGTGACATTTCACCTCTCCTAGCATGACTCCTTTCACTGTTTGAAGTGTATTTGTTTGGAACAGAGCAGTGTCAATGAGAGAACAAATCTTGTGTGAAGCTTAACACTTACTTGCTCAAAGGTACATTACCTACTCCCATCTGTTAGGAAGAAACTCCATACTTTTCATCCAGAGCTCAGAGCATTCACCTTTAGGTCATAGCCACAGAGCAGGTATTTTTGTAAGTTTCTCTCCACAAAATGTTTCCTCTATTTGCTTTCTTAGTTTGGACAATGTTACAAAGATGCCTATAAGCCAAGTAGACTGTTTCACTAGGGGAAACAAGAATTCAGTTCAAAGAAAAAGTTGACTTGTTAATGGGCACCGAACGAGACCAACACTTTCTCCTTCCTCTCCTTTTCAACAGGGCTTCAAACCATCTTGCACTCCGTTTCCGCTTTCTGGATGTTTGGGGGGGCTTTGTCTTATAGGGATACCGATTAATGTAAATGACAACCTACAATTTAGGACACATAAATCTTAATCAAAGGGCAAAGGGAAGGGAGAACAGAAAGTTTAGTTGGTCTAGCCAGAATGAATGAGATTTGTTTCACTCTTACGTCCTTTTTTGAAACTTTTTTTTCTTTTTTAGATTTTATCTATTTATTTGACACAGAGAGAGAGAGAGCACAAGCAGGGGGAGCAACTGAGGCAGAGGGAGAAGCGGACTCCCTGCTGAGCAGGGAGCCCAACACAGGGCCCATCCCAGGACCCCTGGATCATGACCTGAGCCGAAGGCAGACCCCTAACCGACTGGCAACCGAGGCACCCCGTATTTCCTTTTTTGAAGAATTAAATATAAGTAACTCAATGAAATCAAAGTGATTTCATGTGTGGTTTACGGAAGTCATTACTTTATTAGCCATACCTCCTATCTTCAGAGGCTTTAAAAAAATTTAATTATATTTAGTACAGTCTTTACTGAAACATCTTCCTTTTCTTCTTTTAAGCTCCAATTACATGGTGCAAATGCCACCAAGTAAAGGGCAGTGATCAAACAAATAAAACAGCATCAACAGGCAGTTGATGGGAAGGCAATGTGGTGCACAGAAAAAAAATCTGTCATCTCAATACGTTCTACACAGTTGCCCTGAAATGGTTTCTCTCCCATTTCTCAGGAAACAGGCTGTAATTTCAATCACTACAACCAAGCTCATTATGAAGAACAAAGGAATTTGGAAACCAAGAACTTTCAGGATGTAACCACGCCTAAAATAGGTGTATACATAGTTCCAACAGCAAATTGATACTTCTAAAACAGCTATGGAAGTGATATAGCAAGAAGCATCCACGTCTCTTTTTCCAGCACAAGCCAAGCTTTGTTTAGGGCTCCATCCTACCTGACTCAGTAAGGGAGATCTCACAGTTTCAGGACCTGGAAATAGGACCCCAAGTGACCAGCACGGTGACAGACCAACCTGAACCAGAGAGGCTTCTGGGAAGGTGACCTGCAGCACAGAACATAAAATATGCAAGACAGGGTCACAGAAGTATGTTATTTTTATTTTACTTAAATGTATTGGTTATTTATTTAGTATTAATTGTATTTATTAAAAAGTTTAAGGGTATATAGAATCCGAATGGCAGCAGAAATAATTTTGGTAAAGCACTAGGAAAAACTTCTTAATTTTAAGGAATATAACATAACTGGATTTTTTACAAGGTTGCTGAGTCTCTACGCTGGAGAAATTTAAAGAAACAGTACAGATAAAAATCATGACCAGTGACACCCAATCCTGCATCCCAATCCTAGACATCGAGGGCCAGTTTGCATCTGCTCTCTCTCCACCTCCACACATGTGAAGCTCCTGAACCTCAAACTCAGTAAGCCAGAAACTGAATTCATCATACTTCTCTTACAATCTTCTCTTCCTTCTGATCCCCATATTTCTGTTACCGGCTCTATAACCTTCCCTGGAGTCCAGCCCCGAGAAAGTACACTCCATCCCTCACCCGCCCTGGATACCTGGCCACCACCCAGGCTTCTGGTCTTGTAGAAGTTCTGCAATTTCAGCCTCCCCTCCCCCAACCCCCCCCTCCAGGCTCACCCCATCACTTCTCTACCTGCAGAACTTCCTCCTAGCCAATCCCTGTAACAAATGGATCTGTCCCACTGATCCCTCTTAAAGCACAGCTCTCCTTCACTAGGCAAACAAATACCATTGTTTTAGTTTTCCATGGCTACTGTAACAAACAGCCACAAACTAAAGAGCTTAAAACAAAACAAACTTCTCTTACATTTCAGGAAATCAGAAGTCTCAAATGAGTCTCAGACTAAAATCAAAGATGGCAGCAGGGCTGCGCTCCTTTCTGGAGGCTCGACAGGAGAATCCTCCTTCCTGCTTGCATTTCTTGTTTCAAGGTCCCTTCATCCATCTTCAAAGCAAGCAACACTGGACCAAGTCTCCTTGTACCACCACTGTTCTAGTTCTCTTCTGCCTCGCTCTTCCACAATTTAGGACACCTGTAATTACACTGATTTCACCTGGATAATTTGGGATAATCTCCTATTTCAGTTAGCTGATCAACAACCTTAATTCCATCTGCAACCTTAATTCCCCTTTCCCTGTAACCTAACATCTTCACAGGTGCTAGGAATTAGGACACAGCCATCTTTGGGGTGCTGCTATTCTGCTGACCACAACCACCTGATACAATGCACCAAGACAGGCAAAAGTTAAAAAAAGAAATGCAGAATTTGCTGTCAAGAAAATCACACTAAGTCCTTTGATACCAAGTGTTAATTGGCTCCCTGTTGTTTAAAGAATTAAGTCTAATCCACTTAGTCTTACATTAAAGGGTTCCATGATTTCAAAATACTTCTGCACCATTATCTTCTACTACTTCCTTGTAGTACCCTACACTGGACTCAAACTGCAGAACTCAGGAGCACCAAACACACCTGGGATTCTCCACAGTCTCATGTAATTTGCTCTATCCAGAGGCCCTCTCCATTCTCCTGTGCAAATTATTCTCATTTCTTAAGACCCAGCCAGATCCAAAGCCTCTTAGCTTCTCCTTCTCTCTGCCTTCTCAGAAGCCCACAATGCCCTGTTCTGCCAAATTGGCAGATCCATCAGTGACAAAGGAGAACAACTTTAGGCAGAGGTAGTTTTGGGTGCTGTTCTACAGCTAGCTGGGTGACTGGGCAAGCTATTTCAACTTTCAACCTCGCTTTCAACATTTGTCAAGTGAAAAGGCAGGCCAAGTTATTTCTAAATTCTTTCCCTTTTTTTTTTTTTTAAAGATTTATTTATTTAGAGAGGGGGAGAGAGAGAGAGAGAATGTGTGGGGAGGGACAGAATCTTTTGAGCAGACTCCGGCTAAGCTTGGAGCCTGCCCCGGGGCTCGATCCCATGACTCATGAGATCATGACCTGAACTGAAACTGAGAGCCGGACGCTCATCCAAATGAGCCACTCAGGTGCCCCTCTTTCCCAGTTCTTAAGCTCCATGAAATTGACAGGACTTGTACCCACTTCTCTCCATCCCCAAAGCCACTGTTCTGGTCATCTAGACTGGATTAATGCACTCCCTCCCGATGGATCATCTCTGCCTCCAGTCTGGTACTGCTCCTCAACCCCCAAAAGCATCTTTCTGGTTACTCACCTCCTCACAACCAGTTAAAAGCTTGCAGGAAAATGTCCAAACTCCTCAGTGGCCCCCCCAGGGCCCACGTGATCAGGCCTCTGCTTCCTCATCTGGTTTTCCTCACTGACTTTTTCAGTTCCTCACATGCTCCTCCATCCCCCAACCCCTCTCTCAGAGCCTCTGCTAGAATACTCCGCCTATTTCCTCTTTCCACCAGATTCCTGCTTATTCTCCAGGCAACCTTTCCTGATCCTCCCCATACGAATGAGGTGTCCTTCCTGTTTGTTCTCCTGGCACCCTGCACTCAACTCATAATTCCCATCACTGTAGTATTGACACCTGTTCACTTGTCAGTATCCTCCCCCTGAATCTAAATTCCACATGGGCAGGACTGTCAAACTCATCTACCACCTGTGGTATAGATTAGGGGTTATTGCCTAACTTCTGTATAGAGTAGCAGGACTTCTAGCTGCTTATGGCCAGAATCAACTGAGACTTTTCCAGCTTCTCTTGCAGCTAATGTAGTCACATGTTTAAGTTCTGGCCAAGGAGACAAGCAAAATTATCTAGGGGCAGTTTCTGGGAACCTACCCTAAGAGAAGGCATGGATGACCCTTCTGCCCCTTCTTTGTCTCTTCAGCCTGCTGGCTGGAAGATGGGGCTATCACACTCTAAGCCTGCTGCACAGTGAGCTAGCAGTGAGCCTGTGGATGGTTAAACCAGTCCTGGACCACCTCTGCAACCTTTTATGGGAGATATAAACTTCTACTTTATTTTGAGATTCCCCTGCTGAAGCCACTATTGTTTTAAAATCTCCATCACTTACAGCCAAACCTTACTGTAAAAGACATGGCCATTTCCACAGTACCAATAATTATGTTGACTCAAGTACGTACCTCACCTCTTCCGCTGGATTATAATCTCTTTGCCAGTGGGTGTACGGTCATGTGTCACGGCAGGATCTATACTCCTTAGCAGAGGGTAGCACACAAGATTCCTCAATGGTGAGTGAGTGTGAATGATCAATGAATTAATGATCGTGTGGCTACTGACACAGACAGGCTTTGTCCAACCTATACAGTCTACTTCAACCTGGAATCAATGTTGTGGCCAACCAAAATAAGGTTAAAAAAGTGTGTCAGCTTCCATCACTATTTCATCACGAAATAGCTGTATGTCAAGATACCAGAGTTTACTCTCTTCCTTCCCTGGGCACAGTGCCACAGGTGTGGTCTCTCACTGGCATACTCTACATGAACGCTTTACAAGGTAATATGCAAATAAGCAAGGTCCTCTAAAATAACAGCACGTGTCACCTTTGCTCCTGGCTAAGTGGGAGGTCTGGCAATTTGTATGATCTGAGGGTTACTGCTGCTCTTCTCCCTCAGCTGGGAGTAGGAAATGGTAACCCTACAGGCAGGGAAGCCAGCTCTCCACAGTCCCCTGCTAGGTGGGCTCCTCATTCCTGAAATATTACGCATTCTCAGGCTATCAAGGTACACTCATCTCCACACAGCCATTAGCACAGATTACTGAACTGATACTTGAAAGCTACATCTTGGAGACACAGTCATGCAAATAATTGCTAGACAGCTACCACCTGCCTGATGGTTTATACGTACCGAGGACACAGAGATAAACATGCCAGACACTGAGCAAAGAGAAAAGGAAAAGCCATTCTTACATTAAGAATGAGGAAACTGAGGCACACAAAGGTTAGGTATTAGAACTAAGGTTAAACAAGCAGAAAGGGGTGGGAACATCTGATTCAATCAAAAGGATCACAGGCTCTAGGGTGTGAGGATTTGACTCACGAAGAACAGGGCTTTTTCTGCTACTGAATTCACTTTACTTTTGTGTTTATTGTTTTTGCTGGGGAGCACCTGATGAGGAGGCATTCAAATACAGCCTGTGCAGAGTAGAGATGGGGACAGACAGGCACATTTGGAGAAATGGAAGTCTGTGGTGTGTTGAGAGTGAGGAGTGCATGCAGGAAAGTGGCAGGAAATGAAGCTGGATCAAGAACGGCCCCGGAGAGAGAGAAAATGAAGCTTTTAGGATGGAGTGAAAGATCCTGTTAACATGTCAGGATAACACTGTGACAAGAGAGTAGGGACCAGACCATAGGGGAGACAGGAAGGAGACAGGGAGAAACTACAGTTGTCCAGTTAGGAACCGAAGTGCTGCAAGGTTTGGACGATGGGAGGGGAAGGGGCCTCAGAGAGGGACAGAGAGGAGCCTGAAAGGACAATACTTGGTGACTGACAGCTAGAGTGGGGGGAGGAAGGACATGGCTGATGAGAGAGAAGGACCCAGACACCACTGCCAGCTCGAAGGCTTGGGCAAACTGGTGGATGGTGGTGCTCCTGACCAAGCTGGCTAACAGGGCGGAGAGGTTTGGAGGGCATCCAGGTGAACCTAGCTGATGAGAAGTGGAGTCTGAAGCTCAGAAGAGGTGGATTAGAAAGAAATGAGATGGAAATTGGGTGGACAGTCAAACCTATGGCCACGTATATCACCCACTGAGATTGGTCTTCCAACAATACTTTGCAATTACTCACCTAAATCTTGAATTTTGGGAAGCCCTTTAAAATATGCCAGTCCCGTTTCTCAAAATGATGATAAACTCAAGCATGAAGCTCTGTACCAAGGCTCAGTGAAAAGCACCCCTCCCACTGTATACGGCATTCATAGCCGTTATCCTTTGGGGTCACTGAGCCTATTGCAAACCTACCACTCCTTGCCAAGTAAACAAAGAGGAGCTGCTCTGAAGAGGAAGCGAGCATAGTATTTATAGCATTCTCCTTGGGACATGGAAGTCCTGAGATACTGTGTTTAAGGGGCTCTTTGGAGAAGCTCTGACCTGTTTCACAGGGCAACCACTGTCTCCTCTGTAAGCATGCTTCAAGAAAATCAATGGCCAAAGTCCATCATGGACATCCAGATCTTTTGCATGCCTCCAATGGCTGTCTTAAAGACTAAGCTTAAAGCGTCTACGAAATGCTTCATATTCCTAAACATCTAAGTCAGACTGCCAATTGCAAATAGCTGGGAGACAAACATTTAAGGGGCTTTTAAGCTTTTCTGCTACAGGCAGCTACTTATAATTCTTATCTGATTGCAGTCTCTTAACTGATGTGATTACTTGAATATTCAAAGTAAATTATCATGTTCTTCAAGCTAATTCATATGAATACACAAAAGCAGCATCATAGCCTCGGTTGAAATTAAAAGAGGGTGGAAAAATATAATTTACAAAGATAGGTTATGCAACCCCCAGGAGAAGTCTTGAAGGATTTAAATTCGAGCCTGTGTAACATAAGTAAGGCACATGACATGAAAACACATTTCTTTGTTTAAACTGAATCCAAACACCCACATTTTACAAATGTTACTTGGGTATGGAGGTGAATGAGAGGGAGAGGCAGAGCTCAAATGTGTTAAAACACACACACACACACACACACACACACACAGTTTGGGGCGCCTGGGTGGCTCAGTGGGTTAAGCGTCTGCCTTCGGCTCAGGTCATGATCTCAGGATTCTGAGATCGAGCCCCGTGTGAGCTCCCTGCTCAATGAAGAGTTGGCTTGTCCCTCTCCCTCTGCCCCTCCCCCTGCTTGTGCTCACTCTCTCTAATTAAAAAAAAAAAAAAAAAATCTAAAAAAAAGAAAAGTTTGTCACAATGTGGCACTTTTAAAAGCAAACACAATGTAGTAATCATTTATTCATCTCTTCTACAGAGTGTGTCCAAAGCCAAGAGTTACCACCTGGTCACAGTCCATGTTAATATGTAGGCCACTCTGAATTTTGTGATTCTCTTATTTTAGGAATTGTGGTACCCATAACCATCATAATGTTGTTAGATCTACTGACCCACACCCAGAAAGAAAATGAAAAGTTCTGAGAGTCTAATAATCCCAAGAGAACTAAGGGTGGTGATAAACGTGTCTATCTTGAGCCTAAACAGGTGGCCCTTAACGGGGCCTGTGTCAGAATGACCTACTAGATGTTCTCAAACTGCACATGACTTACACCTCAGTCCAAGGGAAATCAGACAAGCTGGAGACAGAGGCTCCCTAGAGGATTTGGGTGCCCTTCCCTCCCAGCCCACACCTCTCAGGTCTTATACACCTTGTAAATCAAACCAGCTGCAGCTGAGGCCAGGTAAGGAAACTGATGCTGGATGCCCATGGCCAGTCACACCAGTCCAGCCTACTGGCACCTGAGCTTTTGAGCACGGATTTTTTACACCAATGATTCTAGAGCTCTTCCAGAGCTACACAGTACCTGTGCTTCTGATTACCTGATTGCAGAATTCTGAAAAAAGGACTCAGAAGAAACAAAAGGTCACCCTTTCAAGACTGATGATAAATGTTAAGAATTAGCTTTGTCTAAACCTTTGTTTAGTTATTGTCAAAAGTTCTATATTGGTTATACTGTCAACCTCTCAGAATGTAATGATGAATAAGAAACTCAACTTTGTTTCCTCTAGTTCTCTGTCTAGAGCTGCAAATGCAAAGATGCCTGCCTGGTCTCAGAGGCTTCCTGTGGCAGGATGGCTGAGAGCGGACTATAGCCAGACTGTCTGGATTCGAAACCTGGTTCTGCCAGCTAGTGGCTGTGCAGCCTTGCACAGGTCACTTCACCTTTCTTAGTTTCCACATCTGTAAAATTGGGGTACCTACCTTCTGGGGTTTTGTGAGGCCAAAATAAGTATCGGTAGAGCACTTTAGAAAAGTGCCTAGCATGTGCTATTGAACAGCTATATTCAGCACCCACAGAATAGGCTCATTCTTTTTATAAGTTGCAAAGTATTGCATTGCCCAGCTGTAATTTATTCTTCTGAAGGACATTTGTATCTTACAATTGTATCTTACAATCTTTTGTTATTGCATCTTACAATTGTATCTTACAGTCTTTTGTTATTATAAACAATGCTTCAATGGACATCCTATACAATAGAGATCTTTTTACCATGATCATCAAATGCAGTCCCCTACTTAACTTTCATGTTTAATACTGACGGTTTGAACACCCTTCCAAAGTAGGCACAGGTATTACCACCTCCAAGTTCTACCCAGTCATAAGGGGCAGAGTTGGAACCCCATCCAGATGTGTGGCTGCTAACCTGAAAGGCAGCTGCTTTAATTCACTTCCCACAACTTTGCTTACTTAAAACAAAACAAAACATACTAGACGCTCTTATAAATGTACCTCAGATCCACAGTAAATATTTAGAAGTTCTGTAAGAAGGAAAACTCAAATTTTCACAGAGGTTCATATCTGCTCACAAAAATGGCAGATGGAGGTAACAACTTCTGTAAATATGAAAGTAATTTATTTCTTCTGCCAAAGACTGAAGCAGAAGTACCCTGAACACTACCCCCTGGGGCCATACACCATACACCACACTGCCAAACTCCCAGAGAAGTAAATGAATAATTATCGAATTTGGTATCATGAGAACTATTCTTTGGGGAAAGAGAAATTCATAACAATTACTCTGTAGTAGCATTTGCTATGCCAAGACAAGAGGAGAACAGGTACTCTGGGGTTCAGCATAACAGATACAATAAAGACCTGAATGGCCAATTCTCCAGCATGGCTTTAATTAGGTCTTTTTTTTTTTTTTAAGATTTTATTTATTTACTTGACAGAGAGAGACACAGCAAGAGAGGGAACACAAGCAGGGGGAGTGGGAGAGGGAGAAGCAGGCTTCCCGCCAAGCAGGGAGCCCGGTGCGGGGTTCGATCCTAGGACCCTGAGATCATGACCCGAGCCGAAGGCTGACGCTTAATGGCTGAGCCACCCAGGCGTCCTAATTAGGTCTTTTTAGTATGGGCTTATAAAGATTGTCCTGACAGGGTGAAATTGTTGACAATGGGGACAGGAAAGGGCAACTTCATAGAGATGGAAACTGTAACCAGCATGTGCTAGCAGGAGGGTGCTAACGTAGTAGAAGGATTATACTTAGAAATTGCAGGTGTTTCAAGAAAATGGTTATTCTCCTAACGAGAGAAAGCATGACAGTACCAGCACTAAAAACATTTTTTAAAAAGAAATGATTTCCTAAATCCCTGTCAGCAAAGACATCAAACAAAAGTACAAATGTCTAATTTAAGAAAGATGGTTACACATCACTGTACTTCAAACACAAATGGCAGGGGTCTGGGGAGGAGGAAGGGTGGGAATTTAGTCTTTCTGAACACTCACCAAGGACCAATACTTTATATCCAGGGACCACACAAATCTAAAAGGAAATACACACGAGTCAAAAAAAAAAAAAGAAAAATTCCCATTGAGGAAATATGCCAGCAGGAGCCCAGTGGGAACCAAACAGTTTGCTAATGATAACATTTATGGGTTCAAAGGGGGATCATCGGGGATATGTGTGGGTGAGTGGGGGGGAGATTCTATTACAAATACTCAAAATTAGGTCAGGTTACCTTCCTAAACAATTTACTTTGCTAGGCCAGAACACGTCCAGCAGTTAAACTTAACCTCTTAAAGAGAAAATTGTAACTTCCATCACTGATTTTGACGTTGCTTTTCTAAGACCTAAATGCTTTCAACTTCCACTCTCTACCCCCAGTCAAACAGAAACAAGGGATTTGCTTTTGGCAAAAGTGAAAATAAAAAATTTTAGTTCTTGGAAGTCACCTTAATCTTTTAAAGAAAAAAAGACCAATACCCAGAGTTGATTTTCTCTTGGTTGGTGGCAAGTTAGGATAGGAAGCCATGGCAGCCAGGTTCCATACAAGGGTGAGGCCCCCCTACTTAAACAACTATGCCTTCCCATTTTCTCAAATTACCTCAGTTGTAATAAAGAATTATGTATGTGCTTTACTATAATCCTGTATCATGAGGCATCACTGATTTTCCTATCTGTTACGCAAGCTGGGTAAGTCAGCTGATGGATAGAGCCCAGAAGCCTTGGTTCTTACTTCTGGCTCCAGCTGCATGAGCTTTATCAATACTGGATTTTCCTACTCTCACCAATGATACTTCATTAAAAGTTGAGAAGCATCCCGATTTCAGTAATATTAATATGTGAAGTGCCTGCAGTGATTTTAAGAGGCCACGGATTATAACCTGCATCTCTACCAAGATATGTTAAAATATGAACAACTCTGAAAATGGATAAAATGGGGAAACACGTAGTTGTAGAAGGGCGACAGAAAGTGGCCAACAGAGGGGTGTGTGTGTGTGTGTGTGTGTGTGGGAAGCAGCTTGTCCAGATATGTATCTGGGCTGTTTGCATATTCCACCTGATTGCAAAGCTTCCTTTTTCTTCTTCTATAACACCACGTTTCTTTGACCACTCGGTCTTATGAGTGCTCTTCATCTTGTTGGCCCTCAAATCCATTGGTCTCCAGGTCTCATAGATCTTATCCTAGAAATAATCTAATACAATTAATTAGCTCTCTCCAGCCTGTGCTCATGGCTGTAGCTCCACCTGGGGCATTCTCACTGCCCTGGCCACCTCTAACAGCCTCCCAAACCATCTCCACAGTCCTAGCATCTGTCCAAGCCAATCCATCCTACACATTCTGGTAGGAGTCATACTCCTGGAGCACTGCATTCATAATGTACTCCTAGTTCAAAAGCTTCAGTGCTACTCTGTAACCTCAGGAGAGAGGGCAGGCTAGGGGCTCAAGATGACCTGGGCTCGAATGTTCTGTGACGCTGGCCAAGTGTCTAAACTTCGCTAAGCCTCCAATTCTTCATCTGTAAAGTGGGAAGGCTCACGGTACCAATTAATAGCAATTGGAATAGCAATTGGGTTTGACACATAATAAGAGCCCAGTAATAAACAGCCATTATTATCATCAACAACTTGCCTTTCTAACCTTTTCTTCCACTTCTGTACTATCAGCTTCAGCCAACTGGGCTACTTGCTTTTTGCCCAGTGATTCCACAGATGTTTGCTCTCCAAACTCCTTCTCTCCTGGAATGCCTGTCCTATCTCTTCAAATCAGTAAGATTCCTCTATGACATTTAAGGCTACATTCAAATGTAGACTCAATTCTACCTACTTTAATCCAATCATCTCTGTAGTACTGACATCTTGGAGGCCCTTACAGCTCACAATGTGGCTGACTGGCCCTCACTGAAGGTATGGTAGCAGCCCAATAGGTGAGGTGAGATTTAAATCCACTTCCTCAGTTCTGGGATGGGTCTCCCAGGTTATCAGATTTCCATTGTTTTAGTTATTACTTCAAGTAACCAGGTTTAACTTAATCACCTCAAAGCCAAGGACCCTCTTTGAAAGGTGGTGGGAAGTGAAGTGCCTACATGAGAGTATGTTAATGGGGGTCCAGATCGTTGCTGGCAGTCATCTTGCAAAACCAGCCTATGGACTATGGATAGAAAGTTTTGCCCTGAGGATTTTTCAAGTCAGGTGGTCATTTAAGCCCATTTGAGTCAGGTTTCTGTTTCCTGTACTGAAAGCATCCTAACCAATCTTACAGTGGTAAGCACTGATGTGCCTAACATAGATAGCTCTGCCACATAAAGCTTTCCCAGACATCCTCACCAAAGTCCTCCAGAAATCTGTGTTTGACCCCTTTTTAGTCCAAGGCATAGATTTAGTATGGGTATGAAAGGATTAACACATCAACTAACTCAGATCAACTAATTCAGGAAGACGTTTGGAGTCAGAACTGTGTCATTCAACTTTGTATATAACCTCTCCTAACATACACAAAGTACACATAACTGACAAGTCAATGAATAAAAAAGGCATCTAGAAAAAAAGGGAAGGGCATAGATTTTAGGTGGATCTGAAAGATGACAAGCTGTTAGGTTGACTAGGTTAGATTTTTAAGTTAAAGTGTAACAGAGTTACAAAGATGGCACATGGCCGACTGAACAAATCCTAGTGACTTCATAGGGATCCCGGAATTTGTACCTGTGAAAACCTAAAGTTTTGAATATTTTCCCAGTTACTCGAGATTCTTGAGATTTATTCTTGGCTACATCCTCTAAATCTCACTGCCCCTTCCCCAGGAAGAAAAATAAGGAAGCATTTATTAAACCACTATTTGGTGGACCCCAAGCCGAGCTTTCATTTGTAGCTCCTGAAATCTGTAAAAATTCTGCAACAGAAAACACCCATTTATACATAAGAAAATTGGGTTAAGGGAATGAGGACAGTATTTGAAGTCATAAGGCACTTTTCTTGAAAAATCTGACACATTTTAATATGCTTTCTACTTTCACTTTTCAGCGAAGTTCCATATTCTGTAAAATTAGCCATCTGTAGCCATCAATAACATTTTCCTTTTTGTCTTCAGTTAGAAATGGAAGAGAAATGAAAATGCAAAAAGAGAAACGGTACAAGAAAAGCTCCTGGCAATGAGAAGTTATAATCTGGGGTAAGAACCTAAAAGGGCCATGAGCGACATTTCTCCTTCAAGTGCGGAGCTTTCCGGGAGAATCCCAGGCAGCATCTGAGCTGACTACAAAAGTGATTCACTCGTGTCCTAACCGAAGATGTAAAGTTAGTGTTCGTCCACAGCCATCGAATGCAAAACCGCCTACGTCGGTATCTGTAGATTCTGCACCAAATGGTGTTGGCTGAGATGTGCAAGCAAAACAAGTGCAAACCAACAGGTTATCTACCAAGCAGTTAGGGGAACAAGTTACCAAATCTAACAAGCAACATTAGCTCTTCCGTACAACCCTAAAAAGCACTTCCTGCCACGGGTCCGTTATTTGATAATTAAGGTTGCTTCCTGGCCACAATCCCCCCGCCCACCGCTGGCACCTCTCGGTTCCCCAGCCCAGCTAATAAGTCAGGCACCGGATTCTTCCATACCGGATCCCCAGGTATGGAAGAATCGTATTCCCGGAGCACCAAAGTTGGCATAATGCATTCTACAAATTTGCAATCAAGAAACGGGGAGATGAGCTTAACTATAGTCGTGAGAAGGGGAAACCATCACCCTCAAAGTGCAAGAGCACGGAACGGTTTCAAGAGACGGTTTAAAAAGAACAACTCTTCCTCCAGGCACGACTCCCCCCGCCCCCACACCCGGACGCGGGGACAGACGCGGCAGAGAGGAGGGAATCTTACAAGCGTGGAAACTGTAAAAGGGCACTTTTCCTTACAAGTCTTAACAACCACAACCCTAGGGCTTCGCCGCCCCAGAGCCGCTCCCGCGCCGCGCGCCTCCCTCCCGGCCAGCCGCTCCCGCGCTGGGACTCCCCAAAGGGCCGCCCAGGTCGCCCTCGGGTCCCCTCCCCCCCGCTTCCCTGCCGGCCTCATCCCTCTCCGAGTACCGCCAGGCTGCTGTTCTCTGGTTTTAATAAAACCCGAGTGGCCCTGACCTGGCGAGCTTCCCTCCGGCAGGCAGACGCGAGAAGAGGAAGGGGAAAAAGGAAAGGCCGAGAGTCCCCTCACCGCCGGCTCCTCGAGCTCCGCGCGGGGCGAGGGAGGGCGCGCCCTGGCTCTCGGTGCCGAACCGACCCGCGACCCGACAGAGGTTCTCCGAACTCAGTGAGGTTTCGTTCTGCCCCGAGAGCGCACTCGCTCTTCCGGAGGGCGCTTCCCTGGACTTCCCATCCGCGAGTTCATCCCGACAGGGAGGGCGGACTCGAGCTCTGAGAGCCATCCCTCCCGCCTGCGGTCTGGGCACAGCGTGGGTCCCCGCGGCGCCTGTCAGCGTGCAAACATGCCCGCCGGATGCTTCCCCTCGCCGAACAGGTGAGACTGCAGCACGGTGGGAACTCCCGAGGCGCCCAGCCTCACCCTGGCGGCGGGCACCGCGCTCCCGCGCCCGCCGTCGGTGCCCGGGGAGCCGGGCTGGGGCCCGCCGGAGCCGCCAGGCTTCTCCTCCACGCGGATCGAGCGCGGGGCCGCGCCGGCAGCCGTAACTCTGCCCTGGGTCCGGTCCTAACCGCGGTTCGCAGCCCTCGCGTCCGGGCCGCGCGCTAGCGCGGGTGTCATGGCCGAGCGGCGGCCCCCGACAGAAGTTTCCAGGAGCTGACGGCTTACCTCGTAGTCCGAGGGGCAGCAGCAGCTTTGAGAAGCAGCGCGGCGGCTGCAGGAGCGCCCGTGGCCAGCGGAGCCGAGGAGGATGTTAGAGGGAGGCACCGGTAGCGAGGAACCGCCGCGATGGAAAGAGGAAGGCGCCGGGTATCTACAATCAGAACGTGGGCTGACCGTGACGTCACAATGGCGCGGCCAGCCAATCGGGGCCCGAAGGCTGAATCAAGCGCTATGATGTCATGCGGCCCTGGAGCCAATAGCGAGACAATAGAACTTTCGTGATTGTAAATTCCAGAATCCGAAGCAGTGGGGAGCCAAAGCCCGGGTTGGTGCCCTCGGGTTCACGTGTCTCCGGGCAATTTTTTCCCCCCTTTCTTCCTAATAAGCCTGCGTGGAACGCAGAGCCTGCGCAATAGCAGCGGTGAAGTTCCTGATGCCCTGAACTCTGAATCTCTGAAAGCCAGGCTGGGCAAGGTTGTGTGGCAGAATTTGGACGACAAGAAGCCCACTTTCGGAGCCATCTCCTTTTTGATTCTGAAAGGGATCCAGTTTTCCTTGGTTTTAGCCGAAAGGGTTAAATACCTACGGAGACCACCGGAGCGAAGGTCTGCAGTTGAACCAGGCAACAGGGAAAAGCGCTCAAAATTGATGTTATAGCTTAGCTCCCTTGTGGTAGGTTTACTGTGATTTTTCTTACGGATTCTTATTTTTCCTCAGAGGTCACTACCAACTTCATTTCTACTCTAGAAATTATTCCTGAGGCTTTTAAAAGGAGGAGAGGTGGTGAAGTAAGTGACGCCTTTTCAGCTAGACATTTGTAAGCACTTAAGGCAGAGTGCTTTGTGCTCAAGGCACAAATAGATCCTCGCTGTTTTTCACTGGTGTTGAGTAACTTCAGGCCTTTGTCATCCTAGTATTCCACACTTTCCCTATATCAAACCCCAGAAATTAAGCCTTTCTCCTTGCGCCCTCTTACTACATGTCCATTGACCCAGCATGGTCAACCATTTAATGTAAGCAAATTCTTTTACATAATCACAATTTAGTGTTTATCAGGTACCAGCTGCGGTCCAGGCACTGGGCCATTGCAGTGAGAACATAGGTGTACAAACTGTATACAAATTAGGTTATTTAAACATACACAAATAATTGAGACTTTTGATAGTCAATTGTCATTCAATTCCACAAACACTGAGTGGCTTCAGTTTGTCAAATAAGATGCTAGGTGTTAGGAATAAAAAAACTTGAAGGAACCGCTCTGCCTGTAAAGTGATACAGTCAGGAAACAACCACCATGCAGTGGTAAATGCTACAAGGGAAACCGAGATACACAGATTAACTAAGATTTCTGATAAGGGACATGTGAAAAGCATGTGCTAGAAGCATAGAAGAGTTTGGCAAAGATATTTTATTTATTCTTCACTCTTCTGCTAGCAACCCAAGGCCAGAGTTGGTTCAGCTCTCTGTTACCCTATCCAAGTTCTTTCCTAGTTTTAAAAGTTTCAAATTTAACTTGGTATTCCAAAAATCTCAAGTTTTACACTCAATTGTTTTTATTGTGCTCATGTATCAGTAAAATGTTTTAAGCCTGTACTGCCAAAATATTTGTGTTTATTTTTAATTATGGACTTATATAACCGTCAAATCATACATTTAATATTTTTTCTTATGTTAAGGCAAAAGGAACTACCAAGTTCTAATATTTTATGCATGTTGTTTCCCGACTGTACCATCTGGCTCAAGCTTGTACCCCCACTTTAAAGACCACCGCTTCAGGTTTAAACTCCATTTGAAGGGGAAACATGTTGAATTTTGCTCACTGTTTATCCACAGATCTTAGTACAGTCCCTGATATATAATAAGAGCCTAGTAAATATGTTTTGAGTGAGTGAATGAGTGAATTCTTACTCACTATCACCATCATCCCTCTGGTGCTTCCATTTTCTGTTCTAAATTTCCAACCCTCTGTCAGATAGTGTCCCAGGACTATTGATTCTTCTTAAACCTAAGGTAGTAAAGTCATGTTCTCTTTCTTCCTCCAGCTGGAGAATTAAGTTTCTGAATACATATATGATTTAGGGAGAATTCCCCCCCTCCCCCCAGCCTGCAGCTCATCTTACACCCTACAGTGTAAACTACCACGACCACAGTATGAATTATTGTAGATCGCAGCGCTATCACATTCATGGATAAAGGTTTAAGGAAAGCAATAGAACTGAAATGACTCCCTGACTTGAATGTGGGTTTTTTTTTCCAAAATAAATCAAAAGAATGCCTAAAATTCAATATCAGTGTTCAAGAAAAGTATTTTAATTAGTGTCAGAATCAGATTCTTGGCCAACCAGGTTCTAGACACTGTGCTGGAGCCATCCCAGTCCTTATAACCAACCTATCAAGAGTAAACCCAGGTAGGGTGCAGTAAAAAACCCTGTAACTCTTGCCTTTTTCTTTACGACAACCATACGATAGTCCCCAAGAAGTGATTGTTGAATTGTTTTCATTAAATAGTTAACTATTTTATTCCTTTTTGTCTTCCTCCTCCTACTTTTCTTTATTTTTAAATTCTGGTAGCATTTTTCCTTCTGCTCTTAGTTTTCATCAATGGTTTGAAATCTCCTCCAACCACACACTTCCAAGCATATTGGAAAGTTACTTCAGGGGCGCCTGGGTGGCTCAGTTGTTAAGCATCTGCCTTCGGCTCAGGTCATGATCCCAGGGTCCTGGGATCGAGCCCTGCATCGAGCCCCGCATCAAGACCCACATCGGGCTCCCTGCTCCGCAGGAAGCCTGCCTCTCCCTCTCCCACTCCCCCTGCTTGTGTTCCCTCTCTTGCAATATCAATATTGCTCTTGAGAAAGAAAGTATTTAACATCCTGGGAAATATGTTCCATTTTTATAGCATCTGTAGTTGAATTAAGAAATATAATTGAGGGGTGCCTGGCTGGCTCAGTCAGTAGAGCATGCGACTCTTGATCTCAGGGTTGTGAGTTTGAACCAACCACATGTTGGGTGTGGAGGTTACTTAAAAATAAAATCTTAAAAAAAAAGAAATACAATTGAAAGTTTCATTAGAATACAATTCTTATTAATGAGACTTGTTTCATTTCAGGATGAAATACTTTATGTGCTTAGGAGGTATTTGTGTAACATAATGAAACCTGTCTTTTAAGACAAGGCAAAAGTCTATGTTTGCCTCTGGACATTCGAAAGTTGACTAAAATATAGGACAAGCATAAGCTAGTTTATGCTAAGGATGTCACTATGAAGTCTTTGTTGGCTCCTACTCCCCCCCCCCCCCTTCTCGATGATCTTACTTTTTTCTTACCTGCTAATTTGTATTTTCTGTTACCTTGTTGCCAGGGGTTCCCATTGGCCTGACTTGTCTTTGTTAGAGGCAGATAGATTAAAGGCAGTTTCCTTTCCTCCCCAGAACAAGGAATCTTTTCTACACTTCCATTGTTACTCTGCTGCTACTCCTCTTCATTGTACTGGGATTTATCTCTATTCTTGTCCTTGAGTGTTCATCCTGATGGGTGTGAACTACTTGAAGGCACTGCCCATGCCTGGTCTACCATGTTTTCCCAATGGCTGGTAGAACCTCTGGCAAATAGCAGATGCTCATAAATATCTGTTGAATGAATGAACAATTTGAACTATTTCTGGATTCTCTAGTTTTTCTTCTCCACTTCCTTTTATATACTCTTTAGTACTCTATCCAGGAGCAACTGGACAATGAAAGGGGTCTGTGTCCTCAATCCTCTCTATATACATTTACTTCCTAGGCATTATTATCATCCTCTTTCATGACTTTGGGTTCTATCTCTACTGACTCCCAAATGTATTTCTCCCAAATGTATATTCTCCTGAAGTCTAGACTTATATACGTAACTGCCTATTAATGACTTTTCTTAGATGTCTAAAAGGCATCTCAAACTGAAAATAATAAAAAATGAACTCTTGATTCTCCCTCAAATCCATAGTTTTCCCCAGCTTTGTAAATGACAACTCTATTGATTCAGTTTCTCAAGCCAAACACCTTAGAGTTATGTTTAGCTTCTGTCTTCCTCTGACATCCTACATGCATGCATCAGGTAAATTCTGTCTACTCGATCTTCAAAATTTATCCAGAATCTTATTACTTTTCACCAAGTTTACCACAACCACTGGTTTAAGTTACCATAAACTGTTGCCCAGAATTTTCCAATAGCCTGGACCTCTACTGCTTTTGCCTCCTGCAGTCTATTCTCAACCCAGCAGCCTGAGTGATCCTCTTAAAACCAAAGCCAGATGGTGTCACTTGTGTACTTAAACCATCGATCAACCTCTCATCTCAGTTAAGAGTAAAAATCAAAACTCTTACAATAGCTTATAAGGTGCTTCATGACTTAGCACCTGTGCCATTTCTCTGACCTTCTAAAGCTACTTTGTCTTCTACCCGCAATTACCTCCTTAGCACTAGACTTGCCTCAGGGCCTTTATCCTTACTCTTCCACCATGCCTAGTATAATCTCACCCCAAAATCTCCAAGACTTACACTCTTGCTCCATTCTGATCTCTCTAAATGTCATCTTCCTAGAGAGTTCTCCTTAAACTCTCTAAATTTGCAACATCTCCCTCCCTGCCTCCCATATTCTGGAAACTTTTTACACTGCTTAATTTTTCTCCTTAGCACTTATCACTGTCTGACATACTATATATTTACTTTTAATATTAAGATGGAATTCAAATCTCATTTCTCAACTTCTTCAAATGCTTAGCTATGTTAAAGATAAGATTTTAACAGATTCTCAATGTGTCTTTTACTTTGCTGGTTATTTCATAACGTTCATAACTTGATTTTTTAAAATTCTTTAACACATGAAAGAGTTAAAGATTTCTAGGGAGTAGACAAAAGCAGACAATAACCAAACTTCTAGCCAAAAATCATGTGCAACTGGCCAAGAGCAGCCATGTGGTGTCTATTGTTGAGGAATATGTTCTGGTTAAGCGATGTGTTCTGCAAGTGCTCCTTATGATTTTGGCACTGGTGATATACTATAGAATATGCTTTGCCCTTATTCTGTCATTCACAAAACAGGTTCTCCATATCAGAAGGTTATCATATCATATATGATTTAGTCATGCTAAAGATCATGTGATATTTTAGTTATATGTATTACAAAAGGCCTTGCTTTTGTGCACTTGCAATATCAGACATGCCCTTATATGTCAAAAACTGGTGATAAAATTTCTTTTCACAATCTCAAGTTCACTGTTTGCCGGGAGTGAATGAATCATGAGACTCACCTGAAAATCTACAAGTGTGTGTGGCAGTTCAATTATTTTTGCAAACTATTTCTTGGCATCTGACTGTGAAGCACATTTTTTTTTTTTTCAAATTTAAGTGTATTCCCTAAGGTTAGTTTCACTAAGTCAATTCTCTTTCAACTAAAGAGCATTACAAGATTGTCTTCTAATTGGAATGATTAAATGACACACTGCACTCTGTCAGATGTATCTCAATAAAATGAACTCAGGTATAAAATTTAAAAAGCTGTTAGATACCCTAGATGCATAAAACTGAGGCAATTTTAGGCTATTTAAGGTCTAGAAATAAAAGGTATAATAGTATGTCATTACTTTTGCATTTTGCTGATCAATAAGATTAACTTCTACATAGTCTTAAACTATAGTCTTTTCTTGATTTTTTTGTCTCTACCCCTCCTACCCTTTTTGCTTCCTTGAATGTGACCTAGAACAGAATGTTTCTTTCCTATTCTCCCCATAATCGGAGCACTCTGTTCAGGTCTTTTTTTTTTTTTTTTTTATCACTTATAATATTAATATTATAATTATTTGCTTATATCTCTCTGCCCCAACTCAAGGCCAGAAAATGTGTCATGTATCATCTTTGTTCCTCTAGCTTTGTGCTATGCCAGATATTTAGTAGACATAAAAGTTTACTGAACTAGACTCTCAAAAGACCATTTACTTTCTTCATGATAAAGACAGCAAATAAGACATAGGAAGCTGTTTCGGGCGCCTGGGTGGCTCAGTTGGTTAAGCGACTGCCTTCGGCTCAGGTCATGATCCCAGGATCCTGGGATCGAGTCCCACATCGGGCTCCCGGCTCAGCGGGGAGCCTGCTTCTCCCTCTGACCCTCTCCTCTCTCATGCTGTTTCTCTCTCGCTCGCTATCTAATAAATAAATAAATAAAATCTTAAAAAAAAAAAAAAAGACATAGGAAGCTGTTTCATGGTATGCAAGGAACACTTTTAGAGTCCCAAATTCATTTCATCAGCTTAATGTGCTCTGATAATATGATTGGAACTTCTTTTTTTTTTTTTTTAAAGATTTTATTTATTTGTCAGAGAGAGAGAGAGATCACAAGCAGGGGGAGCTGCAGGTAGAGAGAGAAGCAGGCTCCCAGCTGAGCAAGGAGCCCAATGCAGGACTCGATCCCAGGACCCTGGGATTATGACCTGAGTCAAAGGCAGACGCTTAACCTACTGAGCCACCCAGGTGTCCTGTGATTGGCAACTTCTGAAAGTGCTTCCAGTGATCTCTGGCATCTGATCTTCATGCCCAAGGGCTGGACCTAGTAACTTGCTCCTAACAGATGGAAAGAACATGGCAAAAATAATGGAATGGCTTTCAAAGATTAGGTTAGGAAAAAACTGACTGCTATCTTACTGGCACTCTTTGTCCAGCTTTTTGGATTGCATACTTTGATGAAGTAAATGTGCCATGTTGGACGTGCTCACAAAACAAGAAACTAAGTATGGCCTCTGGGAGCTGAGGTCCTCAGTATGATAGCCCACAAGGAACTGAATCTTGCCAATGACCACATGAGTGAACTTGGAAATGCCTCCTTCCTTAGCAAAGCCTTAAGATGACTCCAGGTCCAGTCAATATCTTGTAGACTGTGAAAAACCCTGAAACATAAAACCCAGTTAAGTGAGCAATGCCCCAATTCTTCACCTATAGAAACTTTGACAGAAAAAAATGTCATTTGAAGCCACTGTTTTGGGATCATTTGTTACAAAGCAATAGACAACTAATACAGATAAATCAATAGTTTTACTTTTTAAAACAGAATCAGAGAATAATCGAAATAAAGTTTATTTACTTGTCGGAACAATCAATGTATGGCTAGTATTTTGATAACTATGTCAATATTTTAATTATAAGAAGTTGCCTTTCCCAATGTGCTTTTCTCATATCACAGGAAAACATTTACATATGTGGGAGTAGGTTGCCAAATTTCAAAAGGAGGAGGTAGAGATCAAGGCAGGCCACTGTAAACAAAGCAAGGTACTGCTCTATGGAATGAGAGCTTACTTAGAAGGGACCAACATTCTCAGCCCAACATCAATAAATATTTTTCAACTCAGAGGGCTAGTCAAGTCCTTCAAATTTTCATTTCATTTATTGCTTTGAATTAAGGCATTGCAGGTTAGTAACTAATAAAACACAAGCAGAAAAACAGACACAAACATTATATAAGAAGAATAACACACTGTACTTTCATTTACTAATAGGTAGGCCCAATTAGTTTATTGGATCGATTAAGCTCTGAAAGCATGAAAGCCTGGAAAGTTTCCTTGTGGTCAAGAAAAATTCCCAAAGACCAGGGATAAATGGTGCCACAGTGGATGTACAGGACAAACATAAAAATACAAAATTCATATTCAGGAAACACTCATGAATGCTCAATTCACTTTTTAAATTATCCTGGGCACCTAGTAGCATATCTGGAAATCAGTGGATGCTAAGTATATATTTACTGAATATTCTTTGGGGACCTGGTATGTGCCAGGAATTGAGATAATAAAACTACAATACTTGGTAAAAAGTGACATGCCTTAAGAAATGCAAAAAAAGTGCTATGAAAATTCAGATGTTGCAGAGGATGAGAAAAGGGGATTGAAGCATCAGGGCCTTTGCAAAGGCTATACTCTCTCCTTAAAACTGCTCACCTCCCCCTTTTCCAGGTTTCAACTAGGAAGTCACCCTTTCAGATAGGTCTTTCCTATTATCCTGGGTAAAATCAGTCTCTCTTTGCATTTCCCCTTCCTCAGTCACTAGTTAATACTTAGTTCACAGCACTTTGCACAATCTGTAATTGTTTTGGTTGCTTATTTTTATTTCTACATGCCTAATTAGCCTTTTTTATTCCTACCTGCCTAATTAGCCTTTAAACTTTAAAATTTGTTAGAAACAAATCTGCCTTGCCCACTGGGGTGTGTCAGGCATAAAGTAGGCACACAATAGATATTTGTTGAATGACCGAACGTGAAATATGAAGTTTTAAAAGGGTACTGGTGTAGGAATGGAAAAAAGCTGCGTGTCCACACAGGGATGTCCAGACAAGAATTCCAGTAACAGCTCTTACTCGGAAGAGCAAGACCCTGTTTGCACCAAACGCTCAGAGCACCTAGAAGGGGTTCTCAGGAGGTGGGGACGCCCTTTGCCGGTGGCCTGAGGGGCAGGCGCAGCTTCTCCCTGCCCCACCCCCATCCCCCTCGTCTGGATCGCAGCCCTCTGGGGCCCCTATCACTTCCAGGCCCCCACACGCGCTCCCCTCCCGGGGAACCAGAGCCCGCCCACCGGGCCCCCCTCCTCCACCCTCTGGGCGTGGGGACCGTTGGCCGCCCGCCGCACAGGGCGGTGCCGCCGCCGCCCAGCGTCCCTCTGCCGCTCTCCCCCCGCCAGGCGCCCTCGGCGTCCCCGCCCAGCTCCCCCGCCCCGGTCACCCCATTCATCCCGCGGCCGCACCCGCCAATCACCGCGCACCAACAGCGCCGCATCTGGCGATGGGGCGGGGCCTCGCGAGGCGCGCGCTCGCTCCTTCCCCGCCCCGAGCTCGCGCCCAGGCGGGGTCATTCCCGGGCATTGACCGTTCTCTTCCCGGTGCAGACCAGGCCGGGGACTTGGGGTGGGGGAAGCGCTGAACCAGGGAGCGGACGGTTGTGCCGTCCGGACTGCGGAGTCTTGGGATCGGAGGATGACCGGGGGCCTTGGGGGAAGAACGGAAAGTGGCCTTGACGCCGGGGGTCCCCACGTCCCTCACATCCAGCCCCTCACATCCAGATGGGCGTGTGTTACGTTCCCCGTCCCGAGACGCGCGACTGGGTGCAACTGTGTGGGGTGGGAGAAGAGGGGGAGATGAGGCAGCAAGAAAATGTAGTCTGTGAGCACCTCAGCCCAAGTCTGGTGCTGGGGAAAAGCCTCTGGAGAGAAGCTTTAAATCGTTACTCACATTTTAGTCATTTTTTTTTTTTAATAATCCGTGAATTCGGCTTGTTGTGTAGACTTTGTTAACGTGTGTCCACTGCCTAGAGTGAGGTATAACAAAAGGCTGCTCCTGTTGAGGTTAAAATTATATTTACTTGTATCCTCATAAATTGTGAAATTGAAAATATTTCTTTTGGAATATTTCATAAATGGGCTCCCCCCCCCCCGTCTGATTTATCTTTCATAATATCTTATTCACCAGGAAAGATAAGAGGATACCTAGTGGCTTTTCTAGCGGTGGCAAAAGTCTCCCTCATCCCCTCACCCCGCCCCCAAAACACTTACAGGCACAGAAAGCAATTTGATTACAAACCGCTGCTAGATGTTTTCACTTCTCATTTAATTCTCCTAACCAGTCTGTAGGAATAGGTATTATCACTTCTTTCAGATGTCAAAACAGGCTCCAGATTAATTTGGCCAAGGTCACAGGTTTGTAAGTTATAAAGTTTGGGCCCTTTCCACATTTCTTTCCCTGAGATCATGAAATTTCAATCCACAGTACGTGGAAGGTGGAAAGAAATCTAACGCTTTTGGAGTCCTTAGCTAAAGACATAGCCAAGTGCAAGCACCTCTTGGAGATGGGTTTGTGTTTCTTGAGAACTCTGTTAAGTGCATACTTTTCATGCCAAAACTTTGAAGGGTTCTGGAAGGAGAGTTCCTTGAAGTTCTGAAATGCGGGGTCACGTGTCGGCTGATGCCTTTTGCAACCCTTACTTGACCTGAAACAAAACCCCTTTTCGTAATTAAGTGTTGCCAGGAGGGACGCTGGAAGGCTGCCCAGGTCTTGTTCAGGGACTTTAGTCTTTGTGGCAAACAGAGTACAGAAAAGTTGGATTAAAGACAGAGTAAATTAGGTCACAGAACGCTTTTTGCGGGTAGAAAGTAGCAAGCTATGATCAGACTTTTAACTCAATCCGATTTAACAGATTGGCTGAGTATATCTGCTCCATGCTCCATGCTGTGGGTATACAAAGATGAGCGAGAAGCTTTTCCTGCCTGCTGGAAAAGATCACAATTGGGTTAAGGCGCATTAGTGAGTTAGTGTATGAATAACAGTAAAGGAAGACAGCGCATAAAGTGACAATAGGTAAATACAAGGCAAGAATTATGGATGAGCTCTCACCAAGCAATGTAGGTCAAATGCAGAAGAAGGAAAGGAAGGCCCCTTTAGGCCCAAGCTGAAGACTCAGGACTTTTCTTCACCATGCAGCCAGACTGGCCTTAAAAAAAAAAAAATCCAACCCAATATCCCTCAACATCCTTTAACATCCCATTGCACTTGGTCCTAAATCCCAAATCCTTCCTATGATGTGAAGCCCTGCATGAAGCATGTCCTGCTTACCTGCCCATCCTCCCGGGGCACCACTGTCTGTACTTGCACTGTATTCTTCATCTCTTTGTTTCTCAGAGATGAAAATTTTTCTCATCCCAGGCCGTCCCCTCTGCCTGGTCACTTCACTACCCTGTCCCCTTTTTGTACCCCTTTTCCTAGCTCATCTGTTCTTCTATCTCAGCTTTGAGTTGTTTCCTTTGAGCAGCTCCCCTTCTAAATAAAACCAACTGTTATAACTCTCATCAGATCCTTTTGTTTCCCCGTGCACTTTTCAAAATTTTCTAAGATATTGTTATTTGTGTGATTATCTCTTTCATATCTGCCTGTGCCGGCGTTGTACCATTTTTTCTCATAGGGCTTATAACAATTTATAAGATATAGTTATTTCTGAAATTACTTGTTTTTATGTCTGCTGGCCCCATCTGTTTTAGGCTCCGTGCAAACATGGTTTTGATTCCTATCATATTCAGCAGTTAGCAATGGTTGGCCCATTGTCAGTGCTCAATAAATATTTCTTGAATTAATGCTCCGAATCTGTCCCTCTAGAATCCATGTTGGGGAATAGTGGGAGGCGGGCTGAGAAGGTAGGCAGCTCAGATGCAGGGGGCAGAGAGAAGCATTTCTACCCTGTCGGTTAGATCCTCACTGTTCAGTATGGAAGCCACTGGCCACATAGGGGGATTGAGCATTTGCAATATGACTGAGGAACTGAATTTTAAATTCTGTTTAATTTTAATTAATTTACATGTCCTAAAGTATATGTGGGACAACGTGGCTATATGATTCTACTTTTTTATAAATTTTGTGAAATCCGAATACAGATGAATTTTGGTGACAATTTATCATCTCAACTGGATTTTGACCTCATACAAAAGAAGATTATAAAAGATCTCATTTTTCTCTAAGGATTACGTGTTGAAGTGGTACTATTTTGGATATATTGGGTCAAGTAAAAATACTTTTAGAATAATTCTAGGTATATACCCAAAGAATTGAAAGCAGGGACTCAGAGGCTTACTTGTACACCAATGTTCATAGCAGCAAATAACCAAAAGATGGTCACACCCGAATGTCCACCAACAGATGAGTTCATAAGCAAAATGGGATATATATTTGAATATTATTCAGCCTTACAAAGGAATGAAAATTTGATACATGCTACAACATAGATGAACCTCAAAAGTGAAATAAATGAAAAAAGCCAGTGGCAAAAGGACAAACATTGTTTGAGTCCATTTATATGAGGTACCTAGAATAGGCAAATTCATAGAGACAGAAAGAAGAATAAAGGTTACCTGGGGCCAGAGGAATTGGGGAGTTACTATTTAATGGTTATAGAATTTCTGTTTGGGATAATGAAAATGTTCTGGAAATGGATAGTGGTGATGTTTGCACAGCATCGTGAATACACTAAATGCCTCTGAATTGTACACTTAAAAATGGTTAAAATGTGAATTTTATGTACGTTTTAACCACATTAAAAATTAATTTCACTTATTCCTTTTTACTCGTAAAAAAATGTGGCTACTAGAAACTTTTAAATTACAAACGTGGCTTCCTCATTTATGTTCTGTCGGATAGCACTGGGTTAGACAATGGAGGACCCTGGGAGAGGATGAATAAATTTCTGTGGTGAAGGGTTCACTAATGTCTGTGGCACCAGGAAGGCTGCTTGCAAGGAGGGCAAGAGCATAGCACATTATGATGAATCCAAGAATTTAAGATTGGCCGAATAGGTTATGTATAAAAAGATGCATATGGAAAAGCCTGGATGCGCAGGGAGAGGGGATGCACAATAGGACTTAATCCAGAAAGGGCTTTCTTTGTGGCTAAAGTGGGAACCTTCTAGAGATAGTGTTTTCTCTGCAGTAACAGGATAACTTGGCATTTATCCCAGCATGATGTTTCTTAATTGTCATGGGATCAAATGAATACCATGTGTGAAAGAGCTTTTTAATCTGAGGTGAGAGGTACAGGTGAGGTGAGAGACGGGGTGAAGTGCAGGTGAGGTTAATCACAACAATGGGATTTCTTCAGTGTGTTTATGGTGATGCTTTTCATCTGCTCCGGCTTCTGTAAAGAAGTGCTGGCTTGGGAGGTTTTCTCCTAGTGCCCCAGGATCTTTCGTATATAACTGTGAGAAGGATCATCCATCTTGACTCCCTCGGTGATAGAAACCCACTCCTCCAAAATTGCACCATCACTATTTTCAGAATATTGCTCTTGGAGAATGATCATCTTCACATGTTTGACATTGTCCTGTTACTGGTGAAGTTTTCAGTCACCCAGAAGCCAGGTAAGTGCTGACCCCAACTCAGGAATGTGTCCTGGGCTCAAGGACTAGTCGTATAGGAGAAGGTGAGAGGACAACAATGGGAGACAAATTTGTTCAACTTGGTCTGAGGCTCAGGGAAGCCAGGGGGAGATAGAAGATCCAGAACTGCTTGAGCGCTGATCTTGTGGGTTCTCAGGAGTTTGAGCTACACTGGTCCCCTGGACCTGACTCCAGCACATCCTTACAGCCCTCCACCTGTTTAGGAAACAGTCCAGTTCTTTGGGCTTGCCCCAGATTAAGAATGGCCATGGCTGGGGCCACACCACCAGGTCCACCCAGGTCAGAAGGATGTGGGCCTCTCTAGAATTAAAATTTCACCTGAGTTGAGCTGAAAATGGCTCTGACACTGGGACTATATGGGGGAGAAAGCCTTGTTCCCGGAAGAAAATTCCGTATACTCAGAATATGAGTTTAATACTCTACAAAACAATGCAGGGGCATTCTCTGCCCAAAAGAAACCAGAAGCATGGTAGAGCTGCTAAAAAGTTTGCACCAAATAAGCTTTTTATCTCTCTGTGTATTTATATTTATTGCTGTTTTTAGGTTTAGTGTGGCTTCGTTCTTTTAAAAGATCCCTATAAGGCCTAGGGTTATGTCCTGGTCTAACCAGTCCAATATTGCTCAAAAGTCAGTTCCTGGACCAACTGTGTATAGCATTGTGCTGGTATGGGATGAGGGAGTAGGTTTTTAATATCATCCAAATTCCTACAGCCTAGCTCTGGTGTAAATAGTGCTTTCGGTGGGAGTTTACCCTTAGCCCTGATTGTGTTGGCCAGATCATGGCTAAGAGTTTGCATTATGTTTCTAGATATCACAAGTCATTGAGTTACTAGAGTAAATTATTTCTTTTTGTCAGTTCTGAAAAGAAAACTATTTCTGTGCTCCGTATTTCATGGCTAGGTTTACTCTCCACAAAGTAGGAACTAGAGGTAGTTCTCTGAAAACAGAGAAGATCTACTTTGGCTTGAATCTTTAAGTCACAGCTGGTTTAACTCAACCTGGTAACGATTCTAGCATTCACCGCTTCCCACTTCAATGGGACATAGGAGTGTTACACAGATTCCCAGGAAAAAGGAGAGGCACGGGGAAAAGGTACTCATCTATTAAATGCTTGAATTATCCGAGATTAACTATTAAGATTGGGCTCCAAACAGGAGACTACTAAAAAATCACTATTTTATAAATTAGCAAACTTCTTGGGGTGCCTGGGTGGCTCAGTTGGTTAGGCGTCCGACTCTTGGTTTCAGCTCAGGTCACGATCTCAGGGTTGTGAGATCGAGCCCCATGTCGGGCTCATGCTGGGCGTGGAGTCTGCTTGAGATTCTCTCTCTCCCTCTGCTCCTCCCTGCTCTGAGATTTTTTTTTTTTTAAATTAGCAAACTTCTTGATTCATCTTATCTGTAGTGCCAGAGAATGTAGTTCAGCTAAAGGTGCTTAGGGATTAAAAAGGATACCTAAACCTTTTAATCTAGCAACACCAATGAACGGTAAAGTCAAAGTTCTTTAATTTTTTTGATGGTTCTGGGAGAGCCACATGGTCTTATATGTGTGTGACTATAATATCTGCACACTAAATTGTCATGATGCCAACATTTCTGCATTCTCGATTTCTGGTAGTAGTTGCTGTCGTCTCTGTGTTTTTATGAGAGATTAATGGCATGGTTCTGTATTGTGTCTTGTCCTCTTGTCTCCTGACAAATTAAGCTATTTTGCTAAAATCCAGTAACTACTCCACTAATTAGAAGCCTTTACGGGAAGGGCAGAAACCACTGCTATCAGCTGTTTGTTTTTTCTGAAGAATTCATAAAATCTCAAACCCACGTATTGCTTGGTTCTGAATGAACATAGATTTTTACAACCTTTAAGCAATTACAATGTTTTTCCATGTTGCTACATTATCTTTTTTTTTTTTAAAGATTTTATTTATTTATTTGAGAGAGAGCATGGAGTGGAGGATGGGGCAGAGGGAGAGCGAGAGGAACAAGCAGACTCCTGGCTGAGTGCAGAGCCCGCCCCGATGCAGGGCTCCATCCCAGGACCCTGAGATCATGATCTGAGCCAAAATCAAGAGTCAGTCGCTTAACCAACTGAGCCACCCAGCTGCCCCTATGTTATCTTTTTTGAAATGTCCATTTAATAATAGCACCATAGCCATTGTTTAAATCATTGCTTAAATCCATTGCTTAAACCACTGCAAATTTGTAGGTGTTGGACCAAATCTACTGAATCCAAAAAACTGGGGGTGAACTCAAGAATCTGTTACATAAATTCTGCTTTACTAGAGCTGGGCAAAAGCCATGATTCTCTATAGTTGTAAATAATTTTGCAGTAAATGTCTTTGTGAACTTTTGTTTTCCTTCTTTGAATAATTTCCTTATTTTTTGGTATGTCATTTTTTTTTCTAAATGCGATGAACCAAAAGTATATATAATGTTTAATCTATTTTCCTAACTTTCTTATATTTTTTCCCCATGTTAATCAACAAATATTTCCAACAATAATAGACTCGATTTTTACCTACATTTTAAATTCTACATGTGAGACAGGCAATAGTTTAAATCTAGGGAAGTTATGAGACAAAAGGCAAAATCTTTCTACACTCTTACTTGGTGGACTAGGTTAGGAAAGAAGGTGGTGGAGGTGCAAAGTGGGTTTGTAACCACACATATGGAAATAGTCTTAACTAATGGTAGTGAATGTTCTTCATACTTAGGGAGTAATTTCACATACTTTTTTTTAAAGATTTTGTTTATTTGAGAGAGAACATGAACGGGGGTGAGGGGCAGAGGGAGAAGCAGACTCCCGCTGAGCTGGGAGCCCCGTGTGGGACTTGGTCCCAGGACCCTGAGATCCCAACCTGAGCCAAAGGCAGACGCTTAACCAGTTGAGCCACGAAAGTGCCCCGTAATTTCACATTCATTATCTGATTAAATTGTCTTGATCTTGTAAGGTAGGTATGATTATTCATACAGTATGTATATAAGGAAGCCAAGGCTTAAGGTTGTTAAGAAATTGCCCAAAGCAGGGCGCCTGGGTGGCTCAGTTGTTGGGCGTCTGCCTTCGGCTCAGGTCATGATCCCAGAGTCCTGGGATCGAGTCCCACATCGGGCTCCCTGCTCGGCGGGAAGCCTGCTTCTCCCTCTCCCACTCCCCCTGCTTGTGTTCCTGCTCTCGCTCTCTCTCTGTCAAATAAATAAATAAAATCTTTAAAAAAAAAAAAAAAAAAAAGAAATTGCCCAAAGCATAGTCATTGTCTGAATGTGTGGAAACCTTCCTGCCTGTTCTTCTCTGTGTTGCCTCACATCATAGAATTTATTTATTGGGGGTATCCTTTTCTTAATAGAATGTTTGGAGAACTTTTCTTCTTTACCTCTACTTTTATTTCTGTTTTAAAAATTAGACAATCGAAGCCCAGTCAGTTTGATGACAAAAGTAAGTACTAGTAACAATGAGTTGCAAGGTACTGTACCAGGCACTATGGGGGGTACAAGGATGAGAGGGCACAGCCCAGGCCTCTAGGGGCTTTCGTCTGGAAAATATACACAGCATGTTTAAGACAAGAAGGGGGCAGGGACCATAGAAGACTTAGCTGATTTCTTCCTTGACAGTTGAGGAATCAGAGGCCTAACAGCAAAGATTCCCCACTTGAATTATTCCAAATAACCCCTCGATGCTGGTCTCCTTTCATGAGCTCTAAGCTCCTCAAGAGTGGGCCATGGTTTCCTAATGCCTATTGTGTCCCCAGGGTTCATGCGCTGTCAGGTACCGAGCGGGCACACATGAAAAGCATCTTGACTCCAATTTCTCCCATATACAATATGCCTGATGATGCTTTCCCCCCATTTAATGGGTATTTATTTAGTTTATGCCATGTGATAGGCACTGTTCTAAGAACTTGGGAAATCAGGGAACAAAACAGACAAAAATCCCTGCCCTTGCAGAGTCAAAATGTACATTCATTGTTTTGCTCTCGAGGAGTTTGATCCCCGCATGGTATATAGCATAGGAGAGATGTTGAGTACCTCCAGCTTTAGTTCTTCTGTAGTCTTACAGCTAAAGAAATGCATGACTGCTGATAGCTGAAGAAGTTCCAGGTACCTCCCTGTCACTCTTTCTGTTAAACTCAACACTACATAAATCTGAATTTCAATAGAAATTTTAGGGAACTGTCTGGGCGAAGACCTAGAATGGCAAAGGGCCTGCTTGAGGGTGGGGCTGGTGAACTGATGAGCTGGAAATTAGGCCTGGTTGAGATAGGAGTAGAGGGCCTTGGAGAAGCCATTTAGGTTTTGGGTAACTGAGAATGTTTTGAAGTTTTTGCAGAAGAAAAATAAAGAGTTATCTGTATGAGTGAGGTTTCCCTGGTGGCGGTGAGAAGGGTTCACCAGGGAGGACCAAGACAAATTAGTAGGGTCTTCCACAGAGCCTGTTAGGAAATACTAGACCTATAGCAGGACAGAAGAAATGAGAAGAGGGAAGAGAAGCTGCACAAGGAGAAACAATACAACTAAGTGGCTGCTGGAGAGAATCGGTGAGGGTGATAGACAGGTATCTGAGAGGATGTTAGTGACATTAGCCATTAAAAATGCAGGGCAAAGAACAGGCTTTTGATGGCTAGATGTGAATGATATAATGAATGCAGTTTTGGATATTTTGTACCAATTACGTAGGACAGTATCACTCATATGGTTGATGCCAAATTATTATATTTAATTCATCTCAACACATATTTCCAGAGTTTCTACCACTTGCTAAATGTTAGAGATCATACAAAGATGAGTAAGACAAGGAAAAAAAAACGAATAAGACAAATCTTGCCTCAAAGAGCTTTCGGCTTGATGATGGAAATACAAAAACAATAATAAAAGGTAAAATACAATATTTCATAAGAGCGGTATAGGAGCCATCAAGACCTAAAGAAGAAAAAGATTATAGTCCTTTAAGGGCAAGCTGTGATGGTTACGATACATTTTTTTTTTTTTAATTAAAAAGCATTTTTCAGCATGTTTCCAAGGGCTGTGGTTGGCTATGGCCATGGGATCTTCAACTGCACTGGAGAGCAACCCCAAGAGACTTTGATAGCACAGGTCTGTGTAATACCTACCTGCAGCTGCTAGAACAGCTCAGGGGAGGAAATTGGGCATTTTCCCCCCTTAAATGTCAAAAATAGTCATTGAAATGATCAAGTTCAGAAGTATCTAATAAATGTTGACTCTGTGCACTCAAGTGTAGTGACTAGACTATGAAAAGCTTGGTGAATTCCTTCCGGGAGGATGGCATGGGTTGCTGTTGGTTCACCATCCTGGAGTTTCCCTGGTGAAATCTGAAACCAGCCTCTGTACTCAGAGGGCAGGGAGAGATGGAGGAAACTGGAGGCCACTGCAGGTTTGTAGGTGGCAGGTTTATTACGCAAAGGGAAGGTGCATACAAGGCTTATCTTGGATTGCAGCAAGATGAGGAAAAAAAAAATTTTCTTGAGCAACAAAAACCGATTTTATTTTTTTCCAAATACAGATACAGAAGTTTGCATGTTTTGCAAATATTGCTTCAAAGTAACATTCTGTACACAGCACGGTCTGTTCTAATAGCTTATAAACACATATATGTATCCACAGTTCTGTGTTGGCTCATCGCGCGTCCACCTTGTGTAACACTCATCATTTAAAAAGCCAAAATGATTAGTCAAACCAGGACTGATTTGCCAAGGCAGTTTTTTGTAAGTGGATAGTTTTTCTCTAAAGGAAATTTAGGTAGTGTACCTATTTCTCATTGGTAACAGTAATCTTTGCAAATAACAGTTTCCTGTGCCCCGGCTTGGGGTTAATTCAGCTTGACTCAGAAATTGGGAATGGAGCCTCTCACATGGCTTTAAGTTAGAGAGGCACACAGGTTATCAGAACCAGGAGTCATCCCTACTTTCCTAATGACCCCAAAGTCACAATGAATGAAATGGGATTATTTTCTTGACAAAATTTAAACAACAAACCCAACCAATAATGACCACTTGGCATAATGAGGGTAATCCAGTTTTTGCTTCCATCTTTGGAAAATAAATGAGATTGGCTCCCTTAAAGTTGTAGTTTCTCCAGATGTGATGCTCAAATGTATTTTCAGAAAAGAAAAATTGGTAATCTAATAATACAATAGTCATCGTACCGCATAGTTGTGGCTCACACCCACCAGCCAAATCTTAAAATTTATAAGGTGGCCTTAACTGGACAGTCATGTATACAGTGTCAATGTTCTCAATAACCACATCACTATCTCAAGGCTGTGTCCTTGGAGCTGCCTCTGGGAGCAGGAAAGGCAAGCAGAACCCACATCCCAAGGACAGGGGAAGTGGGGAAACCCCTGAGTGTCTGGGTCTGGCTCACAGGTCAATAGGCAATCATGTCTTTTTGATGACGTTCCGCAACAGATGCATGAGTGAAAATCCATGCCTATAAACAGCTAAGAAAAAGATGGGCAAAGATGATTTGGCAGATTTCAACTTACTGTAGTCTACACTTGCAGACTGGAGGTGTACATACTTAGGCAGTCTCTTCTGCTCCTGAACACTCTGATGGAAACACCATGGTTTAGGCTTTCTTTAGGCTGGTCAGTCCCAAGGCAACTTGGCTGATGAGGGCAGCCTTTTTAAATACTGCAGTTGGGGCACCTGGGTGGCCTAGTGGATTAGATGTCTGCCTTCAGCTCAGGTCATGATCTCAGGGTCCTGGGATCCTGCTCCGTGTCAGGATCCCTGCCTAGTAGGGAGTCTGCTTCTCCCTCTCCCTCTCTCTCTCCCTCTGCCCTTCTCCCCCTCCTCCCTCCCCCCCCCCAGCCCTCATGCTCAGGTGCTCTCTCTCTCAAATAAATAAATAATATTAAAAAAAAAAAAACCCATTGCAGTGGACATCGTAAGCACTGGGACAAACCTCTTTTGAAACTCATAGGTTTTTTTAGTAATATTTTCCTGAGTTTATTTGATAAAAACAAAGATGCGTTTTCTTCCTACCAGCGGTAGGTTCTTCAGTAAGTGGTATGTGATAGCCAGGTTGTGCGGTAAACTGGCTGTTATTTCCTTCCACATACATAGATGTCTCTATAAGTTCATGCCTGGTAGAGCCTGATACAGATAGTGTATTTTTAACTTTTCCTTAAAATATTCAACCATTGCCTCAGAGTAGACTAGACACACACTCCAGCAAGTGTCAAACACTACATCAGCTCCTGCTCTTTCTGACCAAGAATGCTTCAATCCATGTACCTTTATGTCCTTTCCTTGTTTTTTTGTAGTCGACTTTTCTCTTTGCAAAATAACCAGATGCTTCTTGTCTTCCAGCTTGGCAATATTTTTTCACATCTCTAGGATCAGAAGAATTAAGAGTCTTGTCCATGGTTCTCTTGGCTCTTTTTCTTTGTTGGAGAAGAAAAACTGTTTTATTTTCAGCATCTTTGCTTTATTTTTTTTTTTTTTTAAAGATTTTATTTATTCATTTGAGACACAGAGATACAGAGCATGAGCAGGGAGAGAGGCAGAGGGAGAAGGAGAAGCAGGCTCCCTGCTGAGCCAGGAGCCCGATGTGGGGCTCGATCCCAGGACCCTGGAATCATGACCTGAGCCGAAGGCAGATGTTTAACCATCTGAGCCACCCAGGTGCCCCCAGCATCTTTGCTTTATTTAATAATTGTGAGGCGGGCTTCTAATGACATGTTGATCATCAGTTGCAGACTGAGGTCAGGAGGTGTGATTCTGTGTCCTCCTAATAGAGCTGCCGAGTCACTGATTTCAATTTGATCATCATTTAACCATCAAGCAGGAGCACCTGTCTTCGCTTGCCTTTGCTGGTCTCAGAACGAGGAGGGTTATTGGAAACATGAGCCAAACTAGACTTCCCACAATCTCTCGGCCAAAGCCTCTGCCCCATCCCAATAAGCTTTGGCTAAGAATCATGATAGGGTCTCTATAGCAGGGAGTGTTGAATTCTGCTTTTATTTATGTTTTAATCTTTAAAATTTATTTATTTTTGCTTTTAAATATACACTGATTCCAGCTGTTTGGGTTGAGCGTCTGTTTAGTTAAAAAAAAACTACTTTCTTTTTGTATGTGTTTTGGTATATAAAACTAATATAGATTCATTGTAGAAAAGTTGAATTATAGAATGCTAAAGTTTGAAGAAAATGACCAAAACTACCCATCATAACTCACTAGTGATGCTTTATTTCCTTCCTGTTATTTTTGTTTATAAAAACACAATTTATGCATATATATCTTAGCTAGAAATACATATACATATTCCTAGTTTTTCATTCTAATTTTGCTTAGCAGATTTTGTGTGTTTTACATTTAAACAACCAATCCTTTGCACCCCGGTCACCTTTGGAGTTGTCTTTGTTTCCCTCCTGTTACACATTTACTCAACATCTGGACGTTTGTGTCTGGTCAGCATGGGACCTTTGGCCACATTTCATTAATAAGGCAAATGCCCAGAAGGAGGGAATCACACCACTTTTCCAGTTCTGATTAAAGTATCCCACTGCATAAGCTTTCACTTTAATAGCCTAATGTATAATTTGATTACTCTTCTGCAGGATAGGTCATGCCAGGAGCTGTGAATTTCATTAAGACTTTGACCTGACCAGAGGCTATCCTATTAAACATGGGCTTTAAAAATGCAGGCTTTAAAAATGACTTTGAGAGAATTTGTCATCATTTGGTCAGATGCTCAGAATCCCCAGTAGCTGTAGTCCTATTTATTTAAACCCACAGTATTGGCTACAGGTGGAGACTAGTGCATTCAGGGAGTATGAAATTAAGGGAATCACCTACCATCTCCTCCACATTTTTTTCTTTTTTGAAACTTTGCTCGTGGTGACTTCAGCAGAGCCCAGACCTAGAACTTCAGTTGTGTGACTGTGTTTCTAGAAACCATAGGGAAGTGGTCACTGTGATCAGTTCTTATCAGGTTCAGCTGGAAAGAGGGAAATAACATTTCTGAGCTTTGTCGATGCCTGGAATTTTCTAAGCAAGGCAGGTCGATAAAGACAAGTATCTGAAAATTCAGAAAAGTTCAAAAATTCAAAAAAATCCATTTTTGCCTTACTCCCTTGCCTTACTCCCTTACTCCTAAGCAGGATGCTCCTGCTTAGCCGAACGAAACTGGCTATAATGTCCGCTGCCGCCATTACCAAATCCATGCCCCATGTCCGCTCAATTGCCAATTGTAAGCATTATGTACTTCCATGGTTAATTTAGACAAAAAAGCGTATGTTTTCAAAATTTCTTGTTTCAATCACTTTTGTTTTTCTGGGTAGCATTGGCTCAAAAGTGCTTCATGTCCCGACAGAGAAAGATGCTGTAACAGAGCATAACAAATATCAGTATTCTCCAATATTGTACTCGGTGCAAACTAGAAGGGAACACAGCACAGGTGTGTACATGTTGCCCTGACAACAGCAGACACTCTGGCCAACCGCAGAAATGGCTCTATAGCTGAAGGGCTCAGAGAAATCGTCTTACCCGAGAAATCGGTGGTGAAGCCAGATGTGTGAAGACCCCACCAGTCCAAGGGTATGCAGCCTCCGTGAAGTCAGGGCAGCATGCAGGGGCTGAGCTGGTCTTCTCTGATGCCGTGAACATCAATCACATAACTGCTGGCCCGAGAAACCCTTGAACTACAGGCAGCTGTGGTTTGCAGCCTTTGCGATGGCAGAAAGTTGGAAACAATCCACTGAGATAAATTAGAGAACAAGAGAACAAACGAGAATTCCACCCAGTTGCTGAAAAAAATGAGGCATCTCTTTATGTTCTGACATAGGAATGTATCTAAGTTTTTTTTTTTTAAATAAATGAAAAAGACTAGATTACATAAAGGCATATACATCATGATTCCATGTGGGGGGGGGGATGTGTGAAGAGTAATACTATATATGCCTCTTCCTGCATATACAAATCCTCTAAGGGCACAGAAAACCTGTTGACAGATAATGGGTATGAAAGCTCTAAGGAGAGAAGTGAGGGCAGGCAAGGGCCGCAGAGATTTTTACTTTTTACCTTATGCACATCTATACAACTTGAATTATTTTTTTTAAATTTTTTAAAGATTTTATTTATTTGTGAGAGAGAGAATGAGAGACCGAGAGCATGAGAGGGAGGAGGGTCAGAGGGAGAAGCAGACTCCCCGCTGAGCAGGGAGCCTGATGTGGAACTCGATCCCGGGACTCCGGGATCATGACCTGAGCCAAAGGCAGTCGCTTAACCAACTGAGCCACCCAGGCACCCTTGAATTATTTTTAATACATACTATTTTTAAAATGAAAATGAAAGGATGGACATTTAGGCTCTTTCCATGATTTCGCTATTGCTGATAATGCTGCTATAAACATCGGGCTGAATGTGCCCCTTCAAATCAGTACTTTTGTATCATTTGGGTAAATACCTAGTAGTGCAATTGCTTGGTAATAGGGTAGTTCTATTTTTAACTTTTTTTTGGGTAAAGATTTATTTATTTATTTATTTGACAGAGAGACAGCAAGAGAGGGAACACAAGCAGGGGCAGTGGGAGAGAGAGAAGCAGGCTTCCCTTGGAGCAGGGAGCCTGATGCGGGGCTCCATCCCAGGGACCCCCTCCCCCCTGGACCATGACCTGAGCTGAAGGCAGACACTTAAAGACTGAGCCACCCAGGCACACCTATTTTTAACTTTTTGAGGAACCTACATACTGTTCTCCAGAGTGGCTATACCAGTTTGCATTCCCACCAACAGTGTAAGAGGGTCCCCCTTTCTCTGCATCCTTTCCAACATCTATTGTTTCCTGAGTTGTTATTTTAGCCATTCTGACAGGTGTGAGATGTTATCTCATTCTGGTTTTGATTTGTATTTCCCTGATGAGTGATATCAAGCATCTTTTCATGTGTCTGTTGGCCATCTGGATGTCTTCTTTGGAAAAATGTCTATTCATGTCTTCTGCCCATTTCTTAACTGGATTATTTGTTTTTTGGGTGTTGAGCTTGATAAGCTCTTTATAGATTTTTGGATACTAACCCTTTATCAGTTATGTCATTTGCAGATAACTTCTCCCATTCCATAGGCTGCCTTTTAGTTTTGTTGATTGTTTCCTTCACCGTGCAGAAGTCTTTTATCTTGATGAAGTCCCAATAGCTCATTTTTGCTTTTGTTCCCCTTGCCTCTGGAGACATGTTTAGTAAGTTGCTACCATTGAGGTCAAAGAGGTTGCTGCCTGTGTTCTCCTCTAGGACTTTGATGGTTCCCTGTCTGGAATTGTGATGTCTCCAGCTTTGCTTTTCTTTTTCAAGATTGCTTTGGGTATTTGGGGTCTTTTGGGGTTCCATACAAATTTTAGGATTGTTTGTTCTAGTTCTATAAAAAAATGCTGGTGGTATTTTGATAAGGATTGCATTAAATGTGTAGATTGCTTTGGGTAGTATAGACATTTTAACAATATTTGTTCTTCCAATCCATGAGCATGGGATGTTTTCCCATTTCTTTGTGTTCTCTTTAATTTCTTTCATAAGTGTTCTATAGTTTTCAGAGTACAGATCTTTTTCTTCCTTGGTTAGGTTTATTCCTAGGTGTCTTATGGTTTTTGTTGCAATTGTAAATGGGATCAATTCCTTGATTTCTTTTTCTGCGGCTTTATTATTGGTGTTTAGAAATGCAACAGATCTCTGTACATTGATTTTGTATCCTGTGACTTTGTTGAATTCATGTATCAGTTCTAACAATTTTTTGGTGAAGTCTTTAAGGTTTTCTACGTAGAATATCAGGTTGTCCGCAAATAGTGAAAGTTCTTCCTTGCCAATTTGGATTCTTTTATTTCTTTTTGTTGTCTGATTCCTGAGGCTGGGACTTCCAGTACTACGTTAAATAACAGTGGTAAGAGTGGACATCTCTGTTTGTTCATGACCATAGGGGAAAAGCTTTCAGTTTTTCCCTATTGAGGATGATACTAGCTGCGTGTCTTTCATAAATGGCCATTATGATGTTGAGGTATGTTCCCTCTGTCCCTACTTTTTTGAGGGTTTTTATCAGGAATGGATGCTGTACTTTGTCAAATGTTTTTTCTGCATATATTGACAGGATCATATGGTTCTTGCCCTTTCTTTTATTAATGTGGTGTATCACATTGATTGATTTGTGAATATTGAACCACATTTGCAACCCAGGAATAAATCCCACTTGATCGCGGTGAATAATTGTTTTAATGTATTGTTGGATTCAACTTGCTAGTATTTTGTTGAGAATGTTTACATCCATGTTCATCAGGGATATGGGCCTATAATTCTTTTGAGTGGGGTTTTTGGTTTTGGAACTAAGGTAATGCTGGCCTTCTAGAATGAGTTTGGAAGTTTTCCTTCCATTTCTATTTTTTGAAACAGTTTGAAAAGAATCGGTATTAACTGTTCTTAACTGTTTGGTAGAATTCCCCTAGGAAGCCATCTGGCCCTGGACTTCTGTTTATTGGGAGATTTTTGATTAGTGATTCAATTTCTTTGCTGGTTGTAGGTCTGTTCAAATTTCCTATTTCTTCCTGTTTGGTAGTTCATATGTTTCTAGGAATTTATCCATTTCTTCCAGATTGCCCAATTTGTTTCCATATAATTTTTCATAATATTCTGTTATCATTGTTTTTATTTCTATGGTATTGGTAGTGATCTCTCATTTGTGATTTTATTTATTTGCGTCCTTTCTCTTTTCTTTTTGATAAGTCTGGCTAGGGGCTTATCAATTTTATTAATTCTTTCAAAGAACCAAAGTTCCTAGTTTCATTGATCTGTTCTACTGTGTTGTTTTTGTTTTATTTCCATATCATTTATTTCTGCTCTAGTCTTTATTATTTCCCTTTTTCTGCTGGCTTAAGCTTTATTTGATGTTCCTTTTCTAGCTCCTTTAGGTGTAAGGTCAGGTTGTGTATTTGAGATTTTTCTTGCTTCTTGAGGTTGGCCTGCATTGCTATGTACTTCCCTCTTATGACTGTCTTTGCTGCATTCCAAAGGTTTGGACTGTCATGTTTTCATTTTCATTTGCTCCATGTATTTTTAAAATTTCTTCTTTAATTTCCTGGTTAACCCATTCATTCTTTAGTAGGGTGATCTTTAATCTCCATGTATTTGTGGTCTTGCCAAATTTTTTCTTGTGATTGACTTCAAGTTTCATCGTGTTGTGGCCTGAAAATATGCGTGGTATGATCTCCATCTTTTTGTACTGGTTGAGGCCTGATTTGTGTGTGACCCAGTATGTATTCTATTCTGGAGAATATTCCATGTGCAGTACAAAAGAAGGTGTATTCTGCTGCTTTAGGATGAAATGTTCTGAATATTTCTGTTAAGTCCATCTGGTCCAGTGTGTCATTCAAAGCCATTGTTTCGTTGTTGATTTTCTGCTTAGATGATCTGTCCATTGCTGTAAGTGGGGTGTTAAAGTCCCCTACTATTATTGTACTGTTATCAGTGAGTTTCTTTATGTTTGTTATTAATTGATTTATATATTTGGTTGCTCCCAAGTTGGGGGCATAAATATTTACAATTGTTAGATCTTCTTGTTCGATGGACCCCTTTATTGTGATATAGTGCCGTTCCTCATCTCTTGTTATAGTCTTTCATTTAAAATCTAGTTTTCTGATATAAGTATGACTACTCCAGCTTTCTTTTGATGTCCATTAGCATAATAAATCATTATTCATCCTCTCACTTTCAATATACAGGTGTCTTTCTTTCTAAAATGAGTCTTGGGGCACCTGGGTGGCTCAGTCAGTTAGGTGTCTGCCTTCGGCTCAAATCGTGATCCTGGGGTCATGGGATTGAGCCCCGCATCAGGCTCTCTGCTCAGTGGGAGCCTGCTTCTCCCTCTTCCTGCTGCTCTACCTGCTTGTACTCTCTGTCAAATAAATAAATAAAATCTTAAAAAAATAAAATGTGTCTCTTGTAGGTAGCATATAGATGGGTTTTGTTCTTTTATCCATTCTGATACCCCATGTCTTTTGATTGGAGCATTTAGTCCATTTACATTCAGAGTGATTATTGATAGATATAAATTTAGTGCCATTGTATTACCTGTAAAGTTAGTGTTTCTGGGGATTTTCTTTGTTTCTTTCTAGTCTTTGTTCCTTTTGGTCTTTCTTTCCAACTCAAAGAGTTCCCTTTCATATTTCTTGCAGGGCTGGTTTAGTGGTCATGAACTATTTTAGTTTTTGTTTGTCTGGGAAACTCCTTATCTTTCCTTCTATTTGGAATGACAGCCTTGCTGGATAAAGTATTCTTGGTTGCATATTTTTCCCATTCAGCATGTTGAATGTATTAGGCCACTGTCTTCTCACCTGCTAAGTTTCTTTGGCTAGATCTGCTACCACCCTGATTTGTCTTCCCTTAAGGTTTAGGGTTTTCTTTTCCCTTGCTGCTTTCAGGATTCTTTCCTTATTTCGCAAATTTTGCTATGATATTTCTTGGTGTTGGCCTGCTTTTGTTGATTTTGATGGGAGTTCTCTGTGCCTACTGGATTTGGATATGTTTCCTTCCCTAGATTAGGGAAGTTTTCAGGGATAATTTGCTCAAATCTTCTGGCCTCTTTCCCCTCTCTTCTTCTTCTGGGACTCCTATGATGTGAATGTTATCATGCTTTATAGGGTTGCTGAGTTCCCGAGGTTTACATTTGTGATGCAATATTTTTCTTTCCCTCTTCTTTTCAGCTTTATTATTTTCCATCCTTTTATCTTCTGTATCACTTATTTGTTCCTCTGCTTCTTCCATCTTGTGATCATTACATCTAGTTGGTTTTGCATCTTGGTTATAGCATTTTTTATTTCTGCCTGATTAGTTCTTAGGTCTTTTATCTCCATGGTAAGGGACTTCCTGGTATCTTCTATACTTTTCTCAAGCCCAGCTAGTATCCTTATGATTGTTTCTTTAAATTCTGGATTAGGCATATTACTTATATCTGTTTTGATTAGATCCCAGCTGTGACCTCTTCTTGTTCTTTCATTTGGGGTGAATTCTTCTGTCTTGGCATTTTGTTTGGGTCTCTGTCTTCTGTGTATTATTATTTTTTAGTCTTTTTTTTTTTTTAATCTTCTATGTGTTATGAAAGCCTGTTATGTTTCCTGCTCCTGAGACTAATGGATGGAGATATATATATATTTGAAGACTTTATTTATCTGTTTGAGAGAGAGAAAGAGAGAGAGCACGAGTAGGGGAAGGGGTGGTGCAATTTTAAATGGTATTTAAATGGAATTCATTATTAGTGTAGAGAAATGCAAAATATTTTTGTGTATTAATTTTGTATCCAAAGCTTTACTGAATTAACTTTTCAGTTATAATAGTTTTCTGGTGGAGTCTTTACTGTCTTCCATATATAGTATCATGTCATCTGCAAATAGTGACAGTTTTGCTTCTTCCTTATCAGGTTGGATGCCTTTTATTTCTTTTTCTTATCTGGTTGCTGTGGCTAGGACTTCCAGTACCTGTTGAATAAAAGTGGTGAGAGTGGGCATTCTTGTTCCTCTAAGATGAGGAACAGTTTTTCCCCCATTGAGTATGATGTTAGCTGTGGGTTCTCATATATGGTCCTTATTCTGTTTAAGGATGTTCCCTTTAAACCCATTTTCTTGAGAGTTTTTATCATGAACAAATGTTGGATTCTGTCAACTGCTTTCTTGGCATCTATTGAGATGATTATATGGTTTTTATCCTTTCTCTTGGAAATATGATGTATCACATTTATTGATTTGTGCATATTGAACCACACTTGCAACCCTGGAATAAATCCCACTTGATCATGGCAAATGATCTTTAAAATGTATTGTTGAATTCAGTTTGCTAATATTTTGTTGAGGATTTTTGCATCTTTGTTCATTGGTTATATTGGCCTGTAACTTGTTTTTGTTTTTGTTTTGTTTTGTTTTGTTTTTTGTGTCTGTTTGATTTTGGTATGAGGGTAATGCTGGCCTTGCAGATAAAATTTGGAAGCTTTCCTTTCTCTCTCTCTCTTTTTTGCAATATTTTGCAAAGAATAGGTATTAATTCTTTTTTTTTTTTTTAAAGATTTTATTTATTTATTTGACAGAGAGACCGAGAGAGAGTGTGTAGGAAAGGGAGAGGGAGAAGCAGACTCCCTGCTGAGCAGGGAGCCTGATGCAGGACTCCATCCCAGGACACTGGGATCATGACCTGAGCCAAAGGCAGATGCTTAACTGACTGAGCTACCCAGGCACCTGAGAATAGGCTTTAATTCTTTAAATGTTTGGTAGAGTTCACCTATGAAGCCATAAGAGTCTTGGACTCTTATTAGTTGGGAGGTTTTTGTCTTTGATTACTGATTCAGTCTTATTACAAGTAATCACTCTGTTCAGATACTATATTTATTCCTGATCCAGTTTTGGAAGACTTTGTGTTTCTAGGAATTGATTCATTTCTTCTAGTTGTCCAATTTGTTGGCATATAATTTTTCATAAGTCTCTTTTAATCCTTTGTATTTGTGATATAAGTTACTTCCCCTTTTGTTTCTGAGTTTACTTATTTGTGTCATCTTTTTTTTTTTCTTGATGAGTGTGGCTAAAGGTTTATCAATTTTGTTTATCTTCTCAAAGAACCAACTCTTGATTTCAGTAATTTTTTTTTTGGTCCCTATTTCATTTATTACTGCTCTGATCTTTATTATTTTCTTCCTTTAAATAGGTTGGGCTTTGTTTGCTCTTTTCTACCTCTTTTTAGATGTAAGGTTAAGTTGTTTATTTGAGATTTTTCTTATTTCTTGAGGTAGGCCTCTTATAAACTTCCCTCTTAGAACTGTTTTTATTGTATTCCAAAGATTTTGGACTGCTGTGTTTTCATTTCATTTGTCCCCATGTATTTTTTTGATTTCCTATTTGGTTTCTTGGTTGACCCATTGGTTGTTTAGTAGCAAGTTAGCCTCCACATTTTTCTCAGATTTTTTTCTTTTAAATGATTTCTTGTTTCATATTTTTGTGGTCAGCAAAGATGCATAATATGATTTTAATCTTCTTAAATTTATTGAGACTTGTTTTGAGGCCCAACATATGATCTATCCTGGAGAATGTTCCATGTACACTTGCAGAGAATGTGTATACTGCTGTGTTTGGATGGAATGTTCTGTATCTGTTAGATCAGTCTGGTCTAATGTGTCATTCAAAACCACTGTTTCCTTGTTGATTTTCTGCCTGGATGATCTATCCATTGCTATAAGTGGGGTGTTAAAGTCCCTTACTATTATTGTATTACTGTCAGTTGCTCCCTTTATATCTGTTAATTTTTTCTTTATGTACTTAGGTGTTCCTATGTTGAGTGCATAGATATTTATAATTGTTATATTTTCTTGTTGGATTGATCCCTTTATCATTATGTATTGCCCTTCTTTGTCTCTTATTATAGTCTTTGTTTTAAAGTATATTTTATCTAAGTATTGGTACCCCAGCTTTTTTTTTTTTTTTTCCACTTCCATCCCTTCTCTTTTAGTCTGTATGTGTCTTTAGGTCTACAATGAGTCTCTTATATGCAGCATATAGATGGGTTCTGTTTTTTCATCCATTCCATAACTCTATATCATTTGAATGGAGCATTTAGCCAATTTACATTTAAAATAATTATTGATATGCATGTACTTATTGCCATTTGCTAGTTGTTGATGGTTGCTTTTGTAGTTCTCTGTTCCTTTTTGCCTCTTTTGCTCTCTTTAATGTCTTTCTTTAGTGTTATGCTTGGATTTCTTTCTCTTTAGTTTTTGTGTATCTATTATAGGTTTTTTTTTTTTTAAGATTTGATTTATTTATTTGAGAGAGAGCACAAGTGGGGAGGAGGGGCAGAGGGAGAAGGAGAAGCAGACTCCCTGCTGAGCTGGGTGCCCAACGTGGGGCTCTATCCCAGCACCCTGGGATCATGACCCGAGCCAAAGGCAGCTGCTTAACCCACTGAGCCACCCAGGTTCCCCTCTATTATAGGTTTTTAATTTATGGTTATCATTGGGTTCATATATAACATCTTATATTTATAGCAATCCATATTAGATTGATGTTCACTTAAACTCAAGCACATTCTAAAAGCTCTAAATTTTTACCCTGTCTCATATTTTATATATACAATGTCATTTTTTACATCTTTTTTTTGTATCCCTTGACTATTTTGTGTAGATAATTGATTTTCCTGCATTTTTGTTTTAACCTCCATGAGTGATTTATAAGTGATTAATCTACTGCCTTTATTATATGTTTGCTTTTACTGGTGAATTTTTTTCCTTCCATAGTTTCCTTCTGCTTGTAGCATTTTTTTTTTACACTTAAAGAATTCCATCTAACATTTCCTGTAAGACTGGTTTAGTGGTGATAAACTCCTTTAACTTTTTTTGTTTGGGAATCTTTTTATCTCTCCTTCAATTATGAATGATAACCTTGCTGAGTAGAGTATTCTCAGTTGTAGGTTTTTACTTTTCAGCACTTTGAATATATCATGCCACTTTCTCTGGTCTGCAAAGTTTCTGCTGAAAAATCAGCTGATGGCCTTATATATGTAACTGTTTTCTTTTCTCTCACTACTTTGTAAAATTCTCTCCTTATCACTACTTTTTGTCATTTTAATTATTAAGTGTCTTTGTGTGGACCTTTTTGGGTTCATCTTGTTTGGAGCTCTGTGATTCCTGGACCTGGATGTCTGTTTCCTTCCCAGATTATGGAAGTTTTCAGCTATTCTTTTCTTCCTTTCCTTTCCTTTCTTTTTTTTGCTTTTGTCCCCTTTTCTTTCTTTCTTTCTTTCTTTTGAGATCATGTGCACACATGCACACACAAGTGGGGGGAGGGGAAAAGGGAGAGGGAGAGGGAAGATTTTAAGCAAGCTCCATGCCCAGCATGGAGCCCAACATGGGGCTCAATCTCATGACCCTGAGATCATGACCTGAGCTGAAATCAAGAGTTGGACGCTCAGTCGACTGAGTCACCCAGGTGCCCCTTCAGCTCTCTGTTCCCTTCTCTCTGTCTTTTTCTTCTGGGATTCCTATAATGCAAATGTTATTATGTTTGATGATGTTGCTGAGTTCCTTTAACCTATTCTCATTTTTTATTATTCTTTTTTCTGTTCAGCTTGGTTGCTTTCCATTATGCTGTCTTCCAGATCACTGATCTGTTCGTCTGCTCGTCTAATCTGTTCTTGATTCCCTCTAGTGTCTTTTTAATTTTAGTTATTGAATTCTTCATCTGTGACTGGTTCTTTATTTATATTTATTTCTGTTGAAGTTCTCAGTGAGCTCATCATCTCTTTTCTCAAGTCCAGTGAATATTTTTATGATCATTACTTTGAATTCTTTATTAGGCATGTTGCTTATCTCCCTTTCATGTAGCTCTATATTGTAGTTTTGTTTTATTCTTTAATTTGGGACATGTTTTTGTGTCTCCTCATTTTGTTTAACCCTCTGTGTTTGTTTCTATGTATTAGGGATGTAATAGCTACAGCTACATCTTCTGGTCTTGAAAGTAGTGGCCTTATATGGAAGAGGTCCTGTGATGCCCCATAATGCAATCCCCTTGTAGGTCAACAGAACCTGGTGCTCCAGGGGTGCCCCCAGTGTGGGCTGCATGCACCCTCCTGTTGTGGCTTAGCTCCATTTGCCTTTAGCTCAGTTGGCTGAAATGAGCTGCTCTGAGTGCACTAGGTGGGGTTTGGTCCTAACACTGTTGAAAGGGCTGTCTGAGGTCACCGTGTGATTATTGGTGGTTGGGGCTAGCAGGCAGCCTAGCTATTTGCAGTTAGCCTTTCTGCCATAGTTGCGGGTGCCCTGGAGGGCAGGGCTTGTTCCCTGCATAGCCAGCTGAGAGGCTGGACTGCTGGAACTTCAGGCATGCTGGTGTCTGTGGCTATCTCCCCCTCTTCCCAGGGCAGGAGTCACTTTTGAGTAGTGTTGAGTCTTGCAAGGGCTGCCTACAAGGTGTGGCAGGGCAAGAGCAGCTTTGGATGGGTGCTTACCAAGGTGGGAGGGTTGAGTGGGACTGTCAGTAGGGAAACAAGGGTAGATGCTAGCAAGGTAGATGGATAGTGCAGCTCTAGCTCAAGCAAGTGTCCTGGTATCTAGGCTGAGGGAGGGGAAGAGAAGTGGAGCCTGCTAGCTTTTTTGTTGCTGAGATCCAGGAGAAATCTCTTAAAGATCCCCGCCCCTCCAGCATTAAGATTAGTCAGTAAATCTCCTTAATGTATACTCCATGTACTCTTCAAACTGCTGCTTCTGTGCTGTGTCTCAGGCTGAGTTTTCAGGCTTTTTAAGCTCAGGGACTCAGTTTCCTATCACCCTCTAGCTCTCCTGGAGTTAAGCTTGCTGTTTTTTAAAAGCTACTGGAGTTAAGGCCCACTAAAGCTCCTTGGGTTAAGCCCCATTGGTTTTCAAACCCAGATACTATAGAGACTTGTCTTCCCAGTGTGGGTCTCCAGTGCCTGGGGTGGGCTCTGATCCTCTCGCTTCTCCATGTTTGGGATGTCACTCTTGTTTGTTGTTAATCTTACTGGGGGTTTGGTTCTTGGCTGTGCCTCCACATCCTGCCCTTTTCAATGTGGCCTTCTCTCTATGATTAGCTGTGGAAGGTCTGTTCTGCCAGGCTTCAGATCATTTTCTGAGTTAGTTGCATAAATGTGGCTGTTATCTTGGTGTGTGTGTGGGGGGCGGCGGGGGCAAGGTGATCTCAGGATCCTTCTACTCCACCATCTTCCCCAAACTCCTTACATTTTGAACTTTGCGGACTGCATCCATATGGTCCTATCATATTACTTTATTTCCTGATTTTGAGAAAATCAATAATTAGGTCTACTTCATATTCAGGTTGGAATTTTTATTTTTTTAAATTTTTTAAAAAGATCTTATTTTTTGACAGAGAGAGACACAGCGAGAGAGGGAACACAAGCAGGGGGAGTGGGAGAGGGAGAAGCAGGCTTCCCACTGAGCAGGGAGCACGATGTGGGGCTCGATCCCAAGACCCTAGGATCATGACCTGAGCTGAAGGCAGACGCTTAATGACTAAGCCACCCAGGTACCCCGTCAGGTTGGAATTTTTAGCAAGGATATTTCTTAGGTGATGATGTGTGTATTTCCTGTTGTTTCACATCACTGGGCATGTCAAGTCTGGTTGTCTTTCTCTGTGATCAGAGGATGTATCTTGGCAGGTAAGGTAGAGCAAACTGATTATGCTAATGTCATAAGGAACTAAGTTTTCAGGAGACAAAAAACAGGTACAAACATAAAACAAGATAAGTATATAAAACCTTTTTAACCCTAAGTTTGCATTGGAAAGGTCAGAATAAAATCCTAATATATCTTCTTTAAAAAAAAATAGGTTTGTCCTAACTCTGTTTACAAAAAAAAGGCATATAAAAAATAACCAGCCTATGGGGATTAACATAACAATAAAAAAATAAAAAAAAAAAACAGCCTAGAAGCAATAAGCACCTGTAAGCCCATATTATAGTTTGTAAACATAATTTCTCACCAAAAAGTACCAAAACTTTTTTGGAGAAATACATGGGTTGAATCTGGGACAGGAAATACAGGAAATGAGCCTGGAAGTTTCTTGCCTTTCCTGCATGGTACCTCAAGATGTAAAAAAAGTAGATGAAGAAAAGTTCTTTATGAAAAAATTCTAATAAATGAAAAAGGAATAATAGAATTAGATTATCACCATTTTGCAATTTCTCAATGGATTAATGGAACTAGGCAAAGTACAAAGTCAGGTTCTTTTGTTTCATTTTGCCTATTTTACTAGTTATTCTAAAAGGGAGGGAGTATAATTTTGGGAGCCTCCTTATGCCAGTCTTTAGGGTGATCTGTGCCTTTTTCTAACACCCCTCCATCTCAGGTACTAAGTGTTCAGGCATAAGGTAAACATTCTTTCTTTCTTTTTTTTAAGATTTATTTATTTGTTATTTGAGAGAGAGAGAGCGAGCACATAAGGGGGAGGGGGAGGAGCAGAGGGAGAGAGAGAATCCCAAGCAGACTCCCCGCTGAGCACAGAGCCTAACTTGGGGCTAGATCCCACGACCCTGGGATCATGACCCAAGCAGAAACCAAGAGTTGGACGCCTAACCAACGGAGCCACCCAGGCACCCCAAGGTAAACATTCTTCGGTGATTATAGAAAGGTACTAGTATCAGGTGCTGGTTCAGCCTTCATTTCAATGGAGCCACTCCTTCCTCAGAAACTCTCTTGCCAGGTTATTACTAACAACAAAATAATTCTATTCCAAGAAGTCTTTACCCTCTGGGTCTTCTGTTGCTGAGGTTTCATGAGATTCCCACGTACAATTAGTGACTAACCATCCCAACAGCTGGCGATGCTACCTGAGGGAGATTTGTCCTACCCCCTAGTTGGACTTTGATTCCGATCTACTGATTATTTTCCAGAAAGTTATAGTGACTGTCTGGCCAGATGCCAGCTCACTGTACCAGCTGAGTGTAAAAATGGGCAAATGATCAAGTAGTGTGCATATCAGGCCTGCTAGCACAGGACTCACTAGGAAAAACTTACAGGATTAGTCTCTCCTTGTCTATCCTAGGTGGATCTGAACCCCAGAGTCCCTTTCTTGTGCCATGGGGCATTTAAGTTAAAAGATGGGGGAAGCACTGACTCCTCCTCCATCATCAGGACTGGATGCCATTGCAATATAGTGAGGCATCTCCTAGTTCCTGGTCTGATCCTGCCACATCAGTTTTTCAGGTTAGGAGAATCACCAGCCCTCCCACAGTGATCAGGGGGCTGAGGTCCAAGCCATGTAGTTAAACCTCTTGGAGGTGGCTTTCTGGCAGGATTTTCCACAGAAGTGTTCAGGATTGAGTTCCAGCCCTGACTCTGGCATCATTAGGATGGGGGGGATGGGTGCTGAGATTTAAACTGACTAGAATTGATCACCTGAAGCACAGGGCCACAGAGATTTCCAGGGAGAGTCACAGGAGGCCCACTACTTTTCTGGAAAACTAGCCTGCAAAGGTTCGGTCTTAAGCATGTTAATCCTTTCTCTCTCAGCATTTGGGTTGTTTCCAGGCTTTTGCTATTGGAAATAGTGAGGCAATGAATAGCCTTGTACTCACCTTCTTTTCAAAATTTACCATCACATCTTTGAAATTGAGTCCTGGAAGTAGGGTTCCTGGGTCAGAAGCCACATGCAAATTTTCTAGAAATTACTTATTCCCTTCTCAGGGGTTGTACTATTTCATCAGAATTTTTAAAAAGTTCTCTTAGTGATTCTAAGATACAGGCAGTATTGAGAAACACTGATCTAGAATAGATTCCCCCAAATTTCTTATATCATTTGAAAATTACTTGGGCTCTTCCATTTCTTGGTAAATCTCTAATTCCAAATCTTGGTAAATCTTCAGGTAAAAAAATCCCTGCAAGGCGTTAGCACTACAATTATGGGCCCTTAAATCCTGGCTGAATGTAACCGTAATACCTTATATTCAGACAGCAGTTTCACTAACATCATGTCGTTCGGTCCTCACAGTATTTCAGTGATGTAAAGGAAACTGATGTCATTATCTCCATGTTATAGTTTTGGTGCATAGAAGGGAGCCAGATATCTATACCACAGAGTTCAGTCTGGGGTTCATAAGTGGGCTTTGGAGGAGGACCTCTCAGCCCCTTAAATTATATGTGGCATTAATGTGGGCATATTGTGGTGGTAATAATGGAGGGAGATTTGGCCCATAGTGTTCCTCAGATTCTCAAAGGGATCTGTTGCCCCAAACAGGCTAAGTGGAAAGAACATGGGATTTGAAATGAGAAGAAAAATTCTCCTAGTATTTTCTGGCTGTGTGATTGGATTTGAGGGAGGGCTGAGTGTTGCCCACTGCTCAGCCGAGCTGGTTGAATTGACAGGGCCGATCTGGCTTTCCCATGCAGGGTACTTTTACTTCTTTTAAGGGTGGGGAACAGTAGGATCTAAAGGCAGGGTGACCAAGGTAGAAAACAACTCAGGCACTCAGTTCTTATTCTTTTTTTTTCTTTTCTTTTTTTATTATTATTTAAGACCTTTATTAACGGGTGCTTGCTGTTTGTTGATTTTTTTGAAAAAATCAAGTTGTAAACTTTTTATTACAAATTAAAAATGAGGTTCTTAAAAATCTCAACTTGACCAGATATGAAACAATTTAAAAACCTTTAAAGGTGTATTGAGAAAAACCAGGTTTTTTTTTTTTTTTTTTAAACACGTTTGTCATTACCAAAAAGAGACGTCTTTAGGTAAAAATAATAAAAACCCCATGCTGCATAGATAATGCAGATAGTTCTATTTATCTGGTCAGTGGGCAAAAAGCAAGCACTTAAGGTCTTCAGCTCCAATCTTTTGTTCATTTCTTATTGCTGGAATTTCATCTTCATTTCTTTGTGGTGGATGACTAACCCGGATGATGGTAGAGATGGTAAGCCGGCATTTACTCAGCCGCGCCCTGCTCAGCCTTGGGAGCGGACGAATTCTCAGCTGGTGGATCGGCTGCTTTTGTCTCTTTGCCATCTTGTGGTTTAGGGTTTTCTGGGCGTCTGCGTCGGTAATTGAAGTTGCCGTGGTACCTACGTTGAGGTGGCTGCTGACCTTGGGTCTCATCTCCTTGATTTTCCTTATCTTCCTCATTGCCATCCTCTCTAGGCCGTCTTCGGCGAAGAGGACCCCTGCGGAACCGTGGTCTCTAACCCCGATACATATTCGGTCTCACTGGTCTACCTTGTTCTCTTGCACCTTGGTTGTCAGCACCCTCCATCACCTCTCCCTGCACAGGAGGGTTGGAATACGGTGGTCGACTCCCATAGGGTCTCCGCATGTAGTAAGGTGGGAACCGTCCCCCGCGGTAGCGCTGGCGCTGTTGGGCCTGGCCTTCGGGAGCACTTTCCGATCCCCGGTTCTTTTCCCCACTGTCACTCTTCTGGTAATTCTGCTGGGAATTGCTTGGAGGACCCCTGCGACGTGGACAGCGTCTATAATGGTTACGGTCTGCTGCACGTTTACTGCCTTGCCTTGCACTGGAACTCCACCAGGGCCTGGCACATTTGCTGCCCCCGCACCCTTTTCTCCTTCAGCCACATCAAACTCCACAGTCTCTCCATCTCCTACACTGCGAAGGTACTTCCTGGGCCTATTCTTCTTTATGGTGGTCTGGTGTACAAATACATCCTCCTTGGTGTCATTCCTGTTGATGAAACCAGATCCGTTTCTTATATTGAACCACTTTACTGTTCCCAAAACCTTCGTTGCGATGAGGTTTTTGTCCCTGCCGGCAGGCGCCGCTGATGTGAGGCCGCCCGGGCCGCTGCGGGGCTTGGTGTCGGCAGCGCTGACGGTGGGGGCGGCGGGCGGCTGCTGGGTCTCGGCCTCGCGGCTCATGGTTGCGGTGATGGTGACTGGGGCCGGCGGCGGCAGCTGCGGCTCCTCCCGGGGTGTGACGGTAACTAGGCCGGCAGCCGCGGCGAGCCTGCTCAGGGCTCTCTGGGGTCCGCTCTCGGCTCCCGCTACCCATCGAACCTACTCACTTCTTATTCTTCACAGTGTTTAAACATTTTGGATTTGAATGATTTGGGTGGGAAACACTCCTGTATTCCACCACTCCTTGCTGTTCCCCAAGGTCGAGAGTCACAGTCCATCTTATGTGAGTTTCCCCCAGTTCCCTCTTCCTGGGGAAGCCCATCTCTCAGATCTTCTTGTGGTTAACTCTCTCATCACTGAGGTCTCTGCTTTTGAAAGGCTTTCCTTGGTCCATCTGGATCAGTAACATTCAAAGGACAGATGATGGGAGTCACAAATATGAGCCACACATGTAATTTTACATTACATTAAAAACAAGTAAAAAGAACCAGGTGAAATTGATTTTAATAATATACTTCATTGCATCCAATATGTTTAAAATATCATGTCAACTTGTAATAAATATACAAATTATGATCGGGATATTTTACGTTCTTTTTTTTCTGTACCAAGTCTTTGAAATCCAGTGTGTATTTTATACTTATGACATATGTCCATGTGGAGTAGCCATATTTCAAATGCTTAATAGACACATGTAGGCTAGATGCTCTCATAGCAGACAACCATAGGCAAAGTGCCTCCACTCCCACTTAAAATGATGTTTTATTGCTTTCATAGTACTTATCATATTCTAAAATTATCTTTTTCATTTGGTATGAGCTTGTTATTTTCCTCCTTGAATGTGACCTCCATGAAGGCAAGGGTTTTATACATTCACTACTGCATCCCTCATCATCAATGCTCAATAAATCTTAAATGGATAAATGAGTAAATGCTTACTTGTTAAAGAGATAAATGAATGAATGAATCGGTGATTGAAAAAAAAATGGATGAAACTGCCTGGTCTCTAGAGGCATTTGAATATGTGACCCCTGCCTTAGACAATCACTTGACTTTTCTCAGCCTCTATAAAGTGGGGGTAATATTATCAACTTCATAGGATTGTAAGAATTAAATAATAGTGTGAAATTCTTTCATAAACTGTAAAATCCTCTGTAAAGGGCAGTTATTAAGTGACTTGCCCAAATGTATATAATTAGTAATTGTGTGTAAGAATGTGTAAGAGCAGGACTTTGAAATCAAAGAGTCCTGGCTCTGCCATTTACTGCTCACATGACCTGGGCACATTGCTTACCTTTCATGACCTACGGAAACAGAATCTCCAGGGGCGCCTGGGTGGCTCAGTCTTAAGTGTCTGCCTTCGGCTCAGGTCATGGTCCCAGGGTCCTGGGATTGAGCCCCGCATCGGGCTCCCTGCTCGGTGGGAAGCCTGCCTCTCCCTCTCCCACTCCCCCTGCTTGTGTTCCCTCTCGCTGTGCCTCTCTCTGTCAAAATAAATAAAATCTTAAAAAAAAAAAAAAAAAAAAAAAAAAAAGGAACAGAATCTCTAGGGAAGGGGCCTGGCAAACTGGATTTTTAACAAACACCCCAAATGATTCTTATTATCAAACAAGTTTGAGGAACACTAGTTCTGACGTGACTGCTCTGTCAGGGTTGTCTGTGATTCACATTAAGACATAGTTATCCTGTTAAGCCCCTGTGTCTGGTTTAGCATTTTTGAGTGCATAGCTTTGGAAAGATTGGTGAGCAGCCATAAGAAAGTTGATAACACCTAGAGACGCTGTATCACTCTGGTGATCAGTGGAATGACAGATATCACTGCCAACTCTTTCTTTCTCACCTGAAGGCTGATGTCAGCTCTGGCATCCATTACCTGGTCATGCTGTACTTTACAGACGAGAAACCAAAATCAAGACCAAAGACCCTAGGAAGGAGCAGCAGTCTCTCTCTCTCTGTCTCCCTCTCTCTCTCAGTAGAAGGGTCAGTCATCAAAAAGGGACCCTTGTGGTGGCCACCAAGAAGGCACTTGCCACCTGATGACAGGCCCCCAAATAGAAAGTCAGGATCCAAAGTAATGGCCTTGTGAGTTGTGCTAGTCCTTTTGGGTTAGAGTGTAGAAATATCAAGACAGCCTGCAAATGGGTGCTAGGCAGCTCTGATACATATAATATCTTTATGCTCTAAGATGAATTTTAAAAATAGGCCTCTCCTAATTTCTTTTGACTATTCCTTAATATTTAGTAAATATTTATTATTTCAAAGTGTCCCCATTTCCCACCTAAAACATACAATCCTCAACTTATAATTAAAGACTTATAGTACTATCTTTTTATCTTTATCTTTTTTTTTTTTTAGATTTTATTTATTTGAGAGAGAGAGAGAATGAGATAGAGCATGAGAGGGGGGAGGGTCAGAGGGAGAAGCAGACTCCCCACTGAGCAGGGAGCCCAATGTGGGACTCGATCCCTGGACTCCAGGATCATGACCTGAGCCGAAAGCAGTCGCTTAACCAACTGAGCCACCCGGGCGCCCTATCTTTTTCTTTTATTTATCCAATAGGCAGATATCTAAAAGTCAACATACTGTGTTAGCAAGGATATAGGAATTAGATACTCTCATAGATTGTTGATGGGAGTATAAATTGCTACAAAACCTTTACTGCATTGTGAGGGAGTGTGCAGTTCAGCAATAGACATAAAAATTATAAATGTATACATCCTTGGATCAAGTGATTCTATTTCTATCCCATGTATGTGACTATACATGCAAAATACCATATGTGCATACATACAATGGAATGTATGTTGTTCAGCCTTAAAAAAGAATGAAATTCTGATCTATGCTACAACATGGATGCATTTTGTCTCAGTGAAATAGGTGAAATAAGCCACAAGCAGCTTATAAATAAATGGCTAAATGAAATAACCCAGATACAACAGGATAAATATGCTCCCACTTATATGAGGTACCTAGAGTAGTCAAATATATAGGGACAGAAAGCAGAATAGTGGTTACTAGGGCCTGGTGGGGAGCAATAAATGGGGAGTTATTGTTTAATGGGTGCAGAGTTTCAGTTTGGGAAGATGAAACCGTCTGGAGATGGATAGTGGTAATGGTTGCACAGTAATGTCCAATGTACTCAATGACATTGAATGGCATACTTAAAATGTAAATTTGGTACTTATGTCCTATCGTAAAAATATATGTGAAAGTTATTCATTATAATATAGTATTGATAACAGTATTGTTGACAACAACAAGATTGGAAACAACCTAAATATCCGTGAGCAGAGGACTGTTACATATAACTTTCTGGTATATTCATACAATGAAATACTATGCAGTCATTAAAAATTAATGTTTATACATTGACATGTATACTGGATAGTGTTTATTTTCTTCTCCAAATTCACTGTTTACCTTCTTTGCCCTGTTTTGTTCCCTGGAAGGCTACCCTTTCTGGAATGAATCAACTGGGCTCCATTGCCCTCTGGCTTCCATTGGTAAGGTCAGGAGGAAACACCAACAGGAGTTAGTTCCTTGGTTCTCTCTCCTCTAGGCCTCAGGTTGGCAGTGGCAGTGTTCGTCTCCTCTTGGACAGAGTTCTGGCAATATTGCTCCCCATCCAAGCCTAGGGTAGAGGTAGCTCTGGGGAACTTCACTGTGCTGTGTTGTATGTGGAGATATTTTACTAAGGTCTGGACTTAGTATTGATGTATAATCACTGAGAATGATATGTTGTAAGTTCCCTGGAATACTGTACAGAGAGAAGTCCAAAGGCTTAGGGAGAGAAAAATGTTTTAATTAATTGTTTATGCGCAAATTGCTATGTCCCCCTAGAAGGTCTGGAGGAGACTCATTTCCTAAGACATTAGAAAGTACATTATCAGTGAAAGGAGCACCAGCATCTTTGAAAAGTCCTGGGGCGGCCATACTCTCTGGGTTGGAAGTGAGGGTAGGAGATGCTGCAATGGAGTTTCAATGGGAATAATGGAATCCTGGTGTGGTGGAGGCCAAGTGGCAGCAAGGGGCAAGGAGTACATTACTACAATAAGCCATGAGGGTTTCTGAGTGGAAATTAGAGATTTTGATCTGTAGGGCTCTGTGATGGTGGCTAATTGATCACAGAGTCCTTAGGAATGAAGTAGATGGGCAGACTTCTAAGGTTGCTTGAACTAGTAGCTTGACCCGAAAAGCAGAAAAAAATTCTAGGGAAGGTGGGCAGAAATCTGACCCGGTGTCTTGTTCGGTTTCCAGATCTAAGACAGTACACAGGCTTGGACCCATTGATTGAGGAAGAGGTAAGACCCATTGAGGAAGGACTCTGCAGGGCACCTGGGTGGCTCAGTTGGTTGGGCGACTGCCTTCGGCTTGGGTTATAATCCTGGAGTCCCGGGATCGAGTCCCATACCGGGCTCCCTGCTCAGCAGGGGGGTCTGCTTCTCCCTCTGATTCTCTTCCCTCTTGTGCTCTCAGTCTCTCATTCTCTCTCTCAAATAAATAAATAAAATCTTAAAAAAAAAAAAAAGGAAGGACTCTGCAGTGTGGCCACAAACCTCCCTTGGAGGAACCTGTATTCATTTAATAGGGTGACTATACAGTAGAAAAAATTTATACCCAGACCTCCCTGGAGTTACCAGTTACTGGTTCTAATACGATGCTAATTTCTGGAGACCCCCAAATGCCATTGTAGTTTCCTCTATTGAGAAAGGACTTAGAGAATTTAGGTAATAGATGAAGTCTTGTTCCAAGCCTATTGCAAAGTGGATCCTGGACCCATCTGTGCTCATTTCCCTTGTCCCAGATGGTAGTGACAACAGATATACTGTGCAAATTGATGAACCCTCATACTGGCTCCCTGACCCATGAAATGGCATTAGGTAGCAAGAGGTCAAATAGAAGCCCCTGGTACTGCCCTCATCTGACCTCCAACCCAAGATAGTAAACAAAAAGCAACACCACATCTCTGGGGGAATTATAGACACCAATGACTCACTCAAAGACAACACAGAATGGGTAATTCCTACCATATCTCCATTTAACTCACCTGTTTGGACAATGCAAAAACCAGAGCATCTTGGAGAATGTAGATTATTTCAAATTTATTTGGGAGTAGTGCCAAGCTCAGCTGAGATCTGAATATAGCATCTTAAGTGGCACAAATTAGTGTAGCCCCTCACTACCCTCTACTAGTATTCTGCTATTGAGTTATCATAGATTTTTAAAAAAGATTTTTATTTATTTCCTTGACAGAGAGAGAGCACAAGTAGGCAGAGCGGCAGGCAGAGGGAGAGGGAGAAGCAGGCTCTCCGCTGAGCGGGAAACCCGACGTGGGGCTCCATCCCAGGACCCCTGGATCATGACCTGAGCTGAAGGCAGCCGCTTAACCGACTGAGCCATCCAGGCGCCCCTATCATAGATGTTTTTGTTCATCGCTATCAGCAAAGATACCAAAAGCTGTTTGCCTTCATGAAGCAGGGAGATTAGTATCGTTATTATTTACTTAAGGGCTAAGTCCGTTCTATTTCTGTCACAACATAGGCTAGAGGGAACTCGATTGTCTGGATATCTCACAGAATGTTACATTGTTCTGTATTAATAAAGTTATATTAACACCCCTGGTGAGTGAGAAGTAGCCAGGACCCTATTTGCCACTGTAGAAAGCATGCACACCAGAGGATGGGAAATAAACCCAGCAAGGGGCTTGGCCACAGTGGGGGACGTTTCTATGGAAATCCAGGGGACTTGGGCATGTTTGGATAGCCCCTCTGAAGTGAGAGAGAAGATTCTTCACTTTGTACCTTGTACCATGAAGAAAGGGGCACAATTGGTGGGCCTCTTCTGCTTTTGGAGGCAACATATACTACATTTGGGCAAGATGCTCTGATCTACATGCTGGGTCAATTGTAGGTGATACCCAATGAAACGACTCTAGCAAGTCAAGGCAGTGATACAAAATGTCTGCCACTTATGTCTTACAACCCAGTAGACCCAGTGACCTCTGTGGTTGACACAAATGCTTTGTGGAGCCTCTGGTAAGACCCAGTAAAAGAATCAGAACCCAGACTCCTAGGATTCCAGAATAAGGTCATGTTCTCCTCTTCTGACAACTATGCCCTCTTTGAATAGCAACTCCTGGATTATTACTGGGTCCTGGTAATGACTGAATGCACGTCTGATTATGGCATACTAATCAACTCTGTCCCAAATGACCCATCATGAACTGGATGTTATTGGACCCACAAAATCATAAAACTGGACACATGCAGCAGCATTCCAATGTTAAATGGGGATAGACTATCCAAGACCAAGCTGAGGAGGTCTGGCAGACACAAGTGACTGCATGATCAGGCAGCTCAGACTCTTGTGGTGTCGGTGGCTAATGCATTGCTATATCTCACTCCATTTAGGCTACAGGCCATGTGGGGATTCCCTATAAACAGTTAGAGGAGGAAAAGGCACAGGCCTGCTTTACTTCTGGGTCTATTATTTGTGGTATGCTGGTACCAGCAAATGCAGATGGCCACTGTTTTTCAGCCTTACTTAGAGATGGCCCAGAAAGTGTGGTAAAAGGAACGTTTTCCCAGTGGATAGAACATCGTATGGATTGGTTGTCCACATCTGGTTGTCCACTTTGCATGAAAGGAGAAATGACCTGATGTATGGATCAATCCTAATTTATAGGCAGTAACTAATGGACTAATCTGCTTATTGGGGAGAGAACAAGACCGGAAAGTTAAGGACAAAGAAATGTGGTGGGGGTGAAGTAGGTAGATTGAATGGTCACAGAATGTGAAACTATTTTTGACCCATGTGAACGTTCACCAAAGGTCATGCATTGCAGAGGAGTTTCTTCATAATTGGAGGACAAGAGGATCAGTCAGCCCCTCTCAACAGATTTCTTTGCTTGCTTAATAAGACATAGTGCAATATGCCCTTGGCAGCATTGATTTACCCTCACCCAGGTGATCTGGTTGTCAACACAGTTTGTTTTTTTTTCAACTTGTATTTAGTGTAACTTTATTTTTTTTTATTAGGTTCAGTTAGCCACCATACAGAACATCATTAGTTTTTGATGTTGGCTTGAAGAAGGTTTTTATCCTTTAGCACGGTATTCGATCTGGCACTGACCCTGACCAGAGTCACTTTTTATGACAAAGATGTTGTAACAAAGGGCTCTTGTTCTCAGAATTTGTTGATCTTACCATATGCCGCATCACCCAGAAGCAGCTACCTTGAAAAAATGGTGGAAAAATCTACTGAAAGCTGAAGTGCTTTTCCAGAGAATGCAGTATATGCTTTCACGTTGGGACCACCATGTGGTGGTATCTGCCTTATAGTCAGGATCCAGGGGTCCAACAATCAAAGGGTAGAGGTGGGAATGGCCTCTCATTATTCTTTTTTTAATTATTTACATTTTTCTTTTTAATTAATTAGTTATTTTTTAATTTAATTTTTTTATTATTATGTTAATCACCATACATTACATCATTAGTTTTTGATGATGTGTTCTATGATTCATTGTTTGCATATAACACCCAGTGCTCCATGCAGAACATGCCCTTTTTAATACCCATCACCAGGCTAACCCATCCTCCCACCCTCCCTCCCCTCTAGAACCCTCAGTTTGTTTCTCAGAGTCCATAGTCTCTCATGGTTCGTCTTTCCCTCAGATTTCCCCCCTTTCATTCTTCCCTTCCTACCATCTTCTTCTTTTTTTTTTTTTTTTTTTTAACATATAATGTATTATTTGTTTCAGAGGTACAGGTCTGTGATTCAACAGTCTTACACAATTCACAGTGCTCACCATAGCACATACCCTCCCCAATGTCTATCACCCAGCCACCCCATCCCTCCCACCCCCCACCACTCCAGCAACCCTCAGTTTGTTTCCTGAGATTAAGAATTCCTCAAATCAGTGAGATCATATGATACATGTCTTTCTCTGATTGACTTATTTTGCTCAGTATAATACCCTCCAGTTCCATGCACATCATTGCAAATGGCAAGATTTCATTTTTTTTTTTTGATGGCTGCATAATATTCTATTGTATATATATACCACATCTGCTTTATCCATTCATCTGTCGATGGACATCTTGGCTCTTTACACAGTTTGGCTATTGTGGACATTGCTGCTATAAACATCGGAGTGCACGTACCCCTTTGGATCACTACATTTGTATCTTTGGGGTAAATACCCAGTGGTGCAATTGCTGGGTCATATGGTAGCTCTATTTTCAACTTTTTGAGGAACCTCCATACTGTTTTCCAGAGTGGCTGCACCAGCTTGCATTCCTACCAACAGTGTAGGAGGGTTCCCCTTTCTCCGCATCCTCGCCAACATCTGTCGTTCCCTGACTTGTTAATTTTAGCCATTCTGACTGGTGTGAGGTGGCATCTCATTGAGGTTTTGATTTGGATTTCCCTGATGCCGAGCGATGTTGAGCACTTTTTCATGTGTCTGTTGGCCATTTGGATGTCTTCTTTGGAAAAATGTCTGTTCATGTCTTTTGCCCATTTCTTGATTGGATTATTTGTTCTTTGGGTGTTGAGTTTGAAAAGTTCTTTATAGATTTTGGATACTAGTCCTTTATCTGATATGTCATTTGCAAATATCTTCTCTCATTCTGTTGGTCATCTTTCAGTTTTGTTGACTGTTTGCTGTGCAAAAGCTTTTTTTCTTGATGAAGTCCCAATAGTTCATTTTTGTCCTTGCTTCCCTTGCCTTTGGCGATGTTTCTAGGAAAAAGTTGCTGCGGATGAGGTCGAAGAGGTTGCTGCCTGTGTTTTCCTCAAGGATTTTGATGGACTCCTGTCTCACATTTAGTCTTTCATCCATTTTGAGTCTATTTTTGTGTGTGGTGTAAGGAAATGGTCCAGTTTTGTTCTTCTGCATGTGGCTGTCCAGTTTTCCCAACACCATTTGTTGAAGAGACTCTCTTTATTCCATTGGACATTCTTTCCTGCTTTGTCGAAGATGAGTTGACCATAGAGTTGAGGGTCCATTTCTGGGCTCTCTGTTCTGTTCCATTGATATATGTGTCTGTTTTTGTGCCAGTACCATACTGTCTTGATGATTACAGCTTTGTAATAGAGCTTGAAGTCCGGAATTGTGATGCCGCCAGCTTTGCTTTTCTTTTTCAACATTCCTCTGCTATTCAGGGTCTTTTCTGGTTCCATACGAATTTTAGGATTATTTGTTCCATATCTTTGAAAAAAGTGGATGGTATTTTGTTAGGGATTGCATTAAATGCATAGCTTGCTCCAGGTAGCATTGACATCTTCACAATATTTGTTCTTCCATTCCATGAGCATGGAACATTTTTTCATTTCTTTGTGTTTTCCTCAATTTCTTTCATGAGTATTTTATAGTTTTCTGAGTACAGATTCTTTGCCTCTTTGGTTAGATTTATTCCTAGGTATCTTATGGTTTTGGGTGCAATTGTAAATGGGATCGACTCCTTAATTTCTCTTTCTTCATTCTTGTTGTTGGTGTATAGAAATGCAACCGATTTCTGTGCATTGATTTTATATCCTGCCACTTGACTGAATTCCTGTATGAGTTCTAGCAGTTTTGGGGTGGAGTCTTTTGGGTTTTCCACATAAAATATCATATTGTCTGCAAAGAGTGAGAGTTTGACTTCTTCTTTGCCACTGTGCTGTGGCTAGGACTTCTAGTACTATGTTGAATAGCAGTGGTGATAGTGGACATCCCTGCCATGTTCCTGACCTTAGGGGGAAAGCTCTCAGTTTTTCCCCATTGAGAATGATATTCGCTATGGGTTTTTCATAGATCGCTTTTATGATATTGAGGTATGTACCCTCTATCCCTACACTGTGAAGAGTTTTAATCAAGAAAGGATGCTGTACTTTGTCATATGCTTTTTCTGCATCTATTGAGAGGCTCATATGGTTCTTGTTCTTTCTTTTATTAATGTATTGTATCACATTGATTGATTTGTGGATGTTGAACTAACCTTGCAGCTCAGGAATAAATCCCACTTGGTCGTGGTGAATAATCCTTTTAATGTACTGTTGGATCCTATTGGCTAGTATTTTGGTGAGAATTTTTGCATCCATGTTCATCAGGGATATTGGTCTGTAATTTTCCTTTTTGATGGGGTCTTTGTCGGATTTTGGGATCAAGGTAATAATGCTTGGCCTCTCATTATTCTTTATGACTCACTTTCCGAATTTTCCTTTTCTATTCCCGTAACCTTGAATACAGTGATTTGGAGGCCCAAGTTCCCAAAGGAGGAATGCTTTTTCAGGTAAGACAGTCAGGCAGTCCTGTTAAATTGAAAACTAAGACTTACTCTCTGGCCATTTTTGGCCCCCCCTGCTTTTTTTTTAGATAAATAGTTCACTGAGTGAACCACAGACTGTTTTTTAAAAATAGATAACAGGGCGCCTGGCTCAGTCGTTAAGTGTCTGCCTTCGGCTCAGGTCATGGTCGTGGTGGTGGTGGTGGTGGGGGGGGGGTCCCAGGGATTGAGTCCTGTATCAAGCTCCCTGCTCGGTGGGAAGCCTGCTTCTCCCTCTCCCACTCCCCCTGCTTGTGTTCCCTCTCTTGCTATGTCTCTCTCTGTCAAATAAAAAATAAATAAATAAAATAAAAATAGGTAACAAAATAGTATATAGTAGTTTTATCCATTGCAGAAATAATTACTGGAATTTTCGAAACATCAGATGATTAAGTTGGATCAATGGTTACAGCAAAATTTTCAACCAATATAATGATTTTCATTCAAGGTCTAGGCTTGATTTCTACGTAATATCATTCACTTAAATTCTCTGTACCTATTTATTGCCAAAATGGGGGCTCTTGAAAGTTGAGCCTGACTTTGTCTTGTTTTCAGAGACCTGTAAACAGGTGACTCCACTGGCTGGAGTGACAAATCTCAGTGAATAATGAGAAAATAGTCACTGCTACACAATGGAGACAAGGTGAACTATATTTGAAACCCAGCGGATTCACTTCAGCAATCAAACAAGATAAAACCCCAAAGACTAAATACTTCAGGAATGAGGTTGAGACTATATCTTAGTCTATTTGAGCTGCTATAACAAAAATACCATAAACTAGGTGGCTTATAAACTACAAACATTTATGTCTCATAGTTCTGGAGGCCAGCAGATCTGGTGTCTGGTAATACCCCACTTCCTGGTTCATCCATGGTGCCTTTTTGTTTTAAGCATCCTTACATTGTGGAAGGGATGAGAAATCTCTCTCCAGGGTTTCCTTTGTATGGGTACTGATTCCATACACGAGGGCATGGCCCCTCATGACCTAATCACTTCCTAAAGACTCTACCTCTTAATACTATCACCATGGAAGTTAGAATTTCAGCATATGAGTTTTGCGGGGGTTGGGGAGAGAGACACAAACATTCAGTCCAAAACACCCTATGGGGTAAAGAAATCCACTCACCTGAAAAAAATAAAACAAACTGTGTTGACAACCAGATCACCTGGGTGAGGGTAAATCCCTGCTGCCAAGGCCATATTGCACTATGTCCTCTTAGAGGATCAGGGGAATGAGTAGTAGAAGAAAGAAGTTATGATTCTCAAATTATGCTTTTAACTGGTTAGAAATAGTAGAAGGAATGTAGCAGCTATGTTTTGCATTGTCTCCCCCACTAATTTTTTAATAATATTTTAAATAAAATACAATTCCTATAACATAAAATTCATTATTTTAAAGTGTACAATTCAATGCTTTTTAGTATATTCATTTGTTGTGCAACTATCACCACTAATTCCAGAACATTTCGGTTATCTCAAATAGAAATCCCATACCTATTAGCAATTTCCCCCACCCCTCCTTTCTCCCATCCACTGGCAATCACTAATCTTTTTGTCTCTATGAATTTGCCTATTCTGGATGTTTCATATACATTGAGTCATACAATATGTAGCTTTTGTGTCTGCCTTACTTTACTTAGAATAATGTTTTCAAGGTTCATCCATATTGTAGCATGTATCAGTACTTCATTCCTTTTTATGGCTGAGTATTCCATTTTATGGATATACCACATTTTGTTTATTAGTTTATCAATCGATGGACATTAGGATTGTTTCCTCCTTTTGGCTATTATGGATAATGCTGCTATAAACATTCATGTATATGTTTTTGTGTGGATGTATGTCTTCTTTTGCCTATATACCTAGGAGAGAAATAGTTGGGATATAGTAATTCTGTGTTTAACTTTTTTTTTTTAATTTAAAAAAAATTTTTTTATTGTTATGTTAATCCCCATACATTACATCATTAGTTTTAGATATAGTGTTCCATGATTCATTGTTTGTGCATAACACCCAGTGCTCCATGCAGAACGTGCCCTCCTCAATACCCATCACCAGGCTAACCCATCCTCCCACCCCCCTCCCCTCTAGAACCCTCAGTTTGTTTTTCAGAGTCCATCGTCTCTCATGGTTCTTCTCCCCCTCCGATTTCCCCCCTTCATTCTTCCCCTCCTGCTACATTCTTCTTCTTCTTTTTTTCTTTCTTAACATATATTGCATTATTTGTTTCAGAGGTACAGATCTGAGATTCAACAGTCTTGCACAATTCACAGCGCTTACCAGAGCACATACCCTCCCCAGTGTCCACCACCCAGTCACCCCATCCCTCCCACCCCACCCCCCACTCCAGCAACCCTCAGTTTGTTTCCTGAGATTAAGAATTCCTCATATCAGTGAGGTCATATGATACATGTCTTTCTCTGTTTGACTTATTTCGAAGACTGAGCTATAATTTAACCACTAGAGCTCTGGAACGTTCTTACTCTACATTACAAGGTCCAAGCTGTTTATGTTTCTCATTTTCTGTACTAAGAAAGAGGTTTTATGGGAAATAACATCCCAGAAATAAATATGGTGAATGAAACAATAAGAAGAGATTTTCATGTAAAGTATGGAGGAAAACAGTTTATTTGGTCATAGAAATAGGTTAAACACAACACAGCAGTTTTGGAGATACTGTTCAGGGGATTATGTGAAGCTGAATTTAGTGAGTCTATTGGAAAAAAAGGAAGTAAAACAGAAACAAGCAATAATTTAATGTGAAAATATGTCCAATTAAAATATAGTATACAAACTATAGAAATACTGTTTTCCTTGGAATAAAATAATATCAACGTTCCTGGAAAGTGACCATTTCTAGTCATAGAAATGTATTTTATACCATCAAATGAGGTTTGGGAGTAAAATTAGGGATGATAAAAAACAAGCTTCCTCCCATCTTCTTTTTTTTTCTTTTTTTAATTTTATTATGTTAGTCACCATACAATACATCATTAGTTTTTGATGTGGTGATCCACGATTCATTGTTTTCATATAACACCCAGTGCTCCATGCAGTACGTACCCTCCTTAATACCCATCACCGGGCTAACCCATCCCCCCACCCCTCTCCCCTCTAGAACCCTGTTTGTTTCTCAGAGTCCATAGTCTCTCATGGTTCCTCCCACCTTCTTAAGAATTTATATGTCTTTTGTCATTTAACTTCTTTGCAAAGTTAGAGCTTTCATTTTGCCTCAAGGTTTTACACTTTGGTCCAAAGTGAGCAGCATGATATTTATTCATGAAGCATAATTTTTAAAGCAATCTATCTACTTGCATTTGTTGCTACATTCAAGGAGAACAAAGGAATGCTTAATAGGTTGTAGGATCAGTAGCTCAGAGCTACAAAAAGGGGTGTTTTAAATCAATACAACCCACCATTGTGTTGAGATATTTTTGGTAGTCACATATATATTCTATATATACTGCACATAATATTTAGAGGTGACCATGATCTTAAAGACCATGCAGAGGAACCAAATGTCCATGGTTTGGCAGAGTTCCACAGCAGGATAGTAGTGTGACAAGAAGGGAAGGGCACATGCTTCCTACACTGCCTAGCATCCCTGTATTTAATCTGTCCCCAATAACCATTAGGTGAAACACTCAGGTGAATATCAGCACTTACCTATGAAGAGTTTACAGAAGAGTTTAAGAATTAATGTTTCTTTTTTCTTTTTTCTTTTTTTGAACATAAAACTATTTATTGACCACTGTTTACCAGTATTTACAATAAGGTAAACAATATACACTTGGATAACATTCTGACTACAAAGTTATTGTTTTTCCTGGTTTCTGCTGAACCAGTAACTCAAATACTGAAAAGACTGAGCCTACAAGTCAGGAATGAGTTGGGGTAAAGAAAATACATGCAGGTTAAGAATTTGGATTATAAAAGTCTGTCCACCCATTTATTCCAGCAGGTGCTAAATTGCCAACATCTCTAACCATCTGATTATGATTAGGTTTCCATGAACAAAGTCTTAGACATTCCATGAATCATGACCTTTTAGTCAACACAGAACAGAGGTTTCAACTTCTTGAAAAGGAATGGTTCACTAGGAACCTTTAAATGTCCATTTAACTAAGTTTTGCTTACCTAATTAAAACACACCAGGACTTGTCTAGTTTTGTCATTTGGGTGGGGAGGTTGTTGGTGGTGATAAAATTTTCCTTTCAGGGATCTTGCAAATGAACTTGCATTTATGACTGTAGATATGAGTATGGATTCTGATATGGCTGCCTTTAAATTGTCCATTTTAAAAATTTGAAAGGTTAAGGCTTCAGGAAAAACGTCAGTTTAACTTTAAGTGATTTATTTCTTAAGTTGCTGAAAATGATAACATCCCAGAAACACGGGCTTATCCATGGTTATAAATGCTGTTTTTGTTTTGGTGAATGTTAAAATAACAAAAACCATTTATGTATGTATTTTAAGTATACACACAAAAACCCCCTAAATAAACAAAAAATCCAAAATGGTCCTTAGGCATATAGGAGTTAAACAAATTCTGACTGAGTAACGACTATGAAGATTTCCCCCAACATTTAGAAAAGGTGTTCTCTAATGCAGAGGGATAATATACCATGGTCTCAAATATTTTTTTCTGATATAGGAAGCAACTACAGAAAGCTTTTATTTGTTCAAAGTAACCAGTGTTATAGATGCAAAAAAACCCAACAACTCTCCCAATACTACTTCAAAACAAACATATCAAACTTGATTTTCATTAGAATGTTATTTCTTCACACTAATAAATCAAAAAACAAAGACCCAGATTTTATATATATATATATATATATATATATCAATGCAAACAATTATTGAGCTTCATCTTCTGGACAAGAATGCCAAGTTAGTCTCTCTTCATAAAAAGCTATTACAATCTGAGGACACTTCATATTTGCCTCTTTTGCCAGCACCAAGTCTGCCTCATCTGAATCTTTCCATTTCATGAGAAACATTAATTCTCCACTGCTGTCTGTGGCACCAATTATTCGTTCAGGATCAAGACCTCTGGCAAAGACTCTTGGTTTATCAGCAGCATCTCTTTTCTTCTTTGATTTGCTATCATCAGATTCACTGTCAGATAAAGATTATCTTTTTGTACCATCTTTTTCTTTACCAGCTTTTTGAGAATTAAGAAATGCTTCAATTAACTCTGGACAATCTAAATTTTTCTTCAGGTTCCCAAGTATTGTCAGCATCTGTAAATCCCTTCCACTTCAGGAAATTCTCCACCTTCCCATTCACTACACGTCGGTCCAGTACTTTTTCCACCACAAATTCTTCAGGCTCTGCCTCTTCTACTTTTTTACTCTTTGCATTTTGTTTCTTTCCCATTTTTTTGTAATGTAGTTTTATTGGAGGCCATTTTTTATTGCAGACTTGAAGAGTTATTATTCACCGCCTCCGAGCTGCTCCGGGTCTGGGTTTGCGGCGTCTCAGGCCCTGCGCGCCTCAAGCTCCAGCCACATCCAAGGAGGAGGGGGCTGGGGAGCTGCGCGCCGGGCAGCAGCTGGGGGAGGGGGGGGTCCTCTCTCTCTCTCTTTTTTTTAAACAGTCTTGAGGTCTTTTATTTTCTTTACATTTATCATGCCATGAATTCATAGGGAATGGGTTTCAGCAGTTCGGGCTCCTTTCCATTAGTTCTCACAAACTGTGCTTCTCTGGGTGGGGCAGGCTGGCGCTTCACTTGAACCCAAGTACCTTCTCTTTGGCTTCCTTCTTTTTCTGATCATTTTCCTTCACACGCTTCAGGAAGCTGTCTCGGCTCTTTGAGTGTTTAATATGCTCAATGTGTACATTAATTCTCTTGGCAAGAATCTTGCCCTTGTTTGTTTACAACAATGCCAACAGCATGCTGAGTAACAGTGTAGACTCTTCTAGTTTTGCCATGGTAACATTTGTGGGGCATTTCTTTTTGAACAGTGCCCATTCCCTTGATGTCCACAACATCACCTTTCTTATAGATTCGCATGTATGTGGCCAAAGGAACAACTCCATGTTTTCTAAAAGGTCTAGAGAACATATAGCGGGTACCTCTCCTTTCCCTTTGTGTTGGTCATTTTGGTGAACTACTGGAAGATGGCGGTTCTGGCCGAAAGGAACAAGAATTAATGTTTCTTTGACTGTTTTCTCTACTTGACATCAGGATGTTATCATGCCTAGGAGCTTGGGCTTTCATGTCATTTAAACTGGGACTTAAATCTTGGCTCTTCCACATATTAGCTCGTGACAGCAGATGAGTTACTTAATCTCTCTAAGTCAGCATTCTTGTCTGCAAAGGGCACATTAAAAGAATCTTATTTATAAAGAGAAAATGAGATGATATATGTGAAGCATTTAACACAGAGCTTGGCATGCAGTAGGCATGATATGAGTGATATTATTACAATGATCAGATGCATAGCACTGGACTAGGAACATCCTTCATATTCAACCTGCCTTAGATGTATACCTCAATATGTGTTCTCTTTTCTTATGCTGTCAGTTCATTGTGCCCCACTTTGTACTTCTCACCACCCTCAGAGACCTACTTTATGTTCAGTCCTGACTCTGACATTACACTGAATTATCTATTGCATCCATAAGTCATTTAATTAATTGCTATGTGCCATCATATATGCTTGTTCAGTTTCCCCAGATAGTAGATAAGCTTCTGTAAGTTTCCAGTCCTTTGTTGGACTGTCCTAGCAGAGTGCTGAAGCTATCCAAGGAACTTGATAAATGAGTAATAGGTGACTTGATATATTGTGCCAACAATGACACAAGCCAAGTTCAAGAGCAATTCATGATTACAAAGGCCCATAATTTTTTTTTTTTTAAAGATTTTTATTTATCTATTCAGCAGAGAGGGACACAGTGAGAGAGGGAACACAAGCAGGGGGAGTGGGAGAGGGAGAAGCAGGATTCCCGCCGAGCAGGGAGCCTGATGCGGGGCTCCATCCGAGGACCCTGGGATCATGACCTGAGCCAAAGGCAGCCGCTTAACGACTGAGCCACCCAGGCGCCTCAAAGGTCCATAATTTCTAAACCAAAATCAAGACATGTGATTTGGCAAGTACAGGTTGATTTAGGGGAAAGTGGACCAGACAATTTGAAATTGGGACTGTCCCAGAAAATACAGGAGTTCTCATTACGATTCAGCTAGGGAATACACATCAAAGTAGGAGGTTATTTTTCTCAGTGATTCTTCCTGGAATTCAAAGTGTTTTTAAAACTCTAGTTTGTAATTCCTTTGTGGTCAGTGAAAACCAGATGACCTCTACTGATGTTTCTTGTTCTTTTTTTTTTTTTTTTCATCTCCTCCTCCTTATTCTTGTTTTTAACAAATTGATTTCATGTACAAGAATTGGGATAATAACACTGGGCAAGACAAACAGACAAGAAGAATCTTAAGGCAACAATTGATCAAATTTTAACTTTAAAATTTTAAAGAATGTTCTGAGTGGTGAGTATAACTACTATGTATGCCATCAGAAATATGCTTCATATTTGTTGATAGTGTTTCAGAAATGTTCCTGAAAAGACTGAGTGTAAGTTGATTTCTGGAAAGGCTTATACTATTTTCAATCCATAGGAAATTTTTATAGACATTCTACAGTGAATCCTTTTGCCAAGAGATGTGTATATTAGTTGTGCAATGTAATATAAAAAATTATACCAACATTAAGCAGCTGAAAACAACATTTATTATCTTGCAGTTTCTATGAGTCAGGAATCTGGTGCTGCTTATCTGGGTCTTGGGGTTTAGGGTCTCTTATGAGGCTGCCATCAAAGTGTCAGCAGAGCTGAAGTCATTTCCAGGCTCAATTGGAGATGGATCCATTTCCAAGTTCATACACATGGCTGTTCCTTGCTCATGGGCCTCTCCATAGGATGGCTTACAACACGGCCTCTTGCTTTACCCAGAGCAAGCAAGTGACTTAATCTCAGAAGTAACATTCGTTACTTTTTTGCATTTCAAGATTATGTGACATAGCTCCATGAAAAGTGGAGTTGAGAACTTACTAATTCATGTCTCATCCTTTAAGAAAATCCCTGTGGAGACAACTGGACTCAGTCATTTAGTTATCTTCCTCTTTCTCCATGTTCATTTATAAAATTATAGTTTAAATCAGAAAGTACACCCCACCCCATCATAAAAGGAAGGCAGCTGGAAAAAAATTTTTTTTTTTTTAATTTTATTACGTTATGTTAGTCACCATACAATACATCATTAATTTTTGATGTGGTGATCCACAATCCATTGTTTTCATATAACACCCAGTGCTCCATGCAATACGTGCCCTCCTTAATACCCATCACCGGGCTAACCAATCCCCCCTTCCTCCTCCCCTCTAAAACCCTGTTTGTTTCTCAGAGTCCATAGTCTCTCATGGTTCATCTCTCCCTCTGATTCCCCCCCTTCATTTTTCCCTTCCTTCTCCTAATGTCCTCCATGCTATTCCTTACGTTCCACAAATAAGTGAAACCATATGATAATTGACTTTCTCTGCTTGGCTTATTTCACTTAGCATAATCTCCTCCAGTTCCATCCATGTTGATGTAAAAGTTGGGTATTGATCCTTTCTGATGGCTGAATAATATTCCATTGTATATATGGACCACATCTTCTTTATCCATTCGTCTGTTGAAGGGCATCTCGGCTCTTTCCACAGTTTGGCTATTGCGGACATTGCTGCTATGAACATTGGGGTGCATGTGGCCCTTCTTTCACTACATCTCTGTCTTTGGTGTAAATACCCAGTAGTGCAATTGCTGGGTCATAGGGTAGCTCTATTTGTAATTTTTTGAGGCACCTCCACACTGTTTTCCAAAGTGGCTGTACCAACTTGCATTCCCACCAACAGTGTAAGAGGGTTCCCCTTTCTCTACAACCTCTCCAACATTTGTTCTTTCTTTCCCTGTCCATTTGGCCATTCTAACTGGTGTAAGGTGGTATCTCAATGTGGTTTTGATTTGGATTTCCCTGATGGCTAATGATGATGAACATTTTTTCATGTGTCTGTTAGCCATTTGTATGTCTTCTTCAGAGAAGTGTCTTTTCATCTCTTCTGCCCACTTTTTGACTTGATTATTTGTTTTTTGGGTGTTGAGTTTGAGAAGTTCTTTATAGATCTTGGATACCAGCCCTTTATCTGTAGTGTCATTTGCAAATACCTTCTCCCATTCTGTGGGTTGCCTCTTTGTTTTGTTGACTGTTTCCTTTGCTGTGCAGAAGCTTTTTATCTTGATGAAGTCCCAGAAGTTCATTTTTGCTTTTGTTTCACTAGCTTTTGGAGATGTATCTTGAAAGAAGTTGCTGTGGGCGATGTCAAAGGGGTCACTGCCTATGTTCTCCTCTAGGATTTTGGTGGATTCCTGTCTCACATTGAGGTCTTTCATCCACTTTGAGTTTATCTTTGTGTATGGTGTTAGAGAATGGTCGAGTTTCATTCTTCTGCATGTGGCTGTCCAATTTTCCCAGCACCATTTATTGAAGAGACCGTCTTTTTTCCATTGCATGTTTTTTCTTGCTTTGTCAAAGATTATTTGACCATAGAGTTGAGGGTCCATATCTGGGTTCTCTATTCTGTTCCATTGCTCTATATGTCTGTTTTTGTGCCAGTACCATGCTGTCTTGGTGATCACAGCTTTGTAATATAGCTTGAAATCGGGCAACGTGTTGCCCCCAGCTTTGTTTTTATTTTTCAACATTTCCTTGGTGATTTGGGGTCTTTTCTGATTCCATACAAATTTTAGGATTGTTTGTTCCAGCACTTTGAAAAATGTCATTGGAATTTTGATCGGGATGGCATTGAAGGTATAGATTGCTCTGGGTAGCATAGACATTTTAACAATGTTTATTCTTCCAATCCATGAGCATGGAATGTTTTTTCATCTTTTTGTGTCTTCTTCAATTTCTTTCATGAGTGTTTTGTATTTCCTAGAGTATAGATCCTTTACCTCTTTGGTTAGGTTTATTCCGAGGTATCCTATGGTTTTTGGTGCTATTGTAAATGGAATCTTCTCTAATTTCTCTTTCTACAGTTGCGTTGTTCGTGTATAAGAAAGCAACTAATTTCTGTGCATTGATTTTGTATCCTGCCACATTACTGAATTGCTGGATGAGTTCTAGTAATTTGGGGGTGGAGTCTTTTGGGTTTTCCACATAAAGTATCATGTCGTCTGCGAAAAGAGAGAGTTTGACTTCTTCTTTGCCAATTTGAATACCTTTTATTTCTTTTTGTTGTCTGATTGCTGTTGCTAGGACTTCTAGTACTACGTTGAACAATAGTGGCGAGAGTGGGCATCCTTGATGTGTTCCTGATCTTAAGGGAAAGGCTCTCAGCTTTTCCCCATTGAGGATGATATTTGTTGTGGGTTTTTCATAGATGGATTTTATGAACTTGAGGAATGTTCCCTCTATCCCTATACTCTGGAGAGTTTTAATCAGGAAAGGATGTTGTATTTTGTCAAATGCCTTTTCTGCATCAGTTGAGAGGACCATATGGTTCTTCTCCCTCCTCTTATTAATGTGTTCTATCACATTGATTGATTTACAAATGTTGAACCACTCTTGCATCCCAGGGATAAATCCCACTTGGTCGTGGTGGATGATCCTTTTAATGTATTGTTGGATCCTATTAGCTAGGATTTTGTTGAGGATTTTGGAATCCATATTCATCAGGGATATTGGTCTGAAATTCTCCTTTTTGATGGGGTCTTTGCCTGGTTTGGGGATTAAGGTAATGCTGGCCTCATAGTATGAGCTTGGAAGTTTTCCTTCTGTTTCTATTTTTTGAAACAACTTCAGTAGAATAGGTGTTATTTCTTCTTTGAATGTTTGGTAGAATTCCCCAGGGAATCCGTCAGGCCCTGGACTCTTGTTTTTTGGGAGGTTTTTGATCACTGCTTCAATCTCGTTACTGGTTATTGGCCTATTCAGGTTGTCAATTTCTTCCTGTTTCAGTCTTGGCAGTTTATAGGTTTCCAGGAAGGCCTCCATTTCATCCAGATTGCTCAGTTTATTGGCATATAGTTGTTGATAATAATTTCTAATAATTGTTTCTATTTCCTTGGTGTTAGTCGTGATCTCTCCCCTTTCATTCATAATTTTATTAATTTGGGTCCTTTCTCTTTTCTTTTGGATAAGTCTGGCCAGTGGTTTATTGATCTTATTCTTTCAAAGAACCAACTTCTAGTTTTGTTGATCTGATCTCCTATGTTCCTGGTTTCTAATTCATTGATCTCTGCTTTAATTTTAATTATTTCTCTTCTAATGCGTGGCTTAGGCATCGTTTGTTGCTTTTTCTCTAGTTCTTTTTTTTTTTTTTAAAGATTTTATTTATTTGACAGAGAGAGACACAGCGAGAGAAGGAACATAAGCAGGGGGAGTGGGAGAGGGAGAAGCAGGCTTCCCGCGGAGCAGGGAGCCCGATGCGGGGCTTGATCCCAGGACCCTGGGATCATGACCTGAGCCGAAGGCAGACGCTTAACGGCTGAGCCACCCAGGCGCCCCTTCTCTAGTTCTTTAAGGTGTAGAGTTAGTTGGTGAATTCAGGATTTTTCTATTTTTTTGAGTGAGGCTTGGATGGCTATGTATTTCCCCCTTAGGACTGCCTTTGCAGTATCCCATAGGTTTTGGACCGATGTGTTTTCATTCTCATTGATTTCCATGAATTGTTTAAGTTCTTCTTTGATTTCCTGGTTGACCCAAACATTCTTGAGCAGAGTGGTCTTTAGCTTCCAAGTGGTTGAATTTCTGCCAAATTTTTTCTTGTGATTGAGTTCCAATTTTAAAGCGTTGTGGTCTGAGAATATGCAGGGAACCATCTCAGTCTTTTGGTATTGCTTGAGACCTGATTTGTGACCCAGTATGTGGTCTATTCTGGAGAAAGTTCCATGTGCGCTCGAGAAGAATGAGTATTCTGTTGCTTTAGGGTGGAATGTTCTGTGTATATCTATGAGGTCCATCTGGTCCAATGTATCATTCAAAGCTCTTGTTTCCTTGTTGATTTTCTGCTTAGATGATCTGTCCATTGCAGAGAGTGGAGTATTGAGGTCTCCTACAATTAACTTATTGTTATCAATATGACTCTTTATTTTGGTTAACAGTTGGCTTATGTTGATGGCTGCTCCCATTTTGGGAGCACAGATATTTACAATTGTTAGATCTTCTTGTTGGATAGACCCTTTAAGAATGATATAGTGTCCTTCTGTGTCTCTAATTACAGACTTTAGTTTAAAATCTAATTTGTCTGATATAAGAATTGTTATCCCAGCTTTCTTTTGAAGTCAGCTGGCAGGGAAGATGGATCTCCATCCCTTCACTTTCAGTCTGGATGTATCTTTAGGTTCAAAATGAGTCTCTGTGGGCAGCATATGGATGGGTCCTGTCTTTTTATCCAATCTGCAACTCTGTGCCATTTTATGGGAGCATTTAGGCCATTCATGTTGAGAGTGATTATTGAAAGATATGAATTAATTGTCATCATGTTGCCTGTGAAGATATTGTTTTTATAGATTGTCCCTGTGAATTTCTGTTGTATATCACTCTTGGGGTCTTTCTCCTTTTATAGAACCCCCCTTAATATTTCTTGCAGGGCCAACTTAGTGGTCACATATTCTTTCAGTTTCTGCCAGTCGTGGAAGCTCTGCATCTCTCCATCCATTCTAAATGAAAGCCTTGCTGGATAAAGTATTCTTGGCTGCATGTTCTTCTCATTTAGTACCCTGAATATGTCTTGCCAGGCCTTTCTGGCTTGCCAGGTCTCTGTGGATAGATCTGACATTATTCTGATGTTCCTCCCTCTATACGTAAGGAATCTCTTCCCCCTAACTGCCCTTAAGATGGTTTCCTTGGTTCTAAGATTTGCAAGTTTTACTATTATATGCCGGGGTGTTGGCCTGTTTTCCTTGATCTTGGGAGGGGTCCTCTCTGCCTCTAGGACACGAATGTTTGTTTCATTCCCCAGATTAGGGAAGTTCTCAGCTACGATTTGCTCAAATACATCTTCTAGCCCTCTCTCTCTCTCCACTCACTCCGGGATTCCAATTATTCTGACATTGGAACGCCTCATGGTGTCACTTATTTCTCTGATTCTATTTTCATGGATTCTGAGTTGTTTTTCCCTGGCCTCCTCTTTTCCCTTTTTATCTATTATATTGTCTTCCAGGTCACTTATTCATTCTTCTGCCTCACTTACCCTAGCTGTTACATTATCTAGATTAGACTGGATTTCACTGATAGCATTTTTAAGTTCTGCCAATTCAGCTTTCATTTCTGCCCTTAGAGACTCTCTGTTGCCATTAATTGATTTCTCCATTCTAGCCATTGTCTTCACAATTGCTAGCCTGAATTCCATCTCTGACATCTTGGTTATATCTGCATCCATTTGTAAATCTGCAGCATAAGTCATAATCTCTGAGTCTTTTCTATTTTGGGGGCTCCTCCTCCTAGTCATTCTGTTGATGGGTGTTTGAGGGAATGTATAGAGTCCTAATTATTGACCAGAACCCCAGCAAGCTGCACCTGTTTTCTTGGGACCTTAGGGTTGCTGGCCTCTTGTTTTCCCAGCCTGTCTTCTGCGGGAGGGGCCTGCCGCGCTGTTACTCAGGCAACCCTGTTTGGGCGGAGTTGCCCTGCGCCCCTGTGGCGGGGGATGGGCTCAGCGGGAATCAGTTTTTGGGGCTTTTGTTCTCTGGTGCCTTTCCCGGGCGGCTTTCCGCGTCTCTTCCGCGAGTCAGAGCAGAAGAGACCGTTTCCAGCCCTCTGCCTCAGAGCAGAGAGACCGCAGTCTGTTCTTCAGTGAGCTCTCCAGGCCACACCGTCTCTGTTTCTGTCCGTGCTGCTATGAACTGCAGCGTCCTGGGTTGTGCGCCCCTCCGCAGCGCCCCCAGTCCTGCCTCCAGGTCGGGGCACGTCTCTGCCCTTTGTGCTTCTAAAACCGCCAGCTGCTCCCAGCTCGCGCACGTGACCCCGCCGCTCCAGGATTCCGCCCAGGGGGCTGACCTAAAATACTTTCCCCACCGCTACCAGTCTGCGAGTCTGTGCCCCGTCCGCAGCGCGCGAGGCTGTCGCTCACCAGCGGTGTAGGATCCCCCCGTCCAGATACCCTCCCACTGCCGTTTATCCTCCGATATCTGCCCGCAGAATCACGGCTCCCCGCTTCACACCTCGAAACCAACCACCTGCGATATTCTGTTTGTAGAGATCCAGATCTTCTTATATCTCAGGCTGGTTTCGTGGGTGCTCAGAGTGGTCTGGTAGATATCCAGCTCAATTCCGGGGACCAGTTGAAATAGGGTCCCCTACTCCTCCGACATCTTTCCTTCCTCGAAAAAAAATTTTTTTTAACTATAAACAGTTTTCAGGAGACAGAAAAGTAGAGAAAATAGTATAATAAACTGCCTGGTAACCCACTACCCAGAAGAGGCCGTTCTAGCATTTATTGAGCACCTGTGCAAATCATTGTAAAAATGTTTCCAGAACATTGTTTTCACTTAATCCTCTCAACAACTTTGTAAAATAAATGTTTTACTTAAGAATAAGATAAATATTATACTCTGTGTATGGAGAACATTGAGACTCAGGTTTGGTAAAAAAGAGATTGTTCAAGGTTATACAATTGGCAGAGCTGGGATTATTTTCTCCATTTTGAAATTTAACTTTATTTTTTTAATTTATCTTTTTTGAAATTTATTTTTAAAATAAACTCTACCCCCATCATGGGGCTCAAACTCACAACCCCAAGATCAAGAGTCGAATGCTCTACCAGCTTAGCCAAACACCTCCCCATATTTTTTTGTATTCCATTATCACTCTTCCCCCTCTCTTTTTGCTATGATTGTGCTGCAATTACATCTTTACACATTTTAAGTCCATCAACAGTTTTGTAGATATTGCTTTATGCAATTGTCTTTTAAATTAGATAGAAGATGAAAAGTTCCTAACTCAAATACATATATGCTATCTTTTATATTTACCTATGTAGTTACCCTTACTGGTACTCTTTGTTTCTTTTTTTTTTTTTAAAGATTTTATTTATTTATTTGATGGAGAGAGACACAGCAAGAGAGGGAACACAAGCAGGAGGAGTGGGAGAGGCTTTCTGCTGAGCAGTGAGCCCGAGGCGGGGCTCAATCCCAGGACCCTGGGATCATGACCTGAGCCGAAGGCAGACGCTTAACGACTGAGCCACCCAGGTGTCCCTCTTTGTTTCTTAGTAAGGATTGGAGTTGTCAGGATTTCTTGTATGGCAAGTCTCCTACTGCAGAGCTAGGATTTGAATCTCCATCTTCAAACTCCACGTTCAAGTCTATTTTTATCACACCTCTGGGACAGTGACAATCCTAAACTACTTTCCCATGAGGAGCTCAATTTATCATCCTGGATGTTGATCTGGATAGAATTTCTCAGTGCTTTTATGAATATTTTTCACCCTTCATTGCCATAGAAACTTTAATGAGCAAGTGAGTTTTACTACTTCCTTGGTCTATGTTGTCCAGTATCACATTATGCCACGAGCAGTGAGGGAAGGGAGAGGTGGGAACTGAAAACCACAGTGTGATGTAAATTCAGATTGCCAAAGATAAGTGGATAATCTAATCAGAAATCTATTTGTAAGAAAACTAGTGAGTTCTTGATGAAGTCAAGTAGTAAGATTAGGAATTCAGTTATCAGAGCAGAGCAGAGCAAAGGTAAGCCACAGTGAAGCCAAAATCGAAGTAATCAGCTACAAGCATTCTAGCTTACGAAGAAGACCTTTGCATTGGTTATCCTTTTATTCAGTGCTGGAAGCTGTGGTGTAAGGGTTGCCTGGTATTTGCCTGAGAGAAATCTCTAAGCTGGGTATTATCTAGGAAGGAGAAGGGAGCCTCGAGGAGTTCTCCTAGGGGCCGTATCCTTCCCAGTGTGTTAATCAGAATTTCTTAACTTTGGATAATATACGCAAAATGTTATCAGGTTGTAAAAGAGACATGGACATCTCGAGCATCCAGGTGTGACTTTAAAAAAAAAGAAAATGTACTGAAGCGTCTGCCTTCAGCTCAGGTCATGATCCCAGGGTCTTGGGATTGGCCCTGCGTTGGGCTCCCTGCTCAGTGGGAAGTCTGCTTCTCCCTCTCCCTCTGTGCTCTCTTGCACTCTCTCTCAAATAAATAAATAAAATCTTAAAAAAAAAAAAAAAAAGAAAATGTACTGTGTTTTAAATGTTTAATGTTGCCAGCATATCTCAGTTACGGTACATGTGTCTTTATTTGGAGAGAACCCCCCCATAATCTAAGTTTCTGATCTTTGTGAATGTGAGATCCATGATCAGTGGGCCTTCTGGTCAACTACCCTCTCCCCAGCCATCCCTTGTGATAATTCAGAAGGCAGGAACCATTTAAAAACTACTGGTTTTGTAAAACTGATTCATACCTAACACAAGAAATTAAGTACTATGGAAAAGTTAGAGAAAAGAAGCAAAATAAAACATAAAAAAACCCAAGCAAAATACTCACTATCAACTACCCAGAAATAATTACCATTAATATTTGGCAGACATCATCTTAGTCATCTCTTTATATATCTATTATGTATATAGATATAATTCATGAAAATAGGATCTAAGTGCTTTTCAAAGTAAGAAGTATTAAATTCATCTTTGGTTGAATTTAACAGGAGAAAAGCAAATGAAATTGACAGAATTGCTCAACCTCAGATTAATAATAATTTGTTCATATAAGCACTTTTATTTATTAAAAGATAACTCTAAAATTTTAAGTTTCTCACTTAAAAAAAAAACAAAATGCTTCCATTTATTTTTTTTTATTTTATTTTTTAAAGATTTTATTTATTTACTTGACAGAGAGAGACACAGCAAGAGAGGGAACACAAGCAGGGGGAGTGGGAGAAGCAGACTTCCCATTGAGCAGGGAGCCCGATGCGGGGCTCGATCCCAGGACCCTGGGATCATGACCCGAGCTGAAGGCAGACGCTTAATGCCCGAGCCACCCAGGCACCCCTATTTTTATTTTCTTTAAAGATTCTGTTTACTTATTTGAGATAGAGGTAGAATGAGAGAGCACAAGTGGGGAATAGAGGGAGAGGGAGAAGCAGTCTCCCCACTGAGCAGGGAGCCCAATGTGGGGCTTGATCCCAGGGCCCTGGGATCATGACTGAAGCCGGAGGCAGACACTCAGCCAATGGAGCCACCCAGGCATCCCCAAAATGCTTCAATTTAAACAATATCTATGAACTTCCTGCTCTGAAGATGAAAAACTTGACATTTTTCCAATCTCATCCTTTTAAGACCATATTTCTGTTAATCCTATTACTATTTTTACATTAAGATTTGTGCATTTGTTCTTTCCTATAACTATAATTCTCACAGTGTTGTTTTTTCTTTAATTATCCACCATTCATTGGCCATAGAACCTCCATTTCTAGGTTCTTTATTTTCACTTATTTGTTGGTTTGCTGGATTTTATAGTTGGATGACTTTTTCAGAGAACTCCTGAGTACTAAATTTCATGTACTGTTGCTTACTTGAGAAAGTCTGTTTCTGTCCTTTATGTGTAAAGGACGGAATTGTTGGGCCCCAAATTATCCCTTCCTTCCTTAGAATTTTATAAATAGAGCTCCACTGTCTCCTGGCATTAAATGTTGCTGCAGAGAAGTCTGAGATTAGTCTGATTCTGCACTTCCTAGTCAGCCCTCACATTTGGAGATTTTCTTTTTCTCCATGGATGTCCTTAAAGTTTTTAGTTTAGTTCATGATATGTCTAGGCATTAAATATTCCTTATCAAATTTTCCTGGGAAAAGTTTTCTAATGGTTTCAGTCTTTATTTTTTGTTATTAAATCTTTCAGATCTTTTTATTTTGCTATTTGCCTCCTTTCTTTAGGAATACCAATCGTTTTTATATTGCATCTCCCTTGTCTGTATTCCATATGAGTAATCATCTCTAATAATGCCCATCTTTTTTCATTTCATATGATATGTATCTTCAAAGCTGTCTTTTATATTCTTAATTGTTTTCAGTCATACATATTTTATTTTGGTTGCTGCAATATGGCCATTATCTGTGAAAAGAGTTGGTGGCACCCCCACCCCTAGACTTGCCTTTTTGCACTTTGAACAACAGCATCATGGACTTACCTAGTTTTGGCCTTGTTCATTTTCTTTCTTCCTTAGATTGAAGATCCTTGCAACACTTTTTGAATGGATCATTCCATCCCGTTCACCGTCCTACCAATTTACATTCCTATCAGTAATATGAAAATGCCATTTCCCTCATAACCTCATCAACACAGACATTATTTATCTTTTGACCTTTGCTAATCTGATGAGTGAAAAATGGTAGTTTGGGATAATTTTAATTTGTATTCTTCATGAGTGAGATTGACATATTTTCATATTTAAGAGTCATTTATATTTCCTTTTTGGGGAGTTGTCCATTTTTTAAAATTGGGGTATTGGTTTTTTTTCTTAGCACATTGTATACCCCATCTATTAGGAAAAGTAGTGCTTTGTTTCCAAGATGCTATTGCAGATACATTTTCCTAATTTGTTGTCTTTGAAATTTGTTCTTGCTGGCTCTTCCCTTGCAGAAGTGTTGATTTTTACATTGTCAAATTTGTAGATCTTTTTGTTTATGGTCCTTGAGTTTTGTATCATAGTTAGGGAGGCTTTTCCTACTCTGAGTTTATTAAAAAATTCTCTCATAATTTCTTTTTTTACATTGAAGTATAGTTGACAAACAGTGATATATTAATTCCAGGTGTACAACATAGTGATTCAACAAGTTTATATGTTATGCTGTACTCATTACAAATGTATCTACTATCTGTCAACATATAATGCTATTGGGGCGCCTGGGTGGCTCAGCCGTTAAGCGGCTGCCTTCGGCTCAGGTCATGGTCCCAGGGTCCTGGGATCGAGCCCCGCATCGGGCTCCCTGCTCGGCAGGAAGCCTGCTTCTCCCTCTCCCACTCCCCCTGCTTGTGTTCTCTCTCTCGCTGTGTCTCTCTCTGTGTCAAAAAATAAATAAAAAAATCTTAAAAAAACAAACAAACATGCTATTACAATGCCATTGGCTATATTCCTTATGCTGTAACTTTTACTCCTGTGAGTTATTCTTTTCATAACTGAAAGCTTGTATCTTTCTTTCCCCTTTACTCATTTGCCCATCAGCCCATTCCTCTCCCCTCTGGCAGCCATCTGACAGCCTGACAGTTTGTTCTCTGTCTTTATGGGTCTGTTCTGCTTTTTGTTTGTTTATTCTTTTTTTGTTTGTTTTATAGATTCCATATATAAGTGAAATCATGTGGCATTTGCCTTTCTTTGTCTGACTTATTTCACTTAACATAATACCCTCTAAGTCCATCCATGTTGTTGCAAATGGCAAGATCTCATCCTTTTTTTTTTTTTTTTTTTTTCTGGCCAAGCACTATTCCATTGTTTATGTATACCACCTCTTCTCTACCCATTCATCAAGAAATGGACACTTGGGTTGCTTCCATATCTTAGCTATTGTAAAAAATGCTGTAATAAACATAGGGATGCATATATCTTTTTGAATTAGTGCTTTCATTTTCTTTGGGTAAATACCCAGTATTGGAATTACTGGATCATATGGTATTTCTATTTTTTATTTTTTGTGAACTTTCATACTCGTTTCCAGAGTAGCTGTACCAATATACATTCCCACTAACAGTGCACAAGGTTTCCTTTGTCTCCACATCCTTGCCAACACTTGTTATTTATTGTCTTTTTGATTGTAGCCATTCTGATGGGTATAAGGTCACATCTCATTTGGTTTTGATTTGCATTTCCTTTGATGATTAGCAAGGTTGAATGTTTTTTCACATGACTATTTGCCATCGGTATGTCTTCTTTGGAAAAATACCTATTCAGGTCCTTTGCCATTTTTTTTCTTGGATTATTTTTCTTTTTTTGGTATTGAGTTGTAGAAGTTCTTTATATATTTTGGATATTAACCCTTATTGGATATATCATTTGCAAATATCTTCTCCCATTCAGTAGACTGCCTTTTTGTTTTGTTGGTTTCTTTTGCCTTACAAAAGCATTTTATTTTAGTATAGTCCCAATGGTTTATTTTTACTTTTATATTCCCTTGCCTTAGGAGACATATCTAGAAAAATGTTGCTATGGCTGAAGTCAAAGAGATTACTATCTATGTTTTCTTCTGGAAGTTTTATGGTTTCAGGTCTCACATTTAGGACTTTAATGCATTTGGAGTTTATTTTTGTGTAAGGTGTGAGAAAGCACTCCAGTTTCATTCTTTTAAATATAGCTGTCCAGTTTTCCCAGCACCATTTATTGGAGAGATTGTCTTTTCCCCATTGTATATTCTTGCCTCCTTTGTTGTAGATTAATTGAACATATAGGTGTGGGTTTATTTCTGGACTCTTTCACACTGATCTGTGTGTCTATTTTCGTGCGGATACCATACTGTTTTGATTACTATACCTTTGTAGTATATCTTGAAATCTGAAACTGTGATGTCTCCAGCTTTGTTCCTCTTTTTAAAAATTGTTTTGGCTATTTGGGGTCTTTGTGGTTTCATAAAAATTTTAGCAATATTTGTTCTAGGTCTGTGAAAAATGCTGTCAGGGTTTTGACAGGGATTACATTGAATCTGTAGATTGCTTTGGGTAGTCTGAACATTTTAATAATCTTCATATCCACAAGCATACTATATCTTTCCATTTGTTTGTATCATCTTCAATTTCTTTTATCAGTGTCTTACAGTTTTTAGAGTACAAGTCTTTCCCCTCCTTGGTTATGTTTATTCCTAGGTATTATATTCTTCTTGGTGCAATTGTAAATGAAATTGTTTTCTTAAATTATCTTTCCGCTACTTTGTTATTAGTGTATAGAAATGCAATAGATTTCTGTGTGTTAATTTTGTATCCTGCAACTTTACTGAATTCACTTTATTTCTTATTTTTTTTTTAAAGATTTTATTTATTTATTTGACAGAGAGAGACACAGCAAGAGAGGGAACACAAGCAGGGGGAGTGGGAGAGGGAGAAGTAGGTTTCCTGCTGAGCAGGGAGTCCTATGTGGGGCTTGAACCCAGGACCCTGGGATCATGACCTGAGCCGAAGGCAGATGCTTAATGACTGAGCCACTCAAGTGCCCCTCACTTTATTATTTCTAATAGCTTTTGCAGAGTCTTTAGTTTTTTCTATGTAATATGTCATCTGCAAATAGTGACAGTTTTACTTCTTCCTTACCAATATGGATGCATTTTATTTGTTTTTCTTGTCTGAGTGCCATAGCTAGGACTTCTAGTACTATGTTGAACCAAAGTGGTATGCGTGGACATCCTTATCTTGTTTCTCATCTTAGAGGAAAAACATTCAGTTTTTCACCATTGAGTATGATGTTAGCTGTGGGTTTGTCATATATGGCCTTTATTATGTTGAGGTATGTTCCCTCTAAACCCACTTTGTTGAGAGTTTTTATCATAAATGGATGTTGAAATTTTTTTTAAAGATTTTATTTATTTATTTGACAGAGAGAGAGACAGCAAGAGAGGGAACACAAGCAGGGGGAGTGGGAGAAGGAGAAGCAGGCTTCCTGCTGAGCAGGGAGCCCTATGCAGGGCTCGATCCCAGGACCCTGGGATCATGACCCGAGCCGAAGGCAGCTGCTTAATGACTGAGCCACCCAGGAGCCCCATGGATGTTGAATTTTGTCAAATGTTTTTTCTGCATCTGTTGACGTGATCATATGATTTTTATTCTTCATTTTGTTAATGTAGTGTATCATGTTGATTGATATGTGAATACTGAACCACATCCTTGCATCCCAGGGATTAATCCCATTTGATCATGATGAGTAATCCTTAATGTATTGTTGAATGCATTGTGCTACTATTTTGTTAAGGATTTTTGCATTTATGTTCATCAGAGATACTGGTCTGTAGTTTTCTCTCTCTTTTTTGTAATATCCTTGTCTGGTTTTAATGTCGGGGTAATGCTGACTTCATTGATTGTATTTGGAAGCTCTCTGTCCTTTTCTATTTTTTGGAATATTTTGAAAATGGGTGTGAATTTTTCTTTAAATGTTTGGTAAAATTTACCTGTGAACCCATCTTGTCCTAGACTTTTTTTTTGTTGGGAGTTTTTGGATTACCAAATTAATTTTTTTTTTTTTTTTTTACTAATAATCTATCTGTTTAGATTTTCTGTTTCTTCCTCATTCAATTTTGGAATATTTTATGTTTTTAGGAAATTATCCATTTCTTCTTGGTTGTCCAATTTGTTGGCATATAATTTTTCATAGTAGTCTCTTTGTATTTCTGTGGTATTGGTCATTACTTCTACTCTTTTGTTTCTGATTTTATTTATTTGGGCCCTCTCTTTTTTTCTTGATAAATTTGGCTAAGGGTTTATCAATTTTCTTTACCTTTCAAAGAACCAAAGTCTTGCTTTCACTGATCTTTTCTATTGTTTTTTTTTAGTCTCCACTTCATTTATTTCTGTTTTGATCTTTATTGTTTCCTTTTTTCTACTCACCTTGGGCTTTGTTTGTTCTTTTTCTAGTTCCTTTAAGTGTAATGTTAGATTGTTTATTTGAGCCTTTTCTTTTTCTCTTGAGACCTGTGTTACTATAAATTTCCATGTTAGAGCTGCTTTTGGTGAGTTCCAAAGATTTTGGACTGTTCTGTTTTCATTTTCATTCTTCTCCATTTATTTTTTAAATTGCTTCCTTGATTTCTTCATTGACCCATTGGTTGTTTAGTAGTATGTTGTTTAACCTTCACATGTTTTGGTTTTCTCCAGTTTTAAAAAATTTTTTGGGGATTGATTTTTAGTTTCATACCATTGTCATAAAAGATGCATGGCTTAGCATTAGATTCATATATGACAGCCTCAGTATATAGCAGTTTATATTAATTTGATTGTCATTTAATTTTAAACACACTATTTAAAATATTTATTTTCTAACTATGGCCTTTTCCTTTCCACTTAAAGAAATCCCTTTAACATTTCTTGTAACCTTACAAGTTAGTTCATTTTTTTTTTTTTCGCTCCTTCAGTAAACATGTTTCAATTCTTGAGGCTTGCTATTTCCACTCCTGTTATTATAACTCTTGCAAATCTGTTATGGTCCTCCCAATTTTAAGTACATAAAACACTCAAAATACTAACCAGATTTTTAAACTATAAATCCCTTGACCTTTCTTAAGACATGAAGCAAAATTTCTTAAAAAAAAAAAAAAAAAAGATACTTTTAGAGTCACTGTTGGAAAAAATGGACTCCAGATATGCCATTTTAAGTAAAATAATATCTCACCAAAACCAAAAGTAAAAACTATTCAGACATTCTCTTTGTAAAAAGGTCCCACTTTCTCACACAATAAATAATATAGTCTATGTTTAGTTAAAATAATGTTACTTCATTCATTCAAAGGACATTTAATAAGTACTTATTTATTATGAAAGATTGTGTCCTGGATTAAAAAATAAGTCTTTCTGCAAAAAACCCCCCCAAACTCAAAACCAACCAAACAAAAAAATACCCGAAACCAAAAACCAAAAACCAAAACAAAAACATTTCTTGTAAGACATTTAATGGTAATGAACTCCTTTAACTTTTGTTTGTCTGGGAAACTATCTCTCCTTCAATTCTGACTGATAATAAGTAGAGTATTATTGGTTTAAGTTTTTCTTTTCAGCTCTTGGAATACATCATGCTACTCCCTTCTGTCCTGCAAATTTCTGCTGAAAAATGAGCTGATAGCCTCATGGATTTTCTCTTGTACATAACTTTTTGCATCTTCCTGGCTGCTTTTAAAATTCTCTTTTAATCTTTGACCCTTAACATTTCAATTATTATGTGTCATTGTGTGAAATTCCTTGGGTTCATTTTGTTTGGAACTCTTTATGCTCCTGAACTTGGATGTCTATTCCTTTCCTTTGTTAGGGAAGTTTTCAGCTATTTATTCAAATAAATTTTCTGCCCCTTTCCCTTTCTCCTCCTTCTGAGACCCCTATCACCTATAATGTGAATGTTTATGTGCTTGATGTTGCCTAAAAAGTTAACCTATGCTCATTTTTTAAGTTCTTTTTTTTTTTTTACTTTGCTGCTCAGCATGAGTTCTTTGTATATTCTGTCTTCCAATTCACTGATTCATTCCTTTGCATCATCTAATCTACCATTTCCTCTAGTGTATTTTCCATTTCAGTTATTGTATTCTTCAACTCTGACTGGTTCTTTTTATATTTACTATCTCTTTGTTGAGTTCTTCCACTCTTCTATCCTGTCCAGTGAGCATCTTTATCATCATTACTTTAAACTCTTTATTAGGTGTATTGCTTATCTCTGTTTCACTTAGTTCTTTTTCTGAGATTTTTGTTTTGTTCTTTTGTTTAGAGCATATTCCTTTGTCTCTCCATTTTGCTTGACTTTCTGTGTTTGTTTTTATGAATTAGGTGGAATAGATACTTCTAAACTTGAAGAATGGTCTTATGTATGGTCATTCCCTGTGTGTACTGTGTGTATCTGGTGGACTTTTGCTGGCTGGCTGAGCTGTGGCTGACATGACTGGGGGTCATGGGACACTCCATACTCTTTCTGCCCTGATGGGATGGCAAGAGCTGAAGTGTTCATGAGCCAGTGTGGTCCTGAGGTTCTATGAAGAAAATGCCCTGGCAGGACAGCTGAAGCTGAAGTGTTAGCAAGCCAGGGAGCCGAGGCTCTCCACAGAGTAGGCAGCCTGCCTGAATAGCTAAAGCCGAAGTAGGTGCAAGCCCAGGGATCTCGGGCCTGTTTGCACTGACATCTTGACAGGATAGCTGAAGCTGAAGTGGATTGGGCGTAAACTAAGGTATTCTGGGGCCTTCCACACAGAGCATGTCCTGGCAGAGCGGCTGGAGCTGAGGCAGGGTATGAGCTGGAAGGCCTTGGGGCTCTCTGCTCAGCAGGTGCCCTGGCAGGATAGCTAAAATTTTTCATGATTTCTGATAGCACTTTTATAGTATTATTATTTCAACTGAAATCTTTGATACAATAGGAAATTTTCCTGCTATAAATTAGGAAGTATTGATACAACTTTAGTTTTATTTTTAGATTGCTACTTGGTTTCCCAAAGTCATTTATAAAATAAATCTCTTTTCATCATTGAATTTAAGGTTCCATCTTTTCTTTACTAAGTGAAAGAGAGGGCTTTTGTATAAAGGTTCTGGAATATATTTGAATGTTGTCAGGAATGATCCAGTAGAGAGGGAGTGAGTTGAAAATTCATGAGTAAAATCCCTGAGATGGTGAAAGATAATATGATTCACAAAATTTTAGTAATAAATAATAAAAGTTAATATTTATTGAGGGTTTATTATATGCCAGGCAGTGTTCTAAATGCTTTACATGGATTAAATAATTTAATCTTCCAAATAAAGATATATTCCCCCCGTATAACATCACTTATTTAGGAAATACCAAAACTGGTTCACCATAGCTGGTTCTAACCAACTGAAGCTGGAAAAATGACCAAGAACTCTGTGTGAGAGATGAACCATGAGAGACTATGGACTCTGAGAAACAAACTGAGGGCTTTAGAGGGGAGAGGGGTGGGGGACGGGTTAGCCCAGTGATGGGTATTAAGGAGGACACGTACTGCATGGAGCACTGGGTGTTATACGAAAACAATGGATCATGGATCACTACCACAAAAACTAATGATGTATTGTATGGTGACTAACGTAACATAATAAAATAAAATTAAAAAAAAAAAAAGAACTCTGTGTGAACTTGAATGGCAGAGCCCCATTAAAACTAACTGAAGATTCTTTCTTGGCCAATGAAAAATGGGACTTATATAGACCTATGGATTCATTCTTCCTTATCCAGAGGGCAAACTTTTTATCCTTAATTAGTTTACCACTGGGAAACCCAACTGTTCCTTTATTTATTTATATACCCCCTTCCCTGTGACCTTCTTCACAGATGCATGTGCCCTTGCCTGGCAAATAAATAAACTTAGAGCTTGTTTTATTGATCACAGTAATGGCCAATGGCTTTCCTTTACAAGCTCACAACAACCCAATGAAGTGGGTTCTAAAATTACCCCTATTTTATTCTTGAGGAAACTGAGGGCAACAGAGGCTAAAAAACTTAGACAAGCTAAGATCACATTGCTGGTAAGCGGTGGAGCTGGGCTTTGAACCTAGTCTAACCTGCTCTTAATCATAATTCTATGTTGAAAAGGTAGGAAAGATATTAACAAACATGAATATACATGTAGGTATAAATTGCATCGTAGGAAGAGAATATGACTTCTATTTTCCTGTTGAAGTAGAAGATTATGATGAATACAAGAAAACCAACCTGCTGAATTGTATGATTTTCTCTAGTAATGATGACATGCCTTCATGTGTGCAAAAGAAAAGTCCACCCATGTTGGGAAAGGGGCTCTGGAAAGCCTGTGGCTGATCTGAAGAAAAAAATAAATGGACAGAGAAAGAGCCACTAAAAGAGAACTAAAGGAGAGGGTAATAGGGCACTGAAGATCAAAAACCCATTTCACAATGTTCTCTGGAGCTGCTCCTGCATTAGAATGGATGTGAGCCTAAGCTGTCAGGGTTCAGGGTGGGGAGAGGAGTATGATTCTATTTGTTTACATTTAGTTTTGGCTGACAGGTCACTGTCCCTATATTCTCCCAGGAGGTAGTGCCCTCACTGCCAGATGACAGTGGTATTTGGTTGCTCTAAATTATGATCACCCTTTACTTTGCTCTTGGGTAGTTTTGCTTTTGAGTCCTTCATTGCTGAACTTCAACCCACGCATCTTGGCTGAGTTTCTACTAGCCGGTCCTAGTGACCTCCTAACTGTGGGCTGAGAGAGCAGCAGGTGAAAAACAGTCCCGTGACAGATATGAGAATATGGGTGAAATGAATAGAGGGTATTAAAAAATACATGCATGGGGAAAGTAGTGGAAACCTCAACTTTTTAATTATTTAACAAAAGCTGATTACAGAGTAGATGTTGTGTTAGAAGATTGAATGACTCCAAAGCCATTCCCATAAAGGTGAGGAGCATGATTTCACCTTTCAGCTAATCTTTGAAGATACTGATTACTGGTCCTGGTGTGAACTAAGTACTTATTAAATGATTATTGAATGGATTAATAGAGGAAGGAGGGAATGCCTTGGTGTCTTTGCTTGTGCCATTCTCTTTATCTGGAATACTTTCTCTTTTTTTAATACAACTCATATATCCCACCCTTGTTTGAAGCCCCTCTGTCCTCCATGAATCTTTCTCTGACTAACTTCTGTCTAGTTAACGTCTCCTTTTCTAATGTCTGTAGCACAAATATTATCTATATTTTGCTTCCATTTCTCTTTCTCACTCTTACTCTTTCTCATACTATATAGATACACAAATATACTTTCCAACAATTGTGTACATTTCCTAAATGCAGAAACTACATCTTTTCCCTTTTCCCTAATGCCCAGTGTTATTGATATAATGCAAGGTACAAAGTATTGCCCTTGGAATACTTACCGATTTAACTTTTTGTTGTCTCAAAAGCAACACTGTCTACATCCTTGCCAACAGGGAAAGGGAGGGAAAACTGAATGGGAAGAAATCAGAGAGGGAGAAAAACCATGAAAGACTCTGGACTCCAGGAAACAAACTGAGGGTTACAGAAGGGAGGGGGTGAGGGGATGGGGTAACTGGGTGATGGGTATTAAGAAGGGCACGTGTGGTGATGAGCACTGGGTGTTATATGCGACTAATGAGTTGTTGAACACTACATCAAAAACTAATGATGTACTATATGTTGGCTAATTGAACAATAAAAAAGAGAAAAAAATAAAAAAATAAATGTATAATTAATAAAAACCAAACCAAACGAACAAAGAAAAAAAGCAACACTGTCAGAAAAAAGCTAAAGGCTTCTTGCCAACCCAGACTGGATGCAGACTTGTAATGACTTTTTGCCTAATCCTCCAGCTCTGAAAATGTATGCATCCTTGATCTATAAGGGATGCTATAGCATGCTACTCTATTAAGCAGTGAAAATTGAAAGATACGTTAAAGTATCTTTATTTGGAAGTATCATGACACTATTGAGGTCTGTAGACACAACCTTCATGTGAATGTTAAGTGTAAATACTTATTATCAGTTGAGGTTCAAGTCCAAATGTCACATGGCCATGACGCTATCAACTCACTAATCTTTTTTGAACATACTCTATTTACTTTGTCAACTCTGAGTTTTAATCAGTGGTTTTCTTCTCTCTAGTGAATATTACAATGATTTTTCTTTATATGAGTCAGTCTAAAACTTCTGAGGTTTTTAAAGGCTAGAGGCAGTTTGTGAATGTTCAAATAGACAAAATTCCAAAGTACACATTTATTATTGACTAAGGTTAGCTTCCAAGACAAGCAGAAGTTAGTTCATACTAACATGAAAGTAGATTACGTACTTGAATTAGAAGGACAGAGGAGCACCAGAGATACTATGGGATGGATAATAGAAGACACTGTAACAGATAATCTAGACAGTTTCTCTTCAAAGCTTATCTGTTATTTTGTATTTTTATTACTGGCTGAGCCATAACCTGAAGATTTACACCAGAACTTTGTGGCTCCTCAAGGTTGGGGTCTCATTACCAAACTACATTTAAGGTTTAGCAGGAAGGCCTGAGGTTGAAAGAGTACTTTTTTGGCTATAAAATAATTTGATAAGCTTGTGGAAACTCAGTTTTGGACTAAATGACCTCTAATATCTCTTTCTGCTCTAAGATTCTTAATTTATTTTCATAGACCTAAATGCCCTTCCTGACCATTTTCACCTATTCAAGCCTTACTCCATTCAAATATGATATCTTTTGTGATTTGTCCTCCTGGAGTGGTCATCCATTCTTTTGAACTCTTCATAGATATTAGCTTGCAACTCTTATATTGTACTTAACACTTTCTGGCTGGTGTCTCAGATATAGATGTATGTGATATCTTTCTTAATTAACTAAAAACTTAAAAGCCAGGAGACTAACTCAGTCATATTTGTACTAATCGCAGCAGAGTATTGGACCTTACATATTTTTCTTAATGCTCACTGAATGCTTATTGAATACGAATAAGGTCCTACAATGTATTAATGTCAAGATACAAATTCATTCATTCATTCATTTATTCAACCATTCATTAATAGAAGAGGTTATACTTAGGGAAAAAGAATAGACTATGGTGCAGAGAACTTGTGCTGGTAAGTAAAAAACTAGTTGAGAGTAGGTGGAGATGTTTGAATGGGTAAGAGCAAAACATCCTGTCTTCCTGCCTCTAGGTTTGTGGCTACTGTCTACACATAAACATGAACAATTATTTTATAACTTAGATAATGTCGCTCTCCTGTTTATTTTTTTAATTTAATTTATTATGTTATGTCACCATACAGTACATTGTTAGTTTTTGATGTAGTGTTCCATGATTCATTGTTTTCATATAACACCCAGTGCTCCATGCAATACGTGCCCTCTTTAATACCCATCACCAGGCTAACCTATCCCCCCACCCACCTCCCCTCTGAAACCCTCAGTTCGTTTCCTGGAGTCCATAGTCTCTCATGGCTCATCTCCCCCTCTGATTTCCCCCCTTTCATTTTTCCCTTCCTTCTCCTAATGTCCTCCATGCTATTCCTTACGTTCCACAAATAAGTGAAACCATATGATAATTGACTTTCTCTGCTTGGCTTATTTCACTTAGCATAATCTCCTCCAGTTCCATCCATGTTGATGTAAAAGTTGGGTATTGATCCTTTCTGATGGCTGAGTAATGTTCCATTGTATATATGGACCACATCTTCTTTATCCATTCATCTGTTGAAGGGCATCTCGGCTCTTTCCACAGTTTGGCTATTGCAAACATTGCTGCTATGAACATTGGGGTGCATATGGCCCTTCTTTTCACTACATCTCTGTCTTTGGGGTAAATACCCAGGAGTGCAATTGCTGGGTCATAGGGTAGCTCTATTTGTAATTTTTTGAGGAACCTCCACACTGTTTTCCAAAGTGGCTATACCAACTTGCATTCCCACCAACAGTGTAAGAGGGTTCCCCTTTCTCCACAACCTCTCCAACATTTGTTCTTTCTTTCCCTGTCCATTTTGGCCATTCTAACTGGTGTACGGTGGTATCTCAATGTGGTTTTGATTTGAATTTCCCTGATGGCTAATGATGATGAACATTTTTTCATGTGTCTGTTAGCCATTTGTATGCCTTCTTCAGAGAAGTGTTTTTTCATATCTTCTGCCCACTTTTTGACTTGATTATTTGTTTTTTGGGTGTTGAGTTTGAGAAGTTCTTTATAGATCTTGGATACCAGCCCTTTATCTGTAGTGTCATTTGCAAATATCTTCTCCCATTCTGTGGGTTACCTCTTTGTTTTGTTGATGGTTTCCTTTGCTGTGCAGAAGCCTTTTATCTTGATGAAGTCCCAAAAGTTCATTTTCACTTTTGTTTCACTTGTCTTTGGGGATGTATCTTGAAAGAAGTTGCTGTGGCCAATATCGAAGAGGTTAACTGCCTATGTTCTCCTCTAGAATTTTGATGGATTCATGTCTCACATTTAGGTCTTTCATCCATTTTGAGTTTATCTTTGTGTATGGTGTTAGAGAATGGTCGAGTTTCATTCTTCTGTATATAGCTGTCCAATTTTCCCAGCACCATTTATTGAAGAGACTGTCTTTTTTCCATTGCATATTTTTTCCTGCTTTGTTGAAGATTATTTGACCATAGAGTTGAGGGTCCATATCTGGGCTCTCTATTCTGTTCCATTGGTCTGTGTGTCTGTTTTTGTGTCGGTACCATGCTGTCTTGGTGACCACGGCTTTGTAATACATTCTCCTGTTTAAAAACCTGCAGGTACTTCCCATCATTGTGTTCTGGTAAAATTCAGACTCCTTACTCTGCCTACAAAGCCCTACAGGACCAGCCCATGCCAACTCTCCATTCTTGCCACCTACTGCCTTCTCCACTATTTTATACTTGCTATGTCCACATTGAACATCTTTGGTTCATTGGATATATCAGTCTCACTTTCACCCTAATTGTTCTAGACCTTCCCTCTGCCTGCAGTACTCTTTGTCTTGAGTTTATTTTGCTGGCTTCTTGTTATAACAGCAGATGCAAAGGGTCAGAGGTGGTAGCTTGCTTGACCTGCTTAAGAAAGAGCAAAATGACTACTGTGACTGGAGCCAGAGTAAGCATGGGAAGAAAGGAAAAATGAAGCCTGAGCAGTGGTCATAAGCAACATTGGGTGGGGCTTGTCAGAAATAATAAGGACTTTGGATTTCATTCTAGATCAGAAGAGAAGCCATAGAGATTTTGAGCAATCTGACATATTCATAATGAATTACTCTGACTTTGTGTGAGGAATGCAATACAGAGATTTTAGAGTGGAAGTAGGGATATCACGTAATTAGTCCAAATGAGAGATGAGGGTTTCTTGGGTGAAAGGGACAGTTTCCTAATATTAATTTCATCAGAGACTGTCCATAAAAATCCACTCTTCACCTTTTCTATACTGATGGTATTATAGTCAGGCGTAGAGCTATCTCGCTTCACCCTCTTTTCCAGGATCCCTTGCAGTTAAGTGTGGCCGTGTGACTCAGTGGAATTGGAAAAAAAATGTGTGTCCCTTCCCGGCTGAGGTCTTCAGACAGTAAGCATGCCTTCTCTAGGCTCTTTTTGTCTTTCCCACAAAACAGTTTTGAGCCCGCAGATGAGGGCAAAGTACTAGGAGATGGTAAAGAAATAAATTGGAAGGAACTGGGTTTCTGAATGACCACGTGGAACAAAGTTGCCTGCCAACCTGTTATGCTGACTCTAGACTATAATGTGAGAAATAAACCCCTGAATTATTACTGGGTCTTCGTTGGGTCTCTAGCTTTTACCCCTGCTAATACATTTATTAAGTTACTTAACCTCTTTGAGTCTCATTTACCTCATCTTTAAAGTGGGAATAATTTTTTTTTCAAATTTTAATTTAAATTCTAGTTAACATATAGTACAATATTGGTTTCAGGAATAGAATTTAGTGATTCATCACTTACATATAACACCCAGTGCTCAACACAACAAGTGCCCTCCTTAATATCCATCACCCATTTAGCCCATCCCCTGCTCACCTCCCCTCCAGCAACCCTCAGTTATTCTCTATAGTTAAGAATCTCTTAATGGTTTGCCTCCCTCTCTTTTTCCCTCTTCCCCTATGTTCATCTGTTTTGTTTCTTAAATTTCACATGTGAGTTAAATCATATGGTATTTTCTCTGGCTGATTTATTTTACTTAGCATAATACACTATAGCTCCATGCACATTGTTGTAAGTGGCAAATGGCAAAATTTCATTCTCTTTGATGGCTGAGTAATATTCATACACACACACACACACACACACTACATCTTCTTTATCCATTCTTCAGTTGATGAACATTTGGGTTCTCTCCATAGTTTGGCTATTGTTGATAATGCTGCTATATACATTGGAGTGCATGTACCCCTTTGAATCTGTATTTTTGTATCTTTTGGGTAAATACCTAGTAGTGCAATTGCTTGGTAATAAGGTAGTTCTATTTTTAACTGTTTGAGGAACCTCCATACTGTTCTCCAGACTGGCTACACCAGTTTGCATTCCCATCAACAGTGTAAGAGTGTTCCCCTTTCTCCACATCCTCACCAATACCTGTTGTTACCTGTGTTGTTAATTTTAACCATTTTGACAGGTGTGAGGTGGTATTTCATCGTGGTTTTGATTTGTATTTCCCTGATGATGCGTGATATCGAGCATCTTTTCATATGTCTATTGACCATCTGGATGTCTTCTTTGGAAAAATGTCTATTTATGCCTTCTGCCCATTTCTTAACTGGATTATTTGTTTTTTGGGTGTTGAGTTTGATAAGCTCTTTATAGATTTTGGATACTAACCCTTTATCAGATATGTCATTTGCAGATATCTTCTCCCATTCCATAAGCTGCCTCTTAGTTTGTGCAGAGGTCTTTTATCTTGATGAAATCCCAATAGCTCATTTTTGCTTTTGTTTCTCTTGCCTTTGGAGATGTGTCTAGCAAGAAGTTGCTGCCACCAAGGTCAAAGAGGTTGTTGCCTGTATTCTCCTCTAGGACTTTGATGGTTTCCTGTTTCACATTTGGGTCTTTCATTCATTTTGAATTTATTTTTGTGTATGGTGTAAGAAAGTGGTCCAGTTTCATTCTTCTACATGTGGCGGTCTAGTTTTCCCAACACCTTTTGTTGAAGAGACTGTTTTTTCCCATTGGATATTCTTTCCTGCTTTGTCAAAGATTAGTTGACCATATAGTTGTGGGTCCATGTAAAGTAGGAATAATATTGATACATCCCTTGTAAGACTGTGGTGATAAATACATGAGATAATCTAAGTAAAGTACTTATGCAATATCTTTCTCATGGTAATCTTTTAATAAATGTTTTCTACGAGAACTAATAATGAAGATAATTCCATCTTTGGTTTGGATGATGGGTATCTGGCTAGCAAAGCAGATGGGGTTGGTGAACTAGTGGAAAGACCTATTGAAACAAACTTGCCATGAGTCATATAGCATCTGTTAATTAAATGCCTTAATGCTTTCCTTTGGAAGGAAGACAAGTATAGAATTCTTGATATTCATAAGTGCTGGAAAAAAAAAGGGAGGAATAATGGGTCAAGTTAATCATATTCAATGAAACGATTTTCCTGTGAATACTGATGCTAAAAAAAAAAAAAAAAAAAAAGAATAACCCTGCATGAGAGACTTCCATTTTGGGCAATATGGTCATCTACATTCTACAAAGACCCCTACTGTAAAACAATTAGATCCTGCATTAGACTTAAGTTTTATTGCATTTCTGGCCTTAGAAGATAAGGGAAATCTCCAGGCCCACAAACCCAACCCAAATAAATAAATTTGAGAAAAGTGAATTATGAGCAGACACACAAAGTGAGGCTGCATTAAATGCTAACATCAGCACTGAAACTAGACCAAATCTTGGGTCTGCATAGAATGGGGCAGATAAACTTGAGACTCCTGGATTAAGCAGGAGATCCTAAAAGGAGTCAAATTTGTCCCAGGTTAATAGTATCTTTGGACCACTGGAAGAAACAAATGGAAATCATCTCTGGAAGAAGGCATGCCTCATTTAATGGCCTAGGATTTCTAGGTATAAAGATCAACCTAATATAAGCCAATGAATGAAGGCCAACAAATAGACAAGAAAACATACTTTTATGAATGAAGAAAGAAACTGCAAAGACATCAGATACTAAAATTATCATATTCAAAACAAAACTGTATAAAGTTTTTAAAAAAAGCTTTATGGAGGTATAATTAACATACTGTACAACTTAGCCACTTAATCCATTTAAAGTGTGAAATGTAATGATTTTTAGTATATTCACAGATACATACAAACATCACCAGAGTCAATTTTAAAATATTTTCATCGCCTTAAAAAGAAACTCTGTACCCTTTAGCTATCATCCCCATCTCCCATTTCCCTCTCCCCCAGCTCTAACAATCACTAATCGACTTTCTATTTTTGTAGATTTCCCTATTCTGGACTTTAATATGAATGAAATCATATAGTATGTAGTTTTGTGTGTGTGTGTGAGACTGCCTTCTTTCACACAGCATAATGTTTTCAAGATTCATCTATGTTGTAGCATGTATTAACACTTTATTCCTTTTTATGGCTGAATAATATTCCATACATTTCATTGTATGAATATACCATATTTTGTTTATCCATTTGCCCATTGATAGACTTTTGAGTTGTTTCCATCTTTTGGCTATTGTAAATAGTGCTGCTATAAACATTCATTTATAAATTTCTGTGTGGATGTAAGTTTTCATTTTTCTTGGTATTTACCTAGAGGTAGAATTGCTGGGTCGTATGGTAAATCTATGTTTAATCATTTGAGGAACTGCTAGGCTGTTTTCCAAAGTGGCTGCACTATTTTACATTCCCACCAGCAGGTGTATGAAGGTACTGATTTCTTCACATCCTTGCCAACACTTATTATCTGATTGATTCTAGCCATCTTATGGGATGAAGTGGTGTTTCATTATGGTTTTGATTTGCATGTCCCAAATGCTGTCAAGAATCTCTTCGTGGACTTATTTGTCATCTGCATATTTTTTTGAGAAATGCTTATTTAGATCTATTATGGACTAAATGTGTGTCCCTGCCTAGTTTCATATGTTAGAGCCCTAACCCTCATTGTAATGGTATTTGGAGCCAGGGCCTTTGGGAGGTAACTAGGTTTAGATAAGGTCATGGGGGGTGGATGGGGGGGGGTGGGTGGGTGGGATCCTATGATGGGATTAGTGTTCTTATTAAAAGAGGAAGAAAGCCTAGCTTTCTCTTTCTCTCTGTGAGGACAAAGTGAGAAGGCTGCTGTCTGCAGGCTAAGGAAGAGGGCCTACATCAGGAACTCAATCTGGTATCACCTTGATCTTGGACTTTCCAGCCTCCAGAAATGTGAGAAATAAATATCTGTTGTTTAAACTACACAGTCCATGATATTTTTTTATGGCAGCTTGAGATGACTAATACAAGATCTTTTGTCCATTTTTAATTGGGATATTGATCTTTTTATTATTGAGTTGTAAGAGTTCTTTATATATTCCAGACACATATCCCTTTTGAGATATATGAATGCCAATATTTTCTCCCATCATATGGGTTGTCTTTTACTTTCTTGATGCTGTCCTTTGAAGCACAAAAATTTCTAATTTTGATGAAGTCCAACATATGTATTTCTTTGATTGCTTGTGCTTTTGATATCAAATTTAAGAATCCTTTGGCAAGTCCAAAGTCATGAAGATTTACCTTTATGTTTTCTTCTAAGGGTTTTAGTTTTTGTTCCTTTTTAAGTTGAAGTATAGTTGACATACAATGTTATATTAGTTTCAGGTATACAACGTAGTGATTCAACAGGTCTATATATTATGCTATGCTCACTACAGTAAGTGTAGTTACCATCTGTCACTCTACAACATTATTATATTATCAAATACGTTCCCTATGCTCTACTTTTAATTCTGTAACTTATTTATTTTATAACTGGAAACTTGTACCTCTTAATCCTCTTTACCTGTTTCAACCATACCCCCAACCTCCTCCCCTCTGTCAACCACCAGTTTGCTATCTGTATTTTTGGTTTCTTGTGTGTCCATTTGTGTTGTTTTTTAGGTTCCACATATAAGGGAAATCATATAGTATTTGTTTTTCACCATTGGACTTATTTCACTTAGCATAATGCCCTCTAGGTTCATCCATGTTATTGCAAATGGCAAGATCTCATTCATTTTTTATAGCTGAGAGATATTCAAACACTATTTTGAAAACAGATACCCAATCTTATATTGCAGCATTTTTAACAACAGCTAAGTAATAGAAGCAACCTAAGTCCATTAATAGATAATGAATAAAGAAAATGCAGTACACACACACACACACACACACACATACACACATACATTCTTATTTTTAAAAAACTTTGACTATAGTTGATACACAATGTTACTTTAGTTTCAGATGTAAACATAGTGATTTGACAAGTTTTTATGTTATGTTCACCAGAAGTTTAGCTACCATCTGTTATCAGACAATGCTATTTCAATACCATTAAGTGTATTCCTTATACTGTAACTTTTATTCCTGTGACTTATTTATTCCATGACTGGAAGCCTGTATTTCCAACCCCCTTTATTGGATGTGGGTCTCAATCTTATGACCCTGAGATCATGACCTGAGCTGAAACCAAGAGTTGGATGCTTAACTGACTGCACCTCATATAGTATTTCTATCTTTAATTTTTTGAGGACCTCCATACTGTTTTCCACAGTGGAAATACACCAGTTTGCATTCTCATCAATAGTGCACAAGGGTGCCATTTTCTTCACATCCTTACCAACACTTGTTATTTCTTGTCTTTTTGATTCTAGCCATTCTGACAGGTATAAGTTTATATCTCATTTTGGTTTTGATTTGTGTTTCCCTGGTGCTTAATGATGTTGATGTATGTTTTTATGTGTCGGCCATCTGTATGTCTTCTTTGGAAAAATGTCTATTCAGGTCCTCCGCCCATTTGTTTAATTGGATTATTTGTGGGGTTTATTTGTGAGATATATAGATTCTTTATACGTTTTGGTTATTCCTTATTGGATATGTAATTTGCAAATATATTCTCCCATTCAGTAGATTGCCTTTTAATTTTTTTTTAAAGATTTTATTTATTTATTTAACAGAGAGAGAAGACAGCGAGAGAGGGAACACAAGCTGGGGGAGTGGGAGAAGAAGGCTTCCTGCTGAGCAGGGAGCCTGATGCGGGACTCAATCTCAGGACCCTGGGATCATGACCTGAGCCGAAGGCAGATGCTTAATGACTGAGCCACCCAGGCACCCCAGCCTTTTAATTTTGTTGATTTTCCTTTACTGTGCAAAAGCTTTTTATTTTAATGTAGTCCCAATATCTATTTTTGCTTTTGTTTCCCTTGCTTTAGGAGACATATCTAGAAAAATGTGGCTATAGCTGATGTGAAGGAGATTGCTGCCTGTGTTATTTTCTAGGAGTTTTATGGTTTCAGGTCTCACATTTAGGTCATTAATCCATTTGGAGTTTATTTTTATGTATGATGTAAGGAAGTGGTCCAGTTCCTTTCTTTTGCATGTAGCTACCCAGTTTTCACAGCACCATTTATTTGAAGAGACCGTCTTTTCCCCATTGTATAATCTTGCTTCCTTTGTCATAGATTGACCATATAGGTGTGGGCGCCACTACCACACTGTTTGATTACTATAGCTTTGTAGTAGATCTTAAAATCTGGAATTGTGATACTGCCAGGTTTGTTCTTTCTCAAGATTGCTTTGACTATTCAGGGTCTTTTGTGGTTCCATACAAATTTTAGTAATATTTGTTCTAGTTCTGTGAAAAATGCTGTTGGTATTTTGATAAGGACTGCATTGAATATGTAGATTGCTTTGGGTAGTATGAACATTTTAACAATATTCTTTTACTCCATAAGCATGGTATATCCTTTTGTTTGTGTCAGTTCAATTTCTTTCATCAATGTTTTATAGTTCTCAGAGTAGAAGTCTTTCACTTCCTTAGTTAAATTTATTCCTGGGTATCTTACTGGTTTTGATGCAATTGTAAATGGAATTGTTTTCTTAATTTCTCTTTCTGCTATTTTGTTATTAGTGTATAAAAGCACAACCAATTTCTGTGAATTAATTTTGTGTCCTGCAACTTGACAGAATTCATCTATTGCTTTGAATAGTTCTTTGATGGAATCTTTAGGATTTTCTATGTATAGTATTATGTCCTCTACAAAGACTGACAGTTTTACTTCTTCCTTACCAATCTTTATCCCTTCTATTTCTTCTTCTTGTCTGATTGAAATGGCTATGACTTCCAGTACTATTGGAAGTTGGAGAAAGTGATGAGAATGTATATCCTTGTCTTGTTCCTGATCTTAAAGGAAAAGCTTTCAATTTTTCACCTTTGAGTATGATATTACCTGTGGGTTTGTCATAAATAGCCTTTATTATGTGTTGAGGTAGGTTTCCTCTAAACCCACTTTGTTGAGAGTTTTTATCATGAATGAATGTTGAATTTTGTCAAATGCTTTTTCTGCAACTATTGAGATGATCATATAATTTTATACTTGGTTTTCTTGATTTATGTTTCACACTGATTTGTTTGTGAATATTGAACTATCCTTGAGTCTCTGGAATAAATCCCACTTCATTGCATGTATAATCCTTTTAATGTATTGCTGAATGCAGTTTGGTAATATTATGTTAAGGATTTTTACATTTATGTTCATCATGGATATTGGCCTATAGTTTTCTTTCTTTTTTTTTTTGTAGTATCTTTGTCTGGTTTTGATATTAGGGTAATGCTGGCATCATAGAATGTAGTTGGAAACTTTCCTTCCCTCTTTTTTCCTCCAAATTTTAATTTAAATTCTAGCTAGTTAACATACAGTGTAATATTAGTTTCAGGTGTAGAATTTAATGATTCATCACTTACATGCAATACCCAGGGCCCACAACAAGTGCCCTCCTTAGTACCCATCCCTTCTATTTTTTGGAATAGTTTGACAAATATAGTTGTTAAATCTGTTAAAAATATTTGGTAGAAGACTTTTGTGAGTCCATCTGGTCCTGGCATTTTATTATTTTTTTTTTGGTAGTTTTTTGATTACTGATTTAATTTAGTTACTAAAAATAAGTCTTCAGATTTGCTATTTTTTTGTAACTCAGTTTTAGAAGATTATAGGTTTCTGGAAATTTATCCATTTCTTCGATGTTTTCCAATTTGTTGACATACAATTTTTCACAATATTCTCTTATAATCTTTTGTATCTTTGTAGTGTCAGTCATTATTTCTCCCTGTTCATTTTTTATAGTACTTATTTGTGTCCTCTCTGTTTTTTCTTGATGAATCTGACCAAAGGTTTATCAATTTGTTTATCTTTTCAGAGAATCAGATCCTGGTTTCATTGATCTTCTCTATTGAATTTTTAGTGTCTGTCATTTGTTTCTCCTCTAATCTTCATTATTCTGTCCTTTTACTCACCCTGGGCTTTGTTTCTCTTTTTCTAGTTACTTTAAGTGTGAAGTTAGATTGTTTATTTGAGGCTTTTCTTGTTTTTTGAGTTAGACCAATATCACTATAAATTTCCCTGTCAGAACTACTTTTGCCATATCCAAAAGATTTTGGACCACTGTATTTCATTTTCATTTGTCTCCATGTATTTTTTAATTTCTTATTGATTTCTTTGTTGACCCATTGGTTGGTTAGTAGTATGTTGTTTAGCCTCCATGTGTTTGTGTGTTTTCCAATTTTTTTCTTGTTACAGATTTCTAGTTTCATTTTCATTCATATCATTCAACCATTGTGGTTGGAAAAGATGCATGATACTATTTTAATCCTCTTCAACATATTGAGACTTTTTTTGCAGCCTAATGTGATCTATCCTGGAGAATTTTCCATGTGTACTTGAAAAGAATGTGTATTCTGTTTTTGAATGAACTATTCTGTATGTATCTGTTAAGTCCATCTGGTCTGTCCTGTTGTTCAAAGACACTGTTTCCTTATTGATTATCTGCCTAGATAATCTATCCATTGATGTAAATGGGGTGTTAAAGTCCCCTACTATTATTGTTTTATTGTCAGTTTCTCCCTTTATATCTCTTAATATTTGCTTTATGTATTTAGGTGTTCCCATGTTCTGTGCATAGATATTTACAATTATTACAATTATAATATTTACAAACATCTTTTCACGTTGATCCCTTTATCATTATGTATTGCCCTTCTTTGTCTCTTGTTACGGTTTTTGTTTTAAAGTATATCTTGTCTGATATATATATATTGCTACTATGGATTTTCTTTTTCTTTTTACTTCCATTTGCATGGAATACTTTGTCTTTCCTTTCACTTTCAGTCTGTATTTGTCTTTAAATCTGAAGTGAGTCTCTTGTTCGCAGCATATTGATGGGTATTTATTTTTAATCTCTTCTGCCACTCTATGTCTTTTGATGGAGCATTTAGACCACTTATGTTTAAAGTAATTATTGATAGGTATGTACTTATTGCCATTTTGTTAGTTGTTTTCTAGTTATTTTGTAGTGCTTTTCTGTTTCTTTCTTTCTTGCTCTGTTTCTTTGTGATTGATTACTTTCTGTAGTGTTAGTTTTGGTTTTCTTTTTCTATATTATTTGCATATCTATTATAGGTTTTGGGTTTGTGGTTGCCCTGAGATTTATATATAACCTCCTTTATGGAAATGGGAGAAGATATTTGCAAATGACATATCTGATAAAGGGCTGGTATCCAAGATCTATAAAGAACTTATCAAACTCAACACCCAAAAAAACAAATAATCCAGTTAAGAAATGGGCAGAAGGCATGAATAGACATTTTTCCAAAGAAGACATCCAGATGGCCAAGAGACACATGAAAAGATGCTCAATATCACATATCATCAGAGAAATACAAATCAAAACCACGATGAGATACTACCTCACACCTGTCAAAATGGCTAAAATTAACAACACAGGTAATAACATGTTGTTGAGGATTCAGAGAAAGGGGAACCCTCTTACACTGTTGGTGGGAATGCAAGCTGGTACAGACACTTTGGAAAACAGTATGGAGGTTCCTCAAGAAGTTAAAAATAGAGCTACCCTATGACCCAGCAATTGCACTACTGGGTATTTACCCCAAAGATACAGATGTAAGGAAAAGAAGGGGCACATGCACCCTAATGTTCATAGCAGCAATGTCCACAATAGCCAAACTGTGGAAGGAGTCAAGATGTCCTTCAACAGATGAATGGATAAAGAAGATGTGGTTCATATATACAATGTAATATTACTCAGCCATCAGAAAGGATGAATACCCACCATGTGCATCGACATGGATGGAACTGGAAGGTATTATGCTAAGTGAAATAAGTCAAGCAGAGAACGACAATTATCGTATGGTTTCAACTCATAGGTGGAACATAAGAAATAGCACAGGGAGGACCATAGAGGAAGGGAGGGAAATCCGAAGGGGGAGAAATCAGAGAGGGAGACAAACCATGAGAGACTCTTGACTCTGGGAAACAAACTGAGCGTCACGGAAGGAGAGGTGGGTGGGGGGATGGGGTAACTGGATTATGGGCATTAAGGAGGGCACATGATGTGATGAACACTGGATGTTATACACAACTAGTGAATCATTGAACACTACATCAAAAACTAATGATATACTCTGTTGGGTAATTGAATTCAAATTTAAAAATATATAAAAAATAAAATTCTTTTTATCTTTAATCTTTGATATTTTAATTATTATGTGTCATGGTGTGAACTTCCTTTGGTTTTTCTTGCTTGGAACTTTGTGCTTCCTCAACTTGGATATCTAATTCCTTCCATAGGTTAGGGAGGTTTTCAGCTTATTTCCTCAAATAAGTTTTCTTCCCCCCTCTCTCTCTCTCTTATCCTTTGAGATCCTGATAATCCAAATGTTTTTGGGCTTGATGTTGTCCAAGAGATCCCTTAATCTATCTTCATTTATTAAAATTCTTTTTATTTTTGCTGTTCAGCTTGAGTACTTTCCATAATCCTGTCTTCCAAATTGGTGATCTGTTCTTCTGCATCTTTTAATCTATTGATTCCCTGTAATGTATTTATTTTAATTATTGTATTCTTCAACTCTGATTAGTTCTTTTTAATATTTTCTTTTTCTTTCTTTTTCTTTCATGCATTCATTCATTCATTCATTTAAATTCAATTAGCCAACATATAGTACATCATTAACTTGAGATGTAAAGTTCAATAATTCATCAGTTGCATATAACACTCAGTGCTCATTACATCATGTGCCCTCCTTAATGCCCATCACCCAATTGCCCCATTCCCCCACCCATCCCCCTTCCAGCAACCCTCAGTTTGTTTCCCATAGTTTAGAGTCAAGTCAATCAGAGAAAGACAATTATCATATGGTTTCACTCATATGTAGAATATAAGAAACAGCTCAGAGGATCGTAGGGGAAGGAAGGGAAAACTGAATGGAAAGTCATCAGAGAGGGAGAAAAACCATGAGAGACTCTTAGTCCTTTCTAATATTTTCTATTTCTTTGTTGAAGGCCTCTCTGATTTTTTTTCACTCTTCTCTCCAGCCTGATGAACATGTTTATGATCATTACTTTAAACTATTTATCAGGCATATTGTTTGTCCTCATTTCTTCTTTTTCTGGAGGTTTTTTCTTGTTCTTTCTTTTGGAGCATATTCTTCTGTCACCCCATTTTGTTTGATTTTCTGTGTGTGTGTGTGTGTGTGTTTTTTTTTTTTTTTTAATGAATTAAACGGAACAGCTACTTCTCCTAAACTTGAAAAATGGTCTTGTGTATGTTCATCCCCTGTGTAGACTGTGTATTTGGTGGCCTTTGCTGGTTGGGTGGAGCTGTAGTTGGTTTGGGTTGGGGGTCACAGGGCACTCTGTGCTGGCACTGCCCTGGTGGGATGGCTGGAGCTGAATGGGCATAAGTTAGGCTGTCTTGGGGCTCTTCATACTGAGGGTTCCCTGGCAGTACAGCTGAAGCTGCAGTGGGCACAAGCTGAGGGGTCGCAGTGTGATCTGTGCAGTGGGCACACTGCTGGGACAGTTAGAGCTGAAGTGGACACAGGCTAGTGTTATTCCTGTGCTCTTTGCATAGAGAGCATATGACAGGACAGCTAAAGCTGAAGTTGGTGAGGCCGGTGGGGCCCTGAGGTGCTATGTACAGAAAGCATCCTGGTAGGACAGGTGAAGTTGAAGTAAGTGCAAGCTGGGGGTTCCCAGGGCTCCCTGCATAGAGGGTGCCCTGGTAGGACATCTGAAGCTGAAGTGGATATATACTTGGATGTTCCAAGGCTCTCTGCACAGTAGGCACCCTGGTAAAGTTGCTAGAGCTGAGGTGAAGTGTCAGCCAGGCGGTCCAGGGGCTCTCCAGGAAGTGGGCAGCTAAAGTTGAAGTGGGCACAGGCAAGGAGGGTCTCAAGAATATGCAGAGAGGACACCCTAACAGGACAGCTGAAACCAAAGTGGGTGCAATGTGTCCTGGGGTACTCAGTACCAGGGGTCCCTGGTGGGGCAACAGGAGCTGAGGCCAGCACAGCCTGGGAGAATCCCAGGGTGTTTCATGCAATGGGTGCCCTGGCATAAAAACTAAAGCTTAAGAGGCAGAAGGGGTCCTGGGACTCTATGTGTAGAAGGCATCTTGACAGGACAGCTAAAGATGAGGTGGGTACAAGATGGGGAGTCTTGGAGCTCTTCACACAGAGGACACCCTGGCAGAACAGCTAAAGCCAAAGTGAGTGCAGGACAGGGGATGCAAGTCAGGGTGTCTTTGGCTTCCCTGGGGTGCTGAGAACAGGGGGTGCCCTGTTGGGGTGACTGGAGCCAAGGCCCGTGCTGGCCACTGTGTCCTGGGGGGATTTGCTCAGAGGGTGTCTTGGCCAAGTGGCCACAACTGAAGCAGATTGGGCCAGAATTTCCTGGGGTGCTCCATGCCAGGGACACACTGGTGAGGTGGCTGGAGCTGAAGCAGGTGCCAGCCAGGAGAACCTGGAGCATTCTGTGCCAGGGGTGCCCTAGCAATCTGTATGAAGCCAGAGTGGTGCAGGCCTGGAGTGTTCCAGGGTTCTCTGCATCTGTGTCATCTTTGCGTGACAGCTGGAGCTGTAGTGAGCACTGACCAGGGGTGTCCTGTTGTGTACCAGGAGCTACCTTGGTGGGATGGTTGGAGTTGGTGTGGTGTGAGGTGGCAAGCCAGTTAGGGCACCTGGACAGTATGCCCATTCATGTTATCAAGGCGGAGAGGAAGTGTAAACTGTGACAAGTTCCAATGGCTCCATTTGGCAGAGTTCTAGGGTTGCTATTTTATATACTAGTTGCTATTTTAAACCATAGCTATTTTTCTGTGTCCCAGAGCATCTGGGGCTGGTGTGGACTAGGGACCCAGTGTCCCTGATGTGGCAGGCTGGCTATGACATCCAGACAGTGCTCCCATCTGCACTCTAGAGGTGGACAGGGAGTGTAAGCCATAGCATTCAACATCCCCTCTAACACAGAGAAAGTTCTAGCAGCTCCCCTGCAGTTTGTCAGGGTTCTAAGGCTGAATCTTTTATGTAATAGTTGATCTTTGAAACTGTGGCTATTTGTTTTCCATGAAATGATGAATCTACTCTTGGTCCCTCTGTACTCTCCCTTCCCTCTACAGTTTGCAGCACTGAGGTAGGGGTTCCCTTTGCTACTGTGCTTTCCTCTCTCTTCCCATTCCCTCTATCTTTTATTGTACAGAAGCTGTTCAGTCAGCCCTGTTCTTTCTTTCTTTCTTTCTTTCTTTCTTTCTTTCTTTCTTTCTTTCTTTCTTTCTTTCTTTCTTTCTTTCTTTCTTTCTTTCTTTCTTCTTTCTTTCTCTCTTTCTCTCTTTCTCTCTTTCTCTCTTTCTCTCTTTCTCTCTTTCTCTCTTTCTCTCTTTCTCTCTCTCTCTCTCTCTCTTTCTCTCTCTCTCTCTCTTTCTCTCTTTCTTTCTTTCTTTCTTTTTTTCTTTCTTTTCTTTCGATTTTATTTATTTATTTGACAGGGAGAGAGAGACACTGAGAGAGGGAACACAAGCAGGGGGAGTGGGAGAGGGAGAAGTGGGCTTCCCGTGGAGCAGGGAGCCCAATGTGGGGCTCGATCCCAGGATCTTGGGATCATGACCTGAGCCAAAGGCAGATGCTTAATGACTGAGCCACCCAGGTGCCCCAGCCCTCAGTTTTTCTTAAGGAGGAATTGCTTTATAATTAGAGATAGATTTGGTATGTCTGTGGAGGTGAATTCAGAGTCTTCCTACATTGCCATCTTGGACTGGATCTTCTCCATTTTTAATTTTCTGAGAAATCTTCATACTGCTTTCCACAGTGATTGCATCAATTTACATTCCCATCAATAGTGTACAAGAGTTCCTTTTTCTCCACATTCATGCCAACACTGGTTATTTATTGTGTTTTTGATATTAGTCATTCTGACTGGTATAAGGTGATATCTCATTGTGGTTTTGATTTGCATTTTCCTGATGATGAATGGTGTTGAGCATCTTTTCATGGGTCTGTTGGCCATCTGGATGTCTTCTTTGGAAAAATATCTATTCAGGTCTTCTGCCCATTTTATTTGCTTTTTTGGTGCTGAGTTGTATAAGTTCTTTATGTATTTTGGAGGTTAACTCCTTTGGATATATCATTTGCAAATATCTTCCCCCATTCAGTAGGTTGTATTTTCATTTTGTTGATGGTTTTCTTTGGCATGCAAGGCATGCAACAAGAATATTCCCACAATGATTGTAAAGCAGCCACTCAAAGTACCAATGACATCCTCAACAGACATATCTTGCCACTCCTTCAAAAGAATAGCTGAACAAGTTAAAACCAATGTTGTGAAGAATACATAATATATTGGGAGTCACAATGGAAGGGTTGACTATATCCAGGGTAATTTAGATAATTAATCTGTGTGCTCACACAGACTATAAGGCTCAGCAGCAGCATCCAGACCAGGGGATGTCACAGCACAGTCTTTCCAGCAAACAGCTCTTTGATAGCAATGTCCAGGCCCTTAACACAGGAGGCTGAAAACACTCCGATTACAGAGCAGATTGTTATGTACACAAGAATGTTTGTCTGTCCATGGTGAGGTCCCACAATGAAGATTAAGATCAATGACATAATGATCACAAAACTTGGATCGCCCAGCTTGTGAGACATTTCACTTAAAGTCTCTATCTCCTCTTCTTTTGGAGCATGAATGACCGTAACTGTAGATCCTAGAATACTTAGCAAACATCCAATTTTTCCCATGAAGACTGAGTCATTCAGCAAGTATGATGAAAGAATGGCACTTACTAGGACGCTGAGAGCTTCTAACGGAGTCACTAGGGTGGTTGGTGCAAAGGCATATGCAGCAAAGTTGGCTGCCTCATCTGCTCCCATTGATAGCAATTCAGTCCACCACAACCATTCTTTTTTTTTAAATTTAATTTTATTATGTTATGTTAGTCACCATACAGTACATCATTAGTTTTTAAAGTAGTGATCCATGATCCATTGTTTTCAGATAACACCTATTGTTTAAGATATGCATGGCCACCTTGACCTGTTCTCATGGAGCCTTTTCTGGCAAGTCACAGAAGACCCTCTTTTTTTTTTTTCCCCAAAATAAAACTCCCGCCAATGAAAATGCTGGAGCTTATAGCCAATCCCAGACCAATGTAAAAGTCATATTTTCCACACCCCTGGGTCATTTTGTTTGTTACTAAAGAAGTTCTTGTGAGTCACACTGATCACAAAACAGAGAAACCTCTGGTGCTGGAAGCAGGATCATGCAATCCTCAAATACATAAGTTTAATACAGTCTCTCGTGAAAAAAAGATTGGAAGCAGTGAGAGATGACTTATTCACTCTCATTTCCTTGTAAATAATACTCTTTATTCTCATTTAAAGTTTCAAACCCTGGCAGAGTCGCTCCAGCCCCAGTTGGAGGCCAGCCATGTGACTTCTGCTCCACGATCTGGCCCTGGTCACCTCCGCTTACACACCCACACAGGCTGCACTGGCCACTGCTTCTTGAGCTGCAGGGCCAGGGCCTTCGTTGGCCTTCATTACCATTGCCATAGAGATGGAGGTGAGAGCATCAGGGGCTGCAGCCTTGGGCACTGCCTCCTCCATGGGGGAGAGGCAAGGGGAACCTGCCCCAGTTGACCTGCAACCCAGCTGCCACTGGGACCAAGGGCCATCACCCAGTGATTGCTATAGCTTTGTAGAATATCCTGAAATCTGGGATTGTGATGTCTTTAACTCTGTTTTCCTTTCTTAAGATTGCTTTGGTTATTTGGGATCTTTGTGGCTCCATATAAATTTTAGGATTATTTGTTCTAGTTCTGTGAAAAATGCTATTGGTATTTTGATAGGGACTGCATTGAATCTGTAGATGACCTTGGGTAGTATGGACATTTTATTTTTTTTTTTTTCAAGTTTTTATTTAAATCCTAGTTAGTTAACATACAGTGTAATATTAGTTTCAGGTGTTGAATTTAATGATTCATCACATACAAACAACACCTAGTGTTCATCACAAGCACCCTCCTTAATACACATCACCTATTGGTTTTTTCTCTATAGCTGAGAGTCTGTTTCCTGATTTGCCTCTCTTTCTCCCCTCTATGTTCATCTGTTTTGTTTCTTAAATTCCACATATGAATGATATCAAATGGTATTTGTCTTTCTCTGACCGATGTATTTCACTGAGCATGATACTCTTTAGCTCCATCCACGTTGTTGCAAATGGCAAGATTTCATTCTTTTTGATGGCGGAGTAATATTCCAGTGTGTGTGTGTGTGTGTGTGTGTGTGTGTGTGTGTGTGTGTGTGTGTGTGTGTGTGTGTATGCTATATCTTCTTCATTTATCAGTTAGTGGACATTTGGGCTTTTAGTACAGACATTTTAAAATATTGGTTCTTCTAATCCATGAGCATGGAAAATCTTTCCATCTGTTTGCATCACCTTCCATTTCCTTCACCAGTGTTTCATAGTTTTCAGAGTGCAGATTCCTTAGTTAAATTTATTCCTAGGTATTTTATTCTTTTTAGTGCAATTATAAATGGAGTTGTTGTCTTAATTTCTCTTTCTTCTACTTTGTTATTAGTGTATAGAAATGCTGGATGAAATAAGTCAATCAGAGAAAGACAATTATATGGTTTCACTCATATGTGGAAAATGAGAAAAGGGCAGAGAACCTTAGGGGAAGGAGGGAAAACAGAATGGGAGGGGAAGTCATCAGAGAGGGAGAAAAACCATGAGAGACTCTTTTTTTTAAATAAAAAAATTTTTTTTATTATGTTCAGTTAGCCACTGTATAGTACATTATTAGTTTTTGATGTAGTGGTCAGTGATTCATTAGTTGTGTATAACACCCAGTGCTCATCACAACACATGCCCTCCTTAATGCCCATCACCCATCCCCCCACCCCCCTTCCCTCTGAAACCCTCAGTTTGTTTCCCAGTGTCCGTAGTCTCTCATGGTGCATCTCCCTCTCTGATTTCTTCCCCTTCAGATTTCCCTCCCTTCCCCTATGGTCCTCCCCGTGCTATTGCTTATGTCCCACCTATGAGTGAAACCATATGATAATTGTCTTTCTCTGCTTGACTTACTTCACTTAGCATAATCCCCTCCAGTTCCATCCATGTCGATGCACATGGTGGGTATTCATCCTTTCTGATGACTGAATAATATTACATTGTATATATGGACCACATCTTCTTTATCCATTCATCTGTTGAAGGACATCTTGACTCCTTCCACAGTTTGGCTATTGTGGACATTGCTGCTATGAACATTGGGGAAGATGTGCCCCTTCTTTTCCCTACATCTGTATCTTTGGGGTAAATACTCAGTAGTGCAATTGCTGGGTCATAGGGTAGCTCTATTTTTAACTTCTTGAGGAACCTCCATACTGTTTCCCAAAGTGTTTGTACCAGCTTGCATTCCCACCAACAGTGTAAGAGGGTTCCCCTTTCTCTGAATCCTCAACATGTTATTACCTGTGTTGTTAATTTTAGCCATTTTGACAGGTGTGAGGTAGTATCTCATTGTGGTTTTGATTTGTATTTCCCTGATGGCTAGTGATGTTGAGCATTTTTCATGTGTCTGTTAGCCATTTGTATGTCTTCTTTGGAGAAGTGAGAGACTCTTAACTATAGGAAACAAACTGAGGGTTGCTGGAGGTGAGGTGGGTTTGGGGATAGGGTGATGAGCATTAAGGAGGGCACGTGATGTGATGAGCACTGGGTGTTACATGAAACTAATAAATTATTGAGCACTACATCTGAAACTAATGATGTACTATAAGTTGGCTAATTGAATTTAAATTAAAAAAAGATCTGTTTAGAATGGATAGAGAAGATGTGGTATATATATATAAAATGGAAGATTACTCAGGCATCAAAAAAAATGAAATCTTGCCATTTGTAATGACATGGAAAGAACTAGAGGGTATTATGCTAAGTGAAATAAATCAATCATAGGCAATTATCATATGATTTCACTCATATGTGGAATTTAAGAAACAAAACAGAGGAACATAGATGAAGGAAGGGAAAAATAAAATAAGACGTAATCAGAGAGGGAGACAAACCATAAGAGACTCTTAATCATAGGAAACAAACTGAGGGTTGCTGGAGTGGAGAAGGGTGGGGGGATGGGGTAACTGGTTCATGGGTATTGAGGGCACGTGATGCAATGAGCACTGGGTGTTATATAACTGATGAATCACTGAATACTACCTCTGAAACTAATAATACATTATATGTTAATTGAATTTAAATAAAATAAAATTAAGTTTAAAAAAAGAAATGCAAAAGACTTCTGCATATTAATTTTGTATCCTGTGAACTTACTGAATTCATTTATCATTTTTAATGGTTTTCTGGTAAAACATTTAGGGTTTTCTATAAATAGTATCATGTCATCTGCAAATAGTGACAGTTTTACTTCTTCCCTACCAATATGGATGCCTCTTGTTTCTTTTTCTTGTCTGGTTGTTATAGGTAGAACTTCCAGTACTATGCAGAAAGAAAGCGGTGACAGTGAACATCCTCATCTTGTTCCTGATCTTAGAGGAAAAATTCCCATTTTTTTCACAGTTGAGTTTGATGTTAGTTATGGGTCTTTCACATGTCATCCTTATTATGTTGAGGTGTGTTCCCTTTAAACACTCTTCATTGAACTTTTATGAAAAAATGTTGAATTTTGTCAACTGCTTTTTTTTTTTTTTTTGCATCTATTGAGGTGATTTTGTTTTTTGTTTTGTTAATGTGGTGTATCATGTTGATTGATTTGTGAATATTAAACCATCCTTGCTTCCCTGAAATAAATTCCACTTGATCATGGTGAATGATCCTTTTAATGTATTGTTGAATGCAGTTTGCTGATATTTTATTGAGGACTTTTGTATCTATGTTCATCAGAGATATTGGCCTGTAGTTTTCTTTTTTTGTAGTGTCTTTGGGTTTAATATCAGGATAATGCTGACCTTTTCAAATGAATTTGAAAGTTTTACTTCCTCTTCTGGTTTTTTTTTTTTTTTTTTTTGGAATAGTTTAAGGAGACTAGGTATTAATTCTTCTTTAAATGTTTGGTAGGATTCACCTGTGAATCCCATTTAATTCTGTTACTAGTACTTGGTCGGTTTAGATTTTCTATTTCTTCCTGATTCACTTTTGAGAGATTGTGTTTCTAGAAATTTTCCCATTTATTCTAGGTTGCTTAATTTGTTGACATATAATTTTTGTTGTCATCTCTTATACCCCATGCATAAGTACCCTGGCCTTGTGGTAGAACTGAGGAGTGCACAGTCCGGGGGTTCCCAGGGCACTCCACACAGGGGGCTTCCCAGTGGATGTTTTGTGGATACTTGTCTCAGATCAGGAACTTCTTGGAGAATTTTTCTTAAGACTGGGAGGATGGTTGTTTCCACCCACTCCAACTATTTGAAGTTTTAATTCTTTTGAGGCTTTTCAATTAGTGAAATATGATGCATAATTACCTCAGTTCTTCTCTGAGTAAATGAGAACACCACGGAGGCTCCTAAATTGATTACGCATCTAGGAGTTTCAATTGAGAAGTCCAAAAAGGCCCTGTTATTGCCAACCTCATGTTTACTGTGATAGGATCTACAATTATAAGCTGTCTGGAAGGTGCAGGTTCCTATTTACATTAAGTTATAGAGAATATGAGAAATATTTCCCTGCCCTCTGTTAATAAATTTTTAAGAAGTGTGCTTGGAAGTTGGTAAGAGAGTAGATCTTAAATGTTCTCACCATAAAAAAGAAATGGTAATTATGTGATGTGATAGAGGTGTTACTTAAAACTACAGTGGTAATCACATTGCAGTAAATAAGGGCATCAAATTGATACATTTTGTGCCTTAAAGTTACACAATGTTATATGTCAGTTGTATCTCAATAAAGTATGGGGGGGGAGATGTGAATATTACAAAAATGGACAGAGACAAGATTCAGAATATGCTTACTGAGTTATATTTTAGTCAGTTTGGTAGCTATGTTATCAGTTCTGGAGAAGAGAGTGAAAGAGACAGGTTAAGACAGAGATAAGAGGCCTGGATTCTGGCTTTGATTGTTTTCCTTCTGACAATGGGAGCTTGAGTAAGTCACTTGCCTTGTCTGAACTTCAGTTTCTTCTATAAAGGAGAATATTAAGAACACTTAGAGGCACTGATCACATGTCAGGCACTAGGATGAACACTTTATGAACCCTTGAAGCAAACCAATGTGTAACTGTCATCATTTCCATTTTAAAGATGAGGAAATTGAGGCACCTGGAGATGGGTTAGTATTCCTGAGATCACACACTTTCTAAGTGGCTCACCTAAGATTTAAAATGGGGCACTATGCTTTAACCCACCCCAACTAGGTCACCTGGTTTGCCTATCCTCCATTCTCCATTCTGTTCTGTGTTTTGGGACGATGACCCATGTATGTGGCTTTGGTGGGGTTTCAGCAGTGGCAAGAGATTGGAGGGTGGGAGGAGAGAGGTTGGACACCTTCTTCCCCCAGGATACAGGATACCTTTATCAAAGGTAATATCTTTTGTCAGGTGCCCTCTCCATACAGTTTATCCATTCAGATTCCTGAAACTGCTCTTTTCCCATCTCTCTCCTGAACTGCACATGAAAGCAGCTCTTGATTCTTGCCAGCCTGGTGTACTGTACCATCCTTTGCTGCTACGATCCTCACTGATTACACTTCCTAATCTATAAAGTTGCATACAATGTACTCTACCAGAAGTAAGTTCATTTTGTGGTCACCATGTTGTCTGGTTGGGACCTTGGAGGTTCTACTTCTGTAAAGCCTCCTAGGTGGGACTCTTGGAAGGGAGAACACTGGGACATGTTACAAGGGACAGCTCCAGAAATGAGATACTAGAGAAAGTGGGGAGGGTGGTGAATGGCTTTGTGCCTACACATCCTGGCCAGAATTTTGTAGAATTTAGGCACCCTCTAACCTTCCAAATTTATGTAACTCCAGTATACCAAAATTCTTTCATTCACTGAACATATCATGAATTATCACAACCTTTTCCTTCTGCCTGGCACACTCCTTTTTGCCTAGAAAACTCCTTTGGATGTCAGCATGAATGTTACTTGCTTAGAGAAGCAAGTGGAATGTTACTTGCTTAGGAAAGCCTTCCCTGGAACATGCCTTCTGCCCTGCCAAAATAGATCATTATCTTCATTATATGCTCTATTAGCTTTTTGGAATGTTTCTTCACAATGCTTACCAGAGTTTATAATTATGCATTCGGTGATAATTTGATCTATGTCTACTCCCTCACTAGAAAGGGAGCTCCAGGAGGACTGAAATTTCCAGAACTGAGCACAGTGACGGAGTCCAGTGTACACTGAAAAATCCTTGTTAAATGAATAGGTGGATGTGTGACAGAGCGTCATATAAAGTGGTGAAGATGGTAGAGTGGGAAGAAAAATAGGGGAGAGCTGTCTAGTGGCTCCAGGTGCAGACAAGCAAAATGGGAACATGTTTTTGCCTGAGGTCTTACAGAAGTGTTGAAATGCTTTTGGAAAAGTTTTTTTTTTTTTTTTTCTCTCTTGGAAGGACAGCAAAATATCCTTAGAAGTGACTAAACTGATATTAGTAATGACAAGAGGAAGAGCATATCATATAGTTAATGTAAGTTCGACTCCTAGCGTGAGAAGTGAGGAAGGACTGGGGAGAGCCATGAAGGATGGAGGGAATTTTCTTAGTATTGTCACTATTGGACCACTGGTGGAGCCTGGAGGACAAGACAGAACAGACCACATGTGTTACATGCTTTGGTCATCAGAGAACTTTAGATACTGCAAGAAAAATGTACAAGAAACTACAGAATCCATCCAGTTAGAAGGAGAATGAGGGAGTGCTGGTAATTTCGTTCATATAGGCTTAAAATAATGACTATTTTCTTCAGTTGATTATAGTTCTTTCTGTAACCTTTGTCATACTATCTCTGTACACTGACATCATATCTGAATTTAGAATCCTATTTCATAATTTATTTGGATCTAAAATTTGACAGCATCTTTATTTTTTAGTATGTTTTTATTTGGCTTTAAGTTTTTCCATTTAGGTTGCACACTTGGATGAAAAGCTTTACTCAAATATAAGTTGCTTATTTAAATCGGCAGATATACCATAAATGGGAAAAAAGGCCCACTTCACATGTAAATGATAAAATAGCATTTCTAAGTTTAGCTACAGGTTTATTATTGAATTCTGCAGGGAACTGACTGAACTAACCCCAAATACCATCCTTTTATGACCAATTTATGTGGATAGTTAAAAATAGTACAGTGAACTCTGTCTACAAGGCTACAAGCCAAAAATCTCTGAGTGTCATAAAAGGACTGTTGTTCTTTGTAAATAGAAAATTATTAAATGGCATTTCTGAAACTGGACACCGAATAAAGGGATTTATCAGTAGACAACCTAATTTGAGAAAAAGAAATTGATTAGATAAAAATTCCATTCAAAAATTATTTAGTTACTTTGTATATTATGTATCTATTTACATGTGTAAAAACTATGTCCATGTGGATTTGGCATTGATAAGATATTTATACTTAAAACTTATTCACTGGAACAAATTATATAGTGTTGAAAATTTTGTCAACACTTTAGTGTAAAAATTGCACTCTCAGAAATTATTGTTTATAAGTTTAATGCATACTTTTTGTAAAAACTGTAACAATAGGGGCACCTGGGTGGCTCAGTTGGTTGGGTGTCAGACTCTTGGTTTCAGCTCGTGTCATGATCTCAGGTCATGGGATTGAGCCCTGTGTGGGGCTCTGCACTCAGCCTGGAGTCTGCTTGTCCCTCTCTGTTCCTCCCCCTGCTTGTATGTGCTCTCTCTCAAGTAAATAAATAAATAAAATCTTTAAAACAACTGTAATAACAATCCATGATGGTTAAAAAAAAGAAAAAGAAATGTCCAAAATCTTACTATCTAGAAACAACCAGGGTTAACTTCCCTCCAAAAATATGACTCAGAGCTCTTTCCAAATTAGAAAATATAGGTGTACATGAAAAAATGTTCATCATCATTAGCCATCAGGGAAATTCAAATCAAAATCACATTGAGATACCACCTTACACCAGTTAGAATGGCCAAAATGGACAGGGAAAGAAACAACAAATGTTGGAGAGGTTGTAGAGAAAGGGGAACCCTCTTACACTGTTGGTGGGAATGCAAGTTGGTACAGCCACTTTGGAAAACAGTGTGGAGGTTCCTCAAAAAATTACAAATAGAGCTACCCTATGACCCAGCAATTGCACTCCTGGGTGTTTACCCCAAAGACACAGATGTAGTGAAAAGAAGGGCCATATACACCCCAATGCTCATAGCAGCAATGTCCGCAATAGCCAAACTGTGGAAAGAGCCGAGATGCCCTTCAACAGACGAATGGATAAAGAAGACATGTTCCATATATACAATGGAATATTACTCAGCCATCAGAAAGGATGAATACCCAACTTTTACATCAACATGGATGGGACTGGAGAAGATTATGCTAAGTGAAATAAGTCAAGCAGAGAAAGTCAATTATCATATGGTTTCACTTATTTGTGGAACATAAGGAATAGCATGGAGGACATTAAGAGAAGGAAGGGAAAAATGAAGGGGGGATATCGGAGGGAGAGATGAACCATGAGAGACTATGGACTCTGAGAAACAGGGTTTTAGAGGGGACGGGGTAGGGGGGATTGGTTAGCCTGGTGATGGGTATTAAGGAGGGCACGTACTGCATGGAGCACTGGGTGTTACACGAAAACAATGGATCGTGGATCACCATATCAAAAATTAATGATGTACTGTATGGTGACTAACATAACATAATAAAATTTAAAAAATTAAAAAAAATATATAGGTATACATCATCATTTTGAGTTGCTACTGTTGACGACTTCAATTTTTTAAAAAAGATTTTATTTATTTATTTGAGAGAGAAAGAGCATGAGCAGAGGGGGAAGGGGCAGAGGGAGAGGGAGAAGCAGACTCCCTGATGAGCAGGGAGCCCTGTGTGGGACTCTGTCCCAGGACCCCAGGATCATGACCTGAGCCAAAGACAGATACTTAACCATCTGAGCCACCAGGCGCCCAACAACTTCATTTTTAAGACCAATTTTTAAAACCAATTTGCCTCAGCCTAGGTTCCCTATGAAACAGAACCCAAGACAAGCAATAGATGTTTATGTTTTATTTGGGAGGTGCAATCCCAAGGCAGCAAGAGAGAAGGAAAGAATGCATGAAGTAGTGAAAGAAGGGAAACCATGCCACATGATGTCTTTTGTTTCATGATGAGACTATAAGAGGTAAAACCTGTTCCTTCACAGGTATACTTGTCCTATGATGCAACATATACCCAGAAAGACTATATGAAGTCATGCCTCAGAACATCCTTGGAGGGAGGAAGGGAGAAGGAATTTGTCTGCCAGCTCCCTTTCTTCTCTTTTCCATCAGTCAAAATTTTCCTCACAAGGAAGTTTACTCCCTCATACCCTCTCTCGTCACTCAGCATCTTTGGCAGCCATTTGCCAAGCCAGATCCGTTCTGCAGGGCAGTTATCCATTTGAAGTGTCAGAAAGAGCCAGAGACTATGAGTGTGGCTGATTGGACCCAGCAGGTGGACTTTTATGGGTCTACGCAGAATGGGTCAACATAGCAATAGCTAAAGTAAAGAAAGCAAAGGGAACCAGGGTCTAAAACATAGGTGAGGCTGAGAGAACCTGTAGAGGCAGATAAGATGTATACTGAGGAAATATAATTTAGTTTATTTTCCAATTTTCATTATAACTAAGGCTGCAATGAAAATCATTCACATACATGGTGTGCACTATCTGTATCGTATCTTGAAATAAATTCTCAGACATATATTGCTGACAAAGGCTTCTCAGTCCCAGGGAATTTTCCATATTGCCTCAAGAGAAAAGAACAAGGAAAGGGAGGATGTCCAAGGAACTTGGGTGGAATCTAGTTTCACAGATTGTCTCTTGCCTTGACAGCTGGCTGGATTCTGCTGCGTGATTTAGAAGAAATGCTGAAGCTTTGGAAACATCCCCCTTCTTAGTTTCTCAGTTTTCACTTTGTTTCTTACTTATGTACCTGATGTTTAACCTGAAGATGGTTCAGCCAGGATATTCTAGCAGAGAAATGCCTGCACTTTTCTCTTTAAGACTTCTTTATTTCTGGGAAGGTTGTCTACATCAACCAAGCATGTAGATTCAAGAGCAATATATCGGACTACTGATGGGAGAGCGGGGGGCAACTACCCCGGTCAGTCATACCAGCCAGAGAATCAGTCCTGGGGGTTGGGGAGCAATGATGAAGCAGATAGTGAAGCTGTCCCCCTGCTAACTGTCCCTGTCCCCCAGCTAACTAGCTTGTAACCTTGGACACATCACACACCGTTTTAGTTTCCTACTTCTATAAAGTGAGGGGATTGAACTAAACTAGACTAATTCTAAGGAACACTTTAGCTTCACGATTTTGGTAAAACACAAAAGTATAAATTAATGAATAATATATTTCTTCTTTGGGGGAATCTGGGTGGCTCAGTCGTTAAGCGTTTGCCTTCGGCTCAGGTCATGATCCCAGGATCCTGGGATCGAGCCCTGCTTCGGGCTCCCTGCTCCACGGGAAGCCTGCTTCTCCCTCTCCCACTCCCCCTGCTTGTGTTCCCTCTCTCGCTGTGTCTCTTTCTGTCAAATAAATAAATAAAATCTTAAAATATACATATATATATTTCTTCTTTGATGTTTGGCTGAAAAATAGAATATAGTGAATAGAAAGTCATGAAACTCTGCCAAGTCATGGCGATACTGTTAAAAAAATTGTTGTAAATATTATTTATGGTGGTAAAAATATTGGAAACATCCCACATGCCTCAAAGTAAAAGAACACTTAATGTAGTGGTTACTCTATAGTGTAGAGAGGGTGGTGGTGGTGATGGTAACAGTAACAGTGATGATAAGGGTAAAGATGGAACTTGGGTGGAATCTTTGGTGGTGCGAATGGTGGTGGATGGGTAGATAGATCAAGATGGAGTGAGGCTTCTTAATGTGCATGTAATTTTATTTTGTTTTGAGTTCTGTAATTCCAGTTGATATTAATTTTTTTAAATTAATACTTTGACACTTTTAAATGTTCATGGTATAATAATTAAGATATTTTAAGAGCATAGTGTAATTTTTACATATGTGTGTATATGTGTATAAAATGATTCCAGTTTTGTTTAAAAATGTGTAAAAAAATTAGAAAAAAAAAAGTATTAACAAGTACAGAAAGCCCCTAACTTACGATGGTTTGACTTAAGATTTTTTGACTTTACTATGGCATGAAAGCAAGACACACTCAATAAGAACCATACTTGGAATTTGAATTTTGATCTTTCCCAGGCTAGCTAAATGCAATATAATACTCTCTTATGATCCTAGGCATCAGCAGCAAGCCACAGCTCCCAACCAGCCCCATAATCACGAGGGTAAGCAATTAATATACTTATAACCATTCTGTACTCATAAAACATTCTGTTTTTCACTTTTAGTATAGTATTCAGTAAAGTACATGAGATATTTAACACTATTATAAAATAGGGTTTGTGTTAGATGGTTTTGCCCAACTGTGGGCTAATGTAAGTGTCTGAGCACGATTGAGCTAGGCTACCATATTTGGTATGTTAGATGTATTAAATGCATTTTTGACTTAAAATATTTTCAACTTAGGTTTATCAGTATGTAACCATATTGTAAGTCAAGGAAGACCTGTATTTTGGGGAAATGAGCTTGAAAGTAATACATTTTTTTATTGAAGTATAATTTACATATAATACTATATTAGTTTCAGGTATTCAACATATTGATTCAACTGTTCTATGCATTATTCAGTGTTCACCACAATAAGTAGTCACCATCTGTCACCATACCATGTTATTTACATATTATTGACAATATTTCCTATGCTGTACTTTTCATCTTTGTGATGAATTTATTTTATAACTGGAAGTTTTACCTCTTGATCCTCTTTATCTATTTTGCCCATCCTGCCACCGGTCTCCTTTCTGGTGATTACCAGTTTTTGTATTTAAGAGTCTGAGGGGTTTGTTGTTGTCACTCTTTGTTCATTTGGGTTGTTTTTTTTGGGGGGGGGGTTCCACATGTAAGTGAAAGCATATGGTATGTCTTTCTTTGTCTGACTTGTTTCGCTTAGCATAATACCCTCTAGGTCCATCCATATTGTCACAAATGGCAAGATCTCATTCTTTTTATGGCTGAGTAATATTCCAGTGTGTGTGTGTGTGTGTGTGTGTGTACCACATCTTTATCTATTCATTTATCAATGGACATGGGTTGCTTTCATATCTTGGCTATTATAAATAATGCTGTAATAAACATAAGGGTACATATATCTTTTCAAATTAGTGTTTTTATTTTCTTTGGATAAATACCCAGTAGTGGAATTACTGGATCATATTTCTATTACTATTTTTATTTTTTTGAGGAACCTCTATACTATTTTCCACAGTGGCTGCACCAATGTACATTCTCACCAACAGTGCATAAGGGTTCCCTTTGCTCCACATCCTTGCCAGAACTTGTTATTCTTTCTTTTTGGTACTAGCCATTTGGACAGGTGTAAGGTGATATCTCGTTGTGATTTTGATCTGTATTTCCCTGATGATTAGTCATGTTGGGCATCTTTTCATACTTCTCTTGGCCATCTGTATGTCTACTTCAGAAACATGTCTATTCAGGTTCTCTGCTCATTTTTAAATTGGATTTTTTTGTTATGTGTTGAGTTATATAAATTCTTTATGTATTTTGGATATTAACTCCTTATCAAATATATCATTTGCAAATATATTCTCCAGTTTATTAGGTTGCCTTTTTGTTTAGTTGATAGCTTTATTTGCTGTGCAAAAGAGTTTTATTTTGGTGTAGTTCTGTTCCATGAAATTATCTGTAAAACTACCTTGAAAGGCCAAAGGAGCAGTAAGACCAAAGAGAAAGACTGACAAGCCCAGCTGGGTGAGAAATGGCTTATTAGAGACTTATACACAGAAAAAGCATGTCTCAAGTGGCTGCAAGACAAGTAGATCTCTGCAATCCTACCTCCCATAAGACCTACTTTTATAGCCCTGGAGGCCAGCGGGTATGTGCTGGTAGACCACCTGGGAGGAAATGCAGTCATATCTCCAAGTAGATCAAGGATGTTATGACACAAGGGTATACTTAAGGGTTATTACATGTATGGTGGGATAAAAAGAAAGAATAGGGAGGAAGGGAGTATGCTCAAGAAGACTTCAGGTCACAGAGTGATCATCATGGCAGATTTCTCCAAAATGGCATTAGTCTGGTGCATACACCACACTCCTCAGTTCTGGCTCTTACAATTTCATGCACCCACCTCTTTCATGATATCCCCTGAGTCATCAGAAAGGGGCTCTTTGGGGCAGGGTTTTGCCAGATGGTGTTCAAGTTGAAGGCATAAGCCACAGCAGTAGTACAGACAGTAATGGGAAAGGAGATCTATACTGGTTACACAACAGAGAATGAGGAGTATTTTTTGGCATTGTAGTCCCAGGTTCTAAACCAGCTTGATAACCACTGGCTTAAAGTGGGCCTGGGATCAATTCCCTGTAGGAGTGACACCCAGCATCATAACATGGAAATGGTAACTTGAATAAAGGGAGCAGATGACATATCTAGGATGAATCTCATTGTAAACCAACCATGTAGGTCTGTGCCCATTGCAGAGAAATTTTCCTTCACTTTAAAAAGAGAGGAGCAACAGGCTAAGGATGAAAGAATAAATGCTTAGTAGGTACTTGTCTGGGGAGATCCCCTCCATCTATTAAGATGATGTTAGTGGCTTCTCTCTTTGTCATGAGGACAGAGGTAGCCTGAAGCTCATAAGAGGGAGGGACATACCAGACATGTTGCCCAGGGGGCAAAGAATTACCCTATATATATAAAATTAAAGGTGATGCAAATGACCACATTATGTAACCAACTCAGAGTATAGATGCCTGTCCAGATTATGTATATATTGGCTATTTTGGCCCTGACTTTAGCAGGATCAACAGGGACCACTTTAGCTGTCTAGTACATTTCTTACACTCTGGAAAGAAATAGTCTATCCATGCTGGGGGAGGTTGCCAATCCAACCCGCATCCAAATGTTTCCTCCCATGGGAGGATGGGCTAAGCAGTGCAGAACCACACTTGTCTCTGGCCTGCTATGAGTTCAGGAACCAGTGCTTCAGGCCTTGTTTTTTGGACAATAGTCATAGGTGCACTGGTTTTGGTATCTAATCATGCATAGAGGGTGGTGCCATAGCTTGTTCCAATTAAATTTAACAAGGGTATGGCTTCTGGCAAGACTTTCATCCATCTGTACAACTGTGGTGTGTAGAAGGGCTCTGAATTGAGCTTTAAGAACGCCATTCTTCCTTCCAATTAGCCTGACAGCTTATGGATTATAAGATAAATGAAATTGCCAATGTATGTCCCACTCACAAGCCCAGTCCGGGTGAAATGTGTTCCCCTATTGCTATCTTTCAGGGATATCTGTATATGACACAAAGTTGTTCTAGGCCATTGATAGTAGCATTTTGATTGGCCCTTTTACAGAAGAAGTCTTGCATGAGCCCAATGGTTGTATCCACACAAGTTAGGGTGTATTTTTTCTCTTGACTCATGAGTAGAGGGCCTGTATAATCAATTTGTCAGTCTAAAACTGGTTGGGTTGCACAGTGATTGCATCGTGTGTTGTGTGAAACCTTCCTAAGTCTCAGAAGGGAGAAGATCAGGCACTTGCTGACGACTGCTAGGATGTCAATATAAGGAAGGGCATGCAGCTCTCTTTGCTGTGTTCCAACCCATATTAGCACTATGATGCCCATGTGCTTATGAACCCATACAGCCAGTTCTGAACTTTGTACAGGGGTGAGGGCCCTGATCTTTATTGTCTGCCTCAGTATTCCCAGGAGGTAAAACAGGCATACGTGCTAAGACATGAAGAACAGTAAGGGAGGCAGCAGGGTCCTTTCCCGTATACCTTTCCATAATTCTGCTTTCCATAATGGTTTCTGTAAAACCTAGCAGTTGTCCCAAGACCTTTGGGCCATCCAGGTTGTCAAACCCTTATAGACAGCCCAACTGTGCAGAAGTTAAGGGGCCAAGGTTTATGCATGCATACCATCCAGGAAGCCCTCAATTCAGCCCACTGGCTGCTTTTATGATCTCCAGTTTCAAACCAGATAGTCTGAGGTTGGATTGTTACCACAGTCCAGTGATTAGGATTCCCTCTACTGGAGAATCTTCAGGAAAAGGTATGTGTCTTTGTTTACTTGTGAAGAAGTTTCCATAGGAAGTTCTGGGGGAAAGTTAAAGATTTCATATTTTACTGGCCCCAAGTTAGCATGCAATTCAGCTCCCAGTGGACTAATGGAGAGAATACTCCCTGGTTCTAAGTAAGCATGCCTTTTTTACAATGTAGGGGCCTGTGCTGTGGCAGATGCTAGTCTTGTGAATATATCATCTGTCCACACTTTTATAGGCAACCCAGTCTGGACAGTTACCAAAAGAGTGGCCATTAAGGGCTCCATTTATTGAAGGGACTTATAGACCCCCAAAACTTGTTGTTCAATAGGAGAATATTGTATCTCTACTCCCTTCCAGAGTTGTGACCAAAAGCCTAATGGGGCAATCTTTCCATGCTGTTCCTGCCATAATGCCCAACTTATCCCATCTGGTGTCACATCTAAGACCACTTAGGTATCATCTGGGGTCATGGGGATACCAGATGAAGGCGTTCCTAAGGCCTGTGCTTGAACAACTGATATCTGAGCTTGATCAAAGGCAGTTTGATGTTCTTCTACCCAATGCCAATGTGTTCCCTTTTGTACCATATGGTAGAGAGGGTTCAGGCAGTGTGCTAGATGCAGGATAAAGGCCCTCCAGTACACCTGAAACTTACAGTTGCTTCACTGTGTTAGGGATGGGAAATTGTTGGATCTAGTCATTTACAGAGCCTGATATAAGATGTGTCTTACCTGACCAAGTAACCCCTAAAAACTTTACTGATGTTGGGCGCCTGGGTGGCTCAGATGGTTAAGCGTCTGCCTTCGGCTCAGGTCATGATCCCAGGGTCCTGGGATCAAGTCCTGCATCGGGCTCCCTGCTCAGCGGGGAGCCTGCTTCTCCCTCTGCCTCTCTCTCTCTCTGTCTCTTATGAATAAATAAAATCTTAAAAAAAAAAAAACTACTGATGGCCCACGGCCTTGTACTTTCTTTCTTTTTTTTTTTTTTTTTTTTTTAAAGATTTTATTTATTTTTTGACAGAGAGAGAGATAGCAAGATAGGGAACACAAGCAGGGGGAGTGGGAGAGGGAGAAGCAGACATCCTGCGGGGTAGGGAGCCCGATGCGGGGCTCGATCCCAGAATCCTGGGATCATGACCCAAGCCGAAGGCAGACACTTAATGACTGAGCCACCCAGGCACCCCGGCCTTGTACTTTCTGTGAATCGATGGCCCATCCTCACTTTTTCAAATGAGAGCAGAGACCATTCAAATAAGACCATAACAGAGACAAGTCTTCAGAATTTAGAATCACATCATCAATATAATGGAACCTTTTAACTATGGTTGGTGGGTGGTTATAAAGACAAACCATGGGCAATCATATCATGGCAGATAGTGGAGCTATGCAAATAAGCTTGTGGCAATACCTGGAATGTCCACTCTTAACCATCCCATGCGAAAATGAATTCGTCTTATGATTCAGGATGCAAAGGAATACTAAAGAAAATGTTGGCTAAATCCAAAATCATGTACTATTTGTTCAATGATTCGGGTGATATTAGGGACAGCAGCATGTATTTCAGGAACAACCATAATCACTTATCCATAATCAATGGTCATTCTCTAGGTGACGTCCAGTTTTTTCACAAGCCATACAGAGCTATTATAGGAACTTTGTGCTGGCCTTGTTATTTGTTCTTTTGATAATTCCTGTATAGTGGCAGATATTTCCTCAAATCCTCTTGGCAACTGATATTGCATTACATTTACAGCCTGGTGCAGGAGAGGGAGTAACACAGGATCCCTTGCAATTCCACATAGGATAGCTTTAATTACCCTATCTCAAAGGTGAAATTCTCCTACAGAGGTTTGTAGCACTTTTCCCAAGAGAATATCCATGCCTAATATATTCTCAGGTATTGGGAAAATAGAAACCTTATAAGGGGCAGGTGGGCTTTTACCTATTCCCAAGTACACTACTGTTTGCTTCACCCTTATGGTATTTCCCCCATCACCATTAATGGCTGCCAGTCCCTGAGTGCCATTCTGGATTACCATGAATTAGGGCGCATTCTGTTCCAGTATCCACTAAGGCCATAGTTTTCATTTATTTTTTTAGCAAAAACTAAGTTGTGAGCTCTACGTTAGGCCTCTGATTACCCCCATAGTTCTCACATAGAGGCAGTCTTGGCTCCACCCCTAGTCTCTTGACAATGGGGTATCCAGGCTTGGTAAGAAGTCATCTGTGACTTAGTTGTTTCCTCTTCCTTCTCCTCCCATGAAGGGCAGTGGCCTCCTTTCATAAAGCCACAAGAACAGCATTTGACTGGTGGTCTATCTTATGCCCCAGGATTGTACCTAAGGGTTATTATATGTGTGGTTAGACAAAAGGAAAGAATGTGAATGAGGCTGTGCTCAAGAAGGCTTCAGGTCACAGAGCAGTGATCATGGAAGATTTGTCTGAGATGGTGTTAGCCTAGTTCAATTCCAACAGTTTATTTTTGCTTTCATTTTCCTTGCCTGAGGAGACATATGTTGCTAAGGCTGATGTCCAGGAGATTACTGCTATGTTTTATTTTAGGAGTTTTATGGTTTCAGGTCACACATTTAGGTCTTTAATCCATTTTCTTTCTTTTACATGTTGCTGTCCAGTTTTCCCAACACCATTAGTTGAGGAGACTGTCTTTTTCCCATTGGATATTCCTCCCTGCTTTGTTGAAGATAAATTGACCATATAGTTGTGGATCTATTTCTGGGGCTTTCTATTCTGTTCCATTGATCTGTGTGTCAGTTTTTGTGTCAGTACCATACTGTCTTAATGACTACAGCTTTGTAATATAGATTGAAGTCCAGAATCATGATGACCCCAGCTTTGTTTTTCTTTTTCAGAATTGCTTTGACTATTCAGGGTCTTTCGTGGTTCCATACAAATTATAGGATTGTTCATTCTAGTTCTGTGAAAAAATGTTGTTGGTATTTAATAGGGGCTGCATTAAGTGTGTGTATTGCTTTAGGTAGTATAGACATTTTAAGAATATTTGTTCTTTGAATCCATGAGCATGGAATATCTTTCCATTTCTTTGTGTCATATTCAATTTCTTTCATCAGTGTTTTACAGTTTTCAGAGTATAGGTCTTTCACCTCCTTGGTTAGGTTTATTTCTAGGTATCTTATGGTTTGGTGCAATTGCAAATTGGATTGTTTTCTTAATTTCTCTTTGTGCTACTTCATTATTAACGTATAGAAATCCAACAAATTTCTATACATTTGATTTTGTATCCTGCAACTTTACTGAATTCATTGATCAGTTCTAGTAGCGTTTTGGTGGCGTCGTTCAGGTTTTCTATATAGAGTATTATATCATCTGCAAATAGTGACAGTTTTACTTCTTCCTTGCCAATTTGGATGCTTTTTCTTCCTTTTTGTTATCTGATTGCTGTGGCTAGTACTATGTTGAATAAAAGTGGTGAGAGTGGACATCCTGGTCTTGTTCCTGAACTTAGGGGAAAAGCTCTTAATTGTTCCCCATTAATGATGATGTTAGATGCGGGGTTTTTAAATATATTGTCTTTATTATGTTGAGGTGTGTTCCCTCTAAACCTACTTTGTTGAGCGTTTTTATCATGAATGGATGTTGTACTATGGCAAGTGCTTTTTCTGCATCTATTGAAATGATTATATGATTCTTACCATTTCTCTTATTGATGTAATGTATCACATTGATTTGCAAATACTGAATCACCCTTGCAACCCAGGAATAAACCTCACTTGAATAATTTTTTTAATGTATTGTTGAATTCAGTTTGCTAGTACTTGTTGAAGATTTTTGCATCTGTGTCCATCAGAGATATTGACCTGTAGTTCTCTTTTTTAGTGGTGGTGTCTTTATCTGGTTTTGGTATCAGGATAATATTGGCCTCATAGAATGAATTTGGAAGTTTTCCTTCCTCTGCTATTATTTGGAATATTTGAGAAGAATAAGTATTAAGTCTTCTTTTAATGTTTGGTGGTATTCCCCTGAGGAGCCATCTGGTCCTGGACCAGATGTTTGTTGGGAGTTTTTTGATTACTGATTCAATTTCTTTACTGGTTATTGTTTTGTTCACATTTCTTGTTTCTTCCTTTTTCAATTTTGATAGCTTATATGTTTCTAGGAATTTATCCATTTCTTCTACGTTGTCCAATTTGTTGGCATATAGTTTTTCATAATATTCTCATAATTGTTTGTATTTCTGTGGTGTTGGTTGTTATTTCTTCTCTGTCAGTTGTGATTTTATTTATTTGAGTCCTTTCTCTTTTTTCTTGATAAGTCTAACTAGACGTTTATCAGTTTTATTAGTTTTTTCACAGAACCAGCCCCTGGTTTCATTGATCTGTTCTATTGTGGGTTTTTTTTTTTCAGTTTCTATATCATTTATTTCTTTTTTTAATTTAAAATCAATTAACATATAGTGTATTATTAGTGTCATAAGTAGAGTTCAGTGATTCATCAGTTGCATATAACACCCAGTACTCATTAAATCAAGTGCCCTCTTTAATGCCCATCACCCAGTTACACCATCTCCCCCACCCCTTCCCTCCAGCAACACTCAGTTTGTTTCCTAGAGTTGAAAGTCTCTTATGGTTTGTCTTCCTCTCTGATTTCATGTTATTTTATTTTTCTTTCCCTTCCCCTATGTTCATCTGTTTTTTTTTTTCTTAAATTCCACATATGAATGAGATATGATAATTGTCATTCTCTGACTGACTTATTTCACTTAGAATAATACCCTCTAGTTCCATCCACATTGTTGCAAATGGCAAGATTTCATTCTTTTTGGTGGCTGAGTAATATTCCACTGTATATGTATATACTACATCTTTACCCATTCATCTGTTGAGGGACATCTGGGCTCTTTCCATATTTTGGCTATTGTGGACATTGCTGTAAACTTTGGGGTGCATGTGCCCCTTTAAATCATTATGTTTGTATCCTTAATATAATTTATTTCTGCTTTAATCTTTATTATTTCCTTCCTTCTGTTGGTTTTAGGGGTTTTTGTTGTTGTTGTTCTTTTTCTAGTTCCTTTTGGTGTAAGGTTTGGTTATTTATTTGAGATTTTTCTTGCTTCTTGAGGTAGGCCTGTATTGCTATAAACTTTCCTCTTAGAACTCCTTTTGCTGTATCCCAAAAGTTTTGGACCATTGTGTTTTCATTTTCATTTTTTTCCATAGACTTTTTAATTTCTTCTTTTATTTCCTTGTTGACTCATTCATTGTTTAGTAGCATGTTATTTAACCTCCATGTATTTGAGGTGTTTCCAGATATTTTCTTACAGTTGACTTCTAGTCTCATAGCATTGTGGTCAGAAAAGATGCATGGTATGACTTCGATCTTCTTGAATTTGTTGAGAATATTTTGTGGACTAATATGTGATCTTTTCTGGAGAATGTTCCATGTGCACTTGAAAAAGATGTGTATTTTGCTGTTTTAGGATTCAATGTTCTGAATATATTTGTTAAATTCATCCATTCCTGTGTGTCATCCAAAGTATTGTTTCCTTGCTGATTTTCTGTTTAGGTGACCTGTGCATTGATGTAAGTGGGGTGTCCTCTACTATTATTATTATATTATTATTAATTAGTTCCTTTATGTTTGTTATTAACTGTTTTATGCATTGTGGTGGTCCTGTGTTGGGTGGATAAATATTTACAATTGTTATATATTCTTGTTAGAATTTCCCCTTTATTATTACATAATGTCCTTCTTTGTCTCTCATTACAGTCTTTGTTTTGAAGTTTATTTTGTACAATATAAGTATTGCTACTCCAGCTTTCTTTTGACATTCATTTACATAATAGATGTTTTTCACTCCCCTCCTTTTCAATCTGCAGGTGTCTTTAGGTGGTGTAAAATGAGTCTTTAGGTGGTGTAAAATATATGCTCTTGTAGGCAACATATAGATGGATCTTGTTTTTTTTAATCCATTCTGTCACCTTATAGCTTTTGATTGGAGCATTTGGTCCATTTACATTCAAAGTAATTATCGATAGATATGTACTTATTGTCATTTTATTATTTGTTTTGTGGTTGTTTTTGAAGATTTTCTCTGATCCTTTCTTGTCTTTCTCTCCTTCATGGTTTGCTGGTTTTCTTTAATGATATATTTGGATTTCTTTCTCTTTATTCTTTGCATATTTATTAGTGGTTTTTGATCTGTAGTTACCATTAGGTTTGTATATAACCTCTTCTGTATATAAACTTGATTAATTGTATTAATTTGATGGTCTTTTACATTTGAACCTATTCTTTATTCCTCTATTCCCTACATTTTCTTTACTCACCTGTTCCCCACATTTTAGGTAAATGTTGTCATATTTTACAACCTTTTGTCTTGTGAATTCCTTGACTTATTTTTTTAAATTTAATTTAATTTTATTTTATTATGTTATGTTAGTCACCATACAGCACATCATTAGTTTTTGATGTAGTGATCCGTGATTTATTGTTTTCATATAACACCCCATGCTCCATGCAATATGTGCCCTCCTTAATACCCATCACCGGGCTAACCCATCCCCCCAACCCCCTCCCCTCTAAAACCCTCAGTTTGTTTCTTGGAGTCCATAGTTTCTCATGCTTCGTACATAAATATTCATTTTTACCGCTTTTGTGTTTCCTACCTTTATACTGTCACTTTGGTCTCTCCTTTCCACTCAAAGAGTCCTCTTTAATATTTCTTGCAGGTCTGGTTTAGTGGTCATGAACTTTAGTTTTTATTTTCTGGGAAACTCTTTATCTCTCCTTCTATTCTGAATGATAACCTTCCTGGATAGAGTATTCTTGGCTGCAGATTTTTCCCATTCAGCACTTCAAATATATCATGCTGTTTCCTTCTGGTTTGCCATGTTTCTGCTGAAAATCCCCTACTAGCCGTATGGCTTTTCCATTGTATGTTACTGTCTTCTTTCACCTTACTGCTTTTAAAATTTTTTCTTTATTACTATATTTTGCCAATTTAATTACAATATATCTGGTATGGATCTGCTTTTGTTGATTTTTGATGGGAGTTCTCTGTGTCTCCTGGATCTGGATATCTGTTCCTTCTCCAGAGTCAAGACGTTTTCAGCTATTATTTCTCCAAATAAATTCTCTGCCCCCTTTTCTCTCTCTTCTTCTTCTGGGACTCCTGTAATATGAATGTTATTATGTTTGATGGAGTCACTGTGTTCCCCAAGTCTATTCTTGTTTTGTATAATTCTTCTTTCTCTCTTTTGTTCAGCTTGATTACTTTCCATTACTTTGTCTTCTAGGTCATTAATTTGTTCCTCTGCTTCTTCCAGCCTGCTGTTCATTCTGTCAAATATGTTTTTCATTTCATTTCCTGAGCTCTTTATGACTGCTATGTTGTTCCTTATCTCTGCGTTAAGGGTCTCACTGACATCTTCCACTCTTTTTTCAAGTTCAGTGAGTATCCTTATGATCAATGATTTAAATTCTCTATCAGGCATATTACTTATATCTCTTTTGCTTAGATCTCTGGCTGTTTTTTTCATTTGGGATAAATTTCGCTGTCTTCTCATTTTGTCTGCCTCTCTGTGTCTGTTTCTGTGTGTTAAGAAAGTCAACTATGTCTCCTGCACTTGAAAGTGATGGCCTACTGAAAAAGAGGTCCTGGAGTGCCCTGCAATGCAGTGTCCCCTGTTCACCGGAACTTGGCACTTTAGGAGAATATCCTATGTATGTTGCTTATGCCCTGCTGTTGGGTCTGAGTCACTTTTCCTTTCAGTGTAGTCATCCGCCCTGATTCTCTGCCTGTCGTGAGCTGTGCTTGCTCTCTGTGGTGTTAGTGGGACCCAAACAGGCTAGGTCTGAGGGCCCATATCTGTGGGGGAACTTGGGAGTGGGATGGCAGTATTAGCAAAATTTGTGCGGGGTCACTAGTCCTATGCTGGATCCCCTGAAGTGCTGTAGTAGCTGGGGGCCGTGTGCCATTGTGGCCAGGGATATGAGGCTGGGCACAGCATGCAGTGATGCCTGGGCTCATCTGGGCTCAGTGCACTACAGTGACTGGGGGTGAATGGCTGGGTGGGGTGTGGTGTCTGGGCACTGCATGGCATCTGTGCACCTGATGGCTGTGCAGGGTACTTATGCATGGCTTTAACAAAATTTGCCCTGAGCCCAGGGCTGAGGCTAGCAGGCTTTGGAGAGGTTGAGTCCTCAGGAGAACTTGTGGGTGGAGCATACTGCTAGCAGGTTAGGTAGCGAATGTCTGTGCAGTCCCACCTCTTGCAGATAGCCCTGTGTCTATGCTGGGGGTGGGAGAGGAAAGTGGCACCTGCCAGCTCCCTCATTTTTGGAGAAGTCTTGCAACATGTTTGACATCAGTATGAACAAATCTGTGTCCTTTTTGCCCCTGTTGTTGTGTAAACTTTTATTTTTATGTTCCCTCTCTGCACAGGCTGCTATCTTTTTCAGGGCAGTGACCCAACTATCATTGACCCTCTCTGCTTGCCCAATGCTGAGTCAGGCTCCAGGCTTTAAGTCCCACTGGTTATACAAACTCATGAAATTCAACTCCTCTGTTTTTTAAAGCCAAATGCTATCTTCCCTGTGCAAGTTCCTTGGTGTGAGTGCCCATTTCTCTTCCTTCTCCATGTGTACAGCTCCCTCCCTCTTGCAGGCAGTCTCCCTCCAGCTTTCTGACCTTCCTAATCTTTCAGGTGCAGCTTCTTCTGTATATTTAGTTATGGAGTTTGTTCTGTCAGTCCTTAGATCGCTTTCTGGTTTTATCTACTTGGATGTGGATGATATCTAGTTATAAATGTGGGATGGGGTGAACCCAGGGTCCTCCTACTCCGCTATCTTCCCAAGCTCCTCACATTCACCTTATTGTCAGCGCATTTTTAAAATGCATTGTTTTTGGGCACCTGGGTGGCTCAGTCGTTAAGCGTCTGCCTTTGGCTCGGGTCATGATCCTAGGATCCTGGGATCTAGCCCCACATTGGGCTCCCTGCTCGGTGGGAAGCCTGCTTCTCCCTCTCCCACTCCCCCTGCTTGTGTTCCCTCTCCCGCTGTGTTTCTCTGTCAAATAAGTAAATAAAATCTTAAAAAAAAATAAAATAAATAAAATAAAATGCATTGTTTTTTTCTAATGTGTTGTATGAACTCTTTATATATTTTGGATATTAACCCTTTCTCAGATTATGATTGAGAAATATTTTCTCCTTTTCATTTTATTGATAAGTTCTTTTTGCTGTGCAGCAGCTTTTTAGTTTGATGTAGCCTCACTTGTTTATTTTTGTTTTTGTTTCCTTTGTTTTTGGTGTCAAATCCAAAAAATTATTGCCAAGACCAGTATCAAGGAGATTACCACCTATGTTTTCTTCTAGAATTTTTATAGTTTCAAGTCTTACATTAAAGTCTGTAATTCATTTTGAGTTGATTTTTGTGTATGATGTAAGATTGGCCCAGTTTTTTTTCTTTTGTCACATGTCTGTCTAGTTTTCCCAACACCCTTTGTTGAAGAGACTGTCCTTTCTCCATTATATATTCTTGGCTCCTTTGTTGTAAATTGACCATATATTTGTGGGTTTATTTCTGGACTTTCTATTCTGTTCTATTGATTTTTTGTGTGTATGTTTTTACACCAATACCATACTTTTGGGTTACTGTAGCTTTGTAATATTATTTGAAATCAGGAAGCAGAATGCCTCCAACTTTCCTCTTTCTCAAAATTGCTTTAGCTCTTCGGGGTCTTTTGTGGTTCTGTATAAATTTTACCCTAGTTTAAAAATAACATCTATTTCTATTGGATTTAGATGGATGGGGCAGCATTACTTTCAGCTTAAAAGAGGCCTGATTTGGCATTTGGGTTCAGCATGAAGGCCTGATTTGGGATAGATTAGTTAAAGTAGAAGAAAGAAAGAAAGAAGGTACTACTACAGGTGGCTTTTCCAAGCTTTTATGTCATGATAGCACCTAGGAAATGGGGTTCTGGGCCCTTCAGTGATGTTGTTGGTGCAAGAGGAAAGTTTAGGGGAAAGTTAACTTTGAGAATATGTGCCATCTGTAGGGGATGTTGGTATCCATGCTATGTATTGCCAACTCTACCAAGCGCTTGTAGTGACTGGTTATAAGCTAAATAACTTTCAGGGTGCTGGAGGTGCCAGGAAGTCTTCTTCCAATACTTAATTAGTCTGCAAAACACTTGAAATCCAGTCTGAAACTAAGAATGAATGTATGTTGCAGTCTAATATTCCCTAAAACATATTCATGGAAATACAGGTCTTGAGGAGTTGCTTTACAATGAAAGAAGGCTTTAGGAGACTGGATTAAGATGTAGATTGAGCACATATCATTCTCCCCTCAGATTCATCCCCTGAAATCACAGGGGGCACACACACACACACACACACACACACACACACACACCCATAGAGTAGACATGTAAACAGAAGACATGTAAACCAGACAAATTATTTTAATTCAGGTAGTGGATTAAGTACAAACCATTATCTACTCTTCCTACTCAGACCCCATTAAAATGATGGTAAGGGGAGCTCTTGGGTGGCTCAATCGGTTAAGTGTAGAAAAGAATAAAGTTAGATTCCAAAATTCATATGGCTTACAGGGCTAAACATGAAAAATAAGAAACCAAATACAATTATTGAAACATGTTTTTATAATTTTGAGTTATGTACAGTCTTCTGGTGAAAATAGAAAACTGAGAACATCCATGAAGGAAAAGACAGATGGGTTTGAATATTCAAAAATTGGTGAAATGAATGACAGCATAAATGAAAGACAGCATAAATTACATTTATAAGGTTTAAAAAATAATTGATTTAACAGAAATGCCAAGAGAAAGAGTTAATAGTCAGCATCTGACATTCAGAATAGAATTTTGCTGTAAGAAATAAGTATATCAAGAGAGAGAAACTGGAGATAGACCACAGCATTTTCACCAGAGAGAGGTCTCAGCCAGACAGGAGGATAAGCAGAAAAAATCTCACCCTTTCCAGTCCTGAGGGACTGTGAGAAGAGGAACCGGACAACATGGCAGGAGAGTAGATAGAGACACATGTCCTAAGAGAGGAGTTTCATGGCACATCAACTGAGGAGAACATCAAAGGCAGAAGGGCTTCTTTACCCTGTGTATGGGTGCTGGAGGAGACAGTTGTATGGAGGTGTTGTGCACCTACTGGTGATGTCCAATAAGGTTAGGAGAGGGGGAGAGGTAAGTAGAGGGTTTTATGTTTCTGAGTTCCTTGCGAGCTAAGTGGACACACTGAGCTGAAAGCCATGGAGCCCACTATCAGGAGGGTGAGTTAGCCTGGTCTCAAACACTGACTGTTGGTCATCTGGGTGGAGGGCAGGGTAAAATATGTGGCAGATGCTCAGTGGAGTCTGCAACTCTGCAAGGACTGGGAGAAACCAAGGCAGTGGTAGTGGCAGGTGTGGAGTGGGGCTGTGGTTCTTTCTAAATTGAGAATAAATCAACCTTGGTGTCACCAGCTGAAGATGCCAGAAGTAGATGCTTACAGAATACATGTGGTTTGGATGGGCCAACTGTGACCCAGTGAGTATCAAGCCAGCCATTCTGCAGATGGCACTTACTGTGCACAATCCTTAGGACATTTTCACTTGTCCCCTGATCTCACGTTATCCATCCCCTAGAATATACTAAGTCCCATCTTGGAAGAAGTAGGAGTAAATGTGGAGATGGTAGTGGTGGGGTGCATACAAGACTGACTAAACAATTATCTTCTAAAAGTGAGCATTACCTAAAAAGACTATTTAAATTATTAAATAAGATTAAGGGGTAAATTGCTCTGACATTTAGTTAATTATCCCTTCTCTTTAGCAAGTGGAGCTCATGAGGATGATGGACAAAATAAAGAAACTATATTCTCTGTGCACATCAAAGATTGTGATTCCTTTATATCAGCAATAGAGTAGGAAGAAAGATTTTCAAAAATATAACAAAGAATTAATATCCTTAATAAAAAAAAAAAGACATAATAGTAGAAAAACTAGCAAAGGATTGGAAAAGGCAATTCACAGAAGATAATAAAATGGTCCATGCCTATATGAAAAAAACATTTCTTAAGGAACAATAAAGTAGAACAATAATGAGGCATTTTTTGGTCAGTATATTGGAAAACAAGAAAAAGGCTGATAATCTTCTGACATGTTTTCTAGTATAAATGTTTGTTAAGGTTTTTAGTACTCTGGTTGACTAGATGCCTCCTGATTAAAAATCCACATGAATTCTATTTAAGGTCATCAGTGAAATCTAACAAAATCCTCCAGAAGAGATTCAGGAAGCCCAGAATCCAGTGGCAATTCTAAAACAGATTTCTTCAGTGACCTTTGACTTTCAGTGCCTTATTCTCCATATAAAATTTAAGGAGGACAAGACCTACTTTTTCTATGTATCAGTGAAATGTGATCAAGATTAATGGCCTAACACAGAAAATATTTTCAGCACCTTGAAAGACTGGGCACATTATTCACTGTCTGAATCTATATATCTGGTACAAATCAGTCTAATTCACTTAATTTTAAAAAATGCTCACTTAAAACCTTTCAATTTTAGAACTGTTTAAAACTGATCTGTTTTTCAAAATGTCCTTCAGACTGATAGACAGTATTAACTCAGACTTAGGGAACTGGTTGACTCTTAGAGTATATAGATTTAGAAGCCACATAAAATAGTAACCAAATGTACACAGCTATTAAACTTGTCTCACATGTGAACATACCCTTTCCCTACCCTAAGGCTACACTAGAGTTATTGAATTTCTATAAGTTAGCATTAAAACATTATAAAAATGCTTTGTTGCTTCAACTTTTAAGTTTTTACAATGTAACAGGTTATTTTTCTGAAGTAAACTAAAATCAAATTTCTCAGGGTTCCTGCTGCCTTCTTTAGCAGCATTTGAAGGAGGATCTTTTGCACATTTGTGAAAGATTAAAAATGATCCAGATTGCAAGTCATGTTTTTTTTTTTTTTTTAAATTTAAACCATGTACAACTTTGGTGCAAATTGTGTTGGATTAGTTTAACTAAATTACACTATACTAACCAATGTGAGTGGATTCCTATAAGAATAGTTATGTGAAAATAAACTATATTAAAAAGCAAAAAGAAAGTCTCAGCTCACCCAGAATCCATCCTGAGGGGTGAACCTCTGCCCTACTCCTCTTTACAATAATACTAAACATAAAAATGTCTTTCATGTGTGAACTGTTATAGTTTATTTAGCTTATTTCACCCTCAAGATTTGACTTCCACTTTATAGATGAGCTATCTGAGGTTGGACAGGTTCTGTAACTTAGCCAGGGTCTCACAGATGCTAGAGCTACTCGTTGAAGAACTATACCCAGCTCTACTACTTCCTTCTTGAAACAGAGAAGTTACATTTTTAACTATTTTAAACACCGAGCTTTTGTTTCTGATGCTGTTGAATGCCTTCCACAGAACCTTCAGGTAACTAAATAAAATGCAATTCTAAAAGTGTTACTTCTGCTTAAAACCATTGAATAGCTTCTCCTCATGGTCCCCCAGACCAGTAGCAGGAGCATCACGTGGGAATTGCTAGAAATGGAAATGGAAATTTTCAGGCCCCACCTCAGACCTAGTAAGTCAGAAATGGAGGATGAGGCTCAAAAATCAGAGAGGTACTATACACCAACAACAAGTCAGAAGAAAGAGAAATTAAGGAGTCGATCCCATTTACAATTGCACCCAAAACCATAAGATACCTAGGAATAAATCTAACCAAAGAGGCAAAGGATCTGTACTCAGAAAACTATAAAATACTCATGAAAGAAATTGAGGAAGACACAAAGAAATGGAAAAACGTTCCATGCTCATGGATTGGAAGAACAAATATTGTGAAGATGTCAATCCTACCTAGAGCAATCTACACATTCAATGCAATCCCCATCAAAATACCATCCACTTTCTTCAAAGAAATGGAACAAATAATCCTAAAATTTGTATGGAACCAGAAAAGACCCCGCATAGCCAGAGGAATGTTGAAAAAGAAAAGCAAAGCTGGCGGCATCACAATTCCAGACTTCCAGCTCTACTACAAAGCTGTCATCATCAAGACAGTATGGTACTGGCACAAAAACAGACACATAGATCAATGGAACAGAATAGAGAGCCCAGAAATGGACCCTCAACTCTATGGTCAACTAATCTTTGACAAAGCAGGAAAGAATGTCCAATGGAAAAAAGACAGTCTCTTCAACAAATGGTGTTGGGAAAATTGGACAGCAACATGCAGAAGAATGAAACTGGACCATTTCCTTACACCACACACAAAAATAGACTCCAAATGGTTGAAAGACCTCAATGTGAGACAGGAGTCCATCAAAATCCTAAAGGAGAACACAGGCAGCAACCTCTTCGACCTCAGCCGCAGCAACTTCTTCCTAGAAACATCGCCAAAGGCAAGGGAAGCAAGGGCAAAATGAACTATTGGGACTTCATCAAGATAAAAAGCTTTTGCAAAGCAAAGGAAACAGTCAACAAAACCAAAAGACAACTGACAGAATGGGAGAAGATATTTGCAAATGACATATCAGATAAAGGGCTAGTATCCAAAATCTATAAAGAACTCATCAAACTCAACACCAAAAGAACAAAGAATCCAATCAAGAAATGGGCAGAAGACATGAACAGACATTTTTCCAAAGAAGACATCCAAATGGCCAACAGACACATGAAAAAGTGTTCAATATCGCTCGGCATCAGGGAAATCCAAATCAAAACCTCAATGAGATACCACCTCACACCAGTCAGAATGGCTAAAATTAACAAGTCAGGAAATGACAGATGTTGGCGGGGATGCGGAGAAAGGGGAACCCTCCTACACTGTTGGTGGGAATGCAAGCTGGTGCAGCCACTCTGGAAAACAGTATGGAGGTTCCTCAAAAAGTTGAAAATAGAGCTACCATATGATCCAGCAATTGCACTACTGGGTATTTACCCCAAAGATACAAAAGTAGGGACCCGAAAGACTACGTGCACCCCGATGTTTATAGCAGCAATGTCCACAATAGCCAAACTGTGGAAAGAGCCAAGATGTCCATCAACAGATGAATGGATAAAGAAGATGTGGTATATATATACAATGGAATATTATGCAGCCATCAAAAGGAATAAGATCTTGCCATTTGCAACGACGTGGATGGAACTGGAGGGTATTATGCTGAGCGAAATAAGTCAAACAGAGAAAGACATGTATCATATGACTCACTGATATGAGGAATTCTTAATCTCAGGAAACAAACTGAGGGTTGCTGGAGTGGGGGGTGGGGTGGGAGGGATGGGGTGACTGGGTGATGGACACTGGGGAGGGTATGTGTTCTGGTAAGCGCTGTGAATTGTGCAAGACTGTTGAATCTCAGATCTGTACCTCTGAAACAAATAATGCAATATATGTTAAGAAAGAAAAAAAGAAGAAGAATGTAGCAGGAGGGGAAGAATGAAGGGGGGAAATCGGAGGGGGAGAAGAACCATGAGAGACGATGGACTCTGAAAAACAAAGTGAGGGTTCTAGAGGGGAGGGGGTTGGGAGGATGGGTTAGCCTGGTGATGGGTATTGAGGAGGGCACGTTCTGCATGGAGCACTGGGTGTTATGCACAAACAATGAATCATGGAACACTATATCTAAAACTAATGATGTAATATATGGGGATTAACATAACAATAAAAAAATTTAAAAAAAAAATCAGAGAGGTAGACAAACCATGAGAGACTCTGAACTCCAGGAAAGAAACTGAGGGTTACAGAAGGGAGGGGGGGTGGCGGAATGGGGTAACCAGGTGATGGGTATTAAGGAGGGCACGAGTTGTGATGAGCACTGGGTGTTATATACAACTAATGAATCGTTGAACACTACATCAAAAACTAATGAGGTACTATATGTTGGCTAATTGAACATAATAAAAAAAAGAAACTGGGGTATAAACAAGCTCTCTGGGTGATTTTGATGCTGCATGCTGAAGTTTAACTTTTAGATGACGTCCAAAACCCTTGTGTGATAAGGCTTACTTCTTTAGCTTATCTTGCCATTCATTGCTTCTCTCATCAAGCTGCATTTTTTGTATCCACTAAATATGCCACAGCTTCTCCTGTCCAAGAACAGTGTCACCTGGTAGTTAAACACAAGAATTCTGGAGCCAGACTGCCTGGCCTTGAAAGCCACCTATGTCATTTACTAGTAGTATGTGTGACCTCAGGCGAGTTACCTAAGCCGAGTCTTAGTTTCCCCTATGTAAAATGGGGATGAAGGTAGTAATACTATCTACTTCATTCATTGTTGTAGGATTAAGTGAATCAGTATGTGTGGAGCACTAAGAATAGTGTCCAGTATAGTAGGTACTCTGGAAATACATTATTGTATTTGCTTGTTGAATTAGTTCCCTGTAGCTTTTGTAGCTGATGACCACAAACTTGATGCCTTGTAAACAACAGGAATTTATCTTGCACAGTTCTGGAGGCCAGAAGTTCAACATCAATTTCACTGGGCTGAAATCAAGGTGTCCAGAGACTCTGGGGGAGAATCCATTCGTTGTCTCTTTCAGCTTCTAGTAGCAGCCTTCATTTCTTGGCTTGTGCTCACATCACGCCAGTCTGTACCTGCACTTTTACACCTTCTCTTCTCTGTATGTGTAGCCTCCCTCTACCTCTATCTTAAAAGGATGCTTATGACTGGATTTAGAGCCCACCTGGAAAATCCAGGATAATCCCCCATGACAAGATTCTTAATTTAATCACTTCTGCAAAGACCCCTTTTTAAATAACATTTGAGGGTTCCAGGGATTAGGACTTGACCTCATTGGGTGGCATTTATTCAGCCTGCTACACTTGTGTTATCCTCTCTACCTATAGTCCTCTTTTCTCTCTGATTCCTCCCTTTCTTTGAGACTCAGTACAGAGTGTGCCTCCTCCAGGAAGTCTTCCATCACTTCCCCAGTACCAGATTTAATTTGTTCCTCTGTGCTCCCGTAATGTCCTGAACCCCTATTGCTATCTTTTTTCTAAAATAGACTTTATTTTTAGAGCAGTTTTAGGTTTACAGAAAAATTGTGTAAAAAGTACAGAGTTTCCATATACTCCCCCTTCCTGCTCTCTCTCCACAGTTTCTCCTATTACTAACATCTTGAATTAGTATGGTACATTTGTTGTAATTGATGAGCCAATGTTGGTTCATTATTATTAATGAAAGTCCATAATTTACATTAGGGTTCACTCTTCCTGTTATGCAATTCTATGGGGTTTGACAAATGTATAATGTCCTATATCCACCTTGACCTAATAATACAGAATAGTTTCACTGTCCTAAATGTGACCTGTGCTCTACCTATTCGTGCCTCTCCCCAGCCTTCTGAATTCTTGACAACCATGGATCTTTTTACTGTCTTCATAGTTTTGCCTTTTCCAGAATGTCATATAGTTGAAATCATATAGTATGTGGCCTTTTCAGATTTGCTTCTTTAACTTAACAATATGCATTTAAATTTTCTCCATGTCTTTTTGTGGTTTGCAAGTTTATTTCTTTTTGTTGCTGAATAGTATTTCATTTTTTGCATGTACCACAATTTATTTATCCATTCACCTATTGAAAGACAACTTGGTTGCTCCCAAATTTTGGTAATTTTGAATAAAGCTATCATAAACATACATGTGAAAGTTTTTTTTGTGGACATAAGTTTTCAGCTTCTTTGGGTAAATACCAAGGAGTGCAATTGCTGAGCTTTATGGTAACAGTATGTTTAGTTTTATAAGAAACTGCCAAAATATCTTCCAAAGTGGCAGTACCATTTTGCATTGATACCAGCATTGAATGAGAGTTCCTGTTGCTCCACATCCTCACCAGCATTTGGTGTTGCCAGTGTTTGAGATTTTAGCCATTTTAATAAGTGTGCAGTGTTATCTCATTTTTGTTCTAATTTGCAATTCCCTGATGACATATGTAGAGCACCTTTCATATGCTTATTTGCCATCTTTTGGGGTGAGGTGTCTGTTCAGATCTTTTGCCCATTTTTAAATTGGATTGTTTGTTTTCTCATTGCTGAGTTTAATAGTTCTTTGTGTATTTTAGATATAAGCCTTTTGTCAGATATGCTTATCAGATATCTGATAAAGTCTCCTTTGGTGGCTTGTCTTTTCATTCTCTTAACAGTTTCTTTTGTAGAGCAGTTGTTTTTAATTCTAATAGAGTCCAGTTGATCAGTGTTTTTTCTCATGGATTGGACTTTTGGTGCTGTATCTAAAAGACCATTGCTAAACTTAAGGTCACTTAGATCTATCTAGATTAAATATGCAAATATTTATCTAGTTAAAAATAAGTGTATCTAGATTTATCACCTACCATTCAGTTTTATAGTTTTGCATTTTATATTTAGTCTATGGTCCCTTTGAGTTATGTCACTATCTTTTTATTGTTCCTGTCTCCTGCTTTATTTGTACATATCTGAGTTTTCTTTGAGATTATGGATATTTGATTTGTTCTTAGTACTCTTAGTATTTTATTTGTTCTAGTACTCTTAGTACTCTAGTACTTAGTACTTAGCCTACTGAGTAGGCTTCAAAAAATAAGTTAGAAAGTAAACTTTATCTTGCTCAGCAACTCAACCTTTCTTAAAAGCAACATGGCTGCTCCAGGCTTACTAGCCTGAGGAAAAGCTGCAGAACTTTTTAGTTTGAGCCTCTGCTTGCATACTATCATAAACATGAAACAGTAGTTTCCCAACTTCCAAGGACTTGCATAGTGCTCCAGGAAGATCCCTGAGTGTCAACAATGCTGTCTCATTAAAGACTAAGAATAGAGGAAGCTTTTATTTTCATTGGAACTGGATTTACTTCCAGTGGCATCCTACAAAAGAATGTCCTGTAGTAAGGGGTCAAAGTAAGGTTGGAGAGACAAAAGTTTAAGGGTTATTGGCCATTCTCCCATCAATTCAATGTGACACACAGTTTCCTGGGTTAAATATTATTTTTCTATTTATATGCCTATGGATTTAGAAATAAAAGCAAGCCCCTTAATCAGGGGAAGAACACAAAATATTTTTTTGGCTGTTGTCCTAAAGCTGAGAAGTATCTGTATTAACCCCAATTTCCTTTTTCATGGAGAAAGATACACAAAAATAAAATGTTCAGATATTATTTGTATAGTGATCGAACAGCATAGTTTTTTGTGATAATCCCAATTTCAAATAAATGTGATTTAACTTATACCTTTCAAAATTTTTTTCATATAAGTAAATTCACAAATTCAGAAAATTCTTTGTCTTGGAAGATATCCTTGGGACATTCCCCTTTTGGAGCCTGAGGCCCACCAAGTAAACTTTGGTTACACTTTGGTTACAGAGTCTCCTCTAAAGTGTTAGAGCATCAGCCTTTAATTTAAGTTGACCACTATAACTTAACTGTAATGCAGCAATTTTTATTTAGTTATCAATGTGCTATTTGTAATGAAACCATGTGGTGGTTTTTTTAGGTATATATTTTTAAGGATTGGTGGGTTACTTGTGTTTGCTGGACTATTTAACCATCCAGTAAAAGTCAAAACTACTCCAGTAGGCCCTAAATAGGGAAAGCCCAATGGTCAGCCTTGCATGGAGGCAGCGCCTTAGGACCACAGGAATGTGAAGGAGGTTGGCTCTGAGCCCCAAATCCCCAACTTCCTAATATAGTTAAGGATGAATATAGCTCTAGACCTTCAGGTGCTCAGAACTCAGACACCAGTTTTCTTCTTGATAAATAATAGGTCTCAGTTTCTTAATCTAGCATCTGTCTTAATAGTACTGAAACTTTGAGCCTTGTTCAAACCTCTTTGGTGGAGAGATGAGTATCAGTTCTAGTAACAGCCATTAGAAGTGACTGCAAAAGGCAAATACTTTAAACCCCCCAACTTTTTTTTTTTTTTTTGAAGCACGTAAGGAGCACATAAGCTAAGCAAAAAAATTGTGAATTGTCGATTAGCTTTCTTGCAACTTCTAATAATTCTGCATGCTCTAAGCCAAGACAACTTGCTAGGTAAGACAGGCAGCAGCTGCATCCATTTGCTTCACAGACTTAAGTAACTCATTAGCTGGGTTTACACATATGGACATTTACAGGGTTTCAAAGAACACACTAATAATTTCTAGCATCTCAGATTAGGATAGGATCATATTACTCTTTGGATACAAACAGAAGTGGAATTAAAAGCATAGAAATCAATAGATGTTGAGGTGAACAGTTTAAAAATTTTTAAATCATCTATATGCCACATACAAAAATGAATATTGTTTCTATCAACAGAAAATCTTAGGGCATAGGACAAAATACCAGTAGACATAGAATTCTCATTTTCATAGATTTCTTAATTATAAGGCTTTACACACACACACACACACACACACACACACACACACACACTTCCTGTTCATAGTTTATAGTTCATTCAGGAAAGCCAGTTCTGGCCTGAAGTGGATGGCAGCTTCAGATTCTGAGGGGATGGGGGTAGGATGTTCCCAGAGCTTTCCATTCTCAAGGTCTTCTTGTATAAGCTTAATTACTTTGATTAAGCCTTGCTCTTACCATGTATCTCCCTAAGCAGTCAGTGTTCAAAGACGTCAGGACATATTTGATCTTAGTCATGAGACTGCCTGAAGCCTAACCCTATAGTTCATGATCATATGTAAAATTACATAGAGGCTAAACATGGAGGCTGCAGTGTTAGCAACCACTGCTACTTCCCTCCCCAGCCCATTGGATGAAATTCAGTATGCTTGGGGGCCAAGTTCAACTTTGGAGTTGATAGAAGAATGACTACTGAAGGGGGAGCAGAGTCTGAGGTTAAGGTAGAGTTAACAGAAATGGCGCCCCATTGCTGTTTTTGTTTTTTCACAGATCTGCCCGTTGTTTTGTTTTATTTTCTTTTGGGTTTTACAGATCTGAGTTGGTGAAAACTACCCTGCTCTGCTTAGGTAGTGGGTTCCCACAAATGGAGGTGACAAAGACAGGGAATATGACCGTTTTATGTTTCTGTTCAATCTTAGTTTTTGAGAAGGATGTAGAAAATCACTGGAAAAGAAGTTTTCAGGTCACTGTGGATTTCCACTTTTGTGTTGTAGCCGTGTCCCTTCTTATCATGAATAATCAAGAATCCCTGGAAGCTAGGGAAAGAAGAAGTTGGCGATTTAATAATTGATAGTAATTTGGAATGAAAAGCAAGATAATTCTTGTCCAAAAAGCACTGAAGTGCTGAGAAGCTCCCCAATATACTGGTTGACAGATGAGGAAAGATGCTGACTTTGTAGACTTCAATCAGACATTCTAGATTCTTTAGGCAAATAATTTTATCTAATGGAAAATGACATTGAAACTTGTTGCTTTCCTGCCTTTCAAGGCCAGCTAGCAAATAGAGTATAGGCTTTCAAACATTTTTGACTGTGTTGCATAGTGAGAAGTACATTTTACACTGTGGCCTGTCTATATACCCCTGACATCCACACATATACATGCACACACATACACAAGAAACATATAAACATAATGGAAATAAAAGTTTTAGAAGCAATATTTTTTAGGAATAATGTACCGGGATATTTTTTCTTCTCTTCTCTGTTCTATTGCATTAAAAATAAAGTGTATTTGTAATACACTAAATTGCTTGACTATTACGTTGTAATTTGCAATTTTGAATCTAGTAATGAAGAAGTTGGGGATGAAGACACTGCCTTGGCAGTCAGGCAGGTCATCCAGAAGTTGGCTACAACCATAATTTGTCTGTCTGGAATGCCAGGGAAAACTCTGTTCAGTCAGGTCATAGTACATGTAGATGGATGGGTCAAGGTGTCTTGGTTTTGTCCAAGCTGGGGAGAGATGCATCTGTTTAGGAATAGTACCCTAGCTACTTGCTTAGGAGACCTGGGTAGGTCCAAGATTTTCCACAGTGGTTGCAAGGTTATGTAATTAATATTTTAGTAAAAGCCAATCTGTAAATATAAAGGAGCTCTCAAGGGCTTGGTTGATTCTGAATGTGCTGTGATGGAAAACAGGACTCAAATCCTATCAAGGAATTGTAGTGTAAATCAGAATCCAACGTGAAGCCTTTTAGTTGCATAAGTCCTCAGAATCCTAGACCACAGACCTCTTTGAGACGGATGCTGTGATTTACAAAGTTAGTCCCTAACCAGCAGCAACATCATTACCCAGGAACTTGTTAAGAATACAAGTTGTTGGGCCCCACCCCAGATCTACTGAATCAGAAACTTTGGAGGTAAGGCCCAGTAATCCATGTTTTAGTAAGTCCCCAACTGATTTTGACAAAAGCTAAGTTTGAGAACTACTGATTTAATGGTGTGACTAGACAATTTTATCAGAAAAATGTATATATGCTTATAATATTTTTATATAATTTCAAATCTTTGTAGATTTGTAGGGTGTACTTAGGTCCTAAGTTGACAGGGAATAAAGAAAATCTAGACAGTTCGAAAAAAATACAGGTTTATACCTGGAGAATGTACGTGAGATCCCCAGCCCCAGGAAAAAAACACTGAATCCAGGTGTCCTATAGGTGAATAGGGCTCTTACTATGTTGGTTAGCTGAGAGTGCACTGGTTCATAAGTCACTAGGGAATCAGCCTGCAGGTGTTGGACCTCAGTTACTTGTACGTACCTAGAGGTGCTGGAGGAAGAAAAATGAAGCTTCAGAAAGGAGGTTATCATAATAAGTATAAGCACAGACCTTTGGGCTAATGAACCAAACATGAGGATCATAAGCATCTTATTAAGGATAGGCGATGCAAATGTAGGTCCCAGAATTTCCAGAATGATTCTGATTTCATGTACCTTTTCATTTTTAATAAAAGTCTGTCTTTTAAGTAGAAGTAAACATGGTTTTATTTTTATATCTCATAGGAATAAATTTACAATTAAAAAATATCCTTTATTGGGCCATGTGTCTTGGTTTCTGCTTCAGAATAAGTATCATTCAATCTATATGGCCAAATGGATGCAGTTTAAAGGAGCATTGGCCCCACCATCATGGGTTCAGAAGTTAAAAAAATGACTGGGAGAAATAGTCACCTAGCATCTACTGCAATTTTCATAACAAATAACCTTTTAAAAAATCAAGATGAAACTCCTATAAAATAAAATAAACCATTTTAAGTTAAACAATTCAGTGGCATTAGTCCATTTACAGTGTTGTACAACCACTATTTCTGTCTAGTTCCAAAACATTTTCCTCCAAAATAAAACCCTATACCTGTTAATGCTGTGGTTTTGCATCCTATTGCCTCTTCCTCCCAACCACCAATTTTCTGTTTACCTGTTCTGTATATTTCATAAAATAGAATCAGACAGTATATGATATTTTGTGTCTGGCTTCTTTTATTTGGCATGTTTCAAGGTTCACTCATGTTGTAGCATGCATTAGTACTTCACTCCTTCTTATGGCTGAATAATATCCCATTGTATGAATACACCACATTTTGTTTATCCATTCATCTGTTGATAGACATTTGGGTTTTCTCAACCTTTTGGCTATTGTGAATAGTGCCACATTGAACATTCATGTACATGGCAAATAACTTTTGCTCTTTTTTTTTTTTTTTAAGATTTTATTTATTTATTTGACAGAGAGAGAGAGACAGCGAGAGAGGGAACACAAGCAGGGGAAGTGGGGGAGGGAGAAGCAGGCTTCCCGCCGAGCAGGGAGCCCGACATGGGGCTCAGTCCCATGACCCCAAGATAATGACCTGAGCCGAAGGCAGACGCTTAATGACTGAGCCACCCGGGCACCCCATGCTCTTCTCTTCTTGAACTCACTCAAAAGATGGGGATTGGTGGAATTTCACCTGATTTCATTCCCAATTCTTTTTTCTGCTTAATCTCTACAATTCCTATTCTTATCTCAAATTCCAGCTTGGCTAATCACCAAATGGGAATGAATATACCAGTTACATGATGTCTTTGTTATATGTATGTTTAGTATGTCCTACCCATTGAGTTTGGTATTGACCCTGGAAATGGCCAAGAAAAGCTGGAGAAATGATTCCAACACTGTGGCCTGTTATATGAATCCTGACTTGGAGAATTTCCATGATCATAAGTGATTTGTTCAAAACCTAGATGTTAACTCTTTGCTGTGACATGCCAGGTTCCCTGTCCATTAATCCTCTCTTCACATAGCTAGAGTTACTTCAACCCATTGTGGTTCTCTGCCTCATGTCCCACTCTGTATAAAACTGGGAGTCTGTCCTTCTCTGAAGTCCTGCAGGACACTAAAGTCTGCTCCCCAGCACAAATCTTTGAGTGGGCCCCACTCTTGAGACCTAATGTCAACATGTTGCAGGAGTCTTAGCACAATACTTACCTCTCTAAGCTAATTATCTTCAATTACTTTCATAACCACTACCCCCACTCATTCGAAATGGGGATCCCAACTTCCACTATTCAGTGTTACTACAGGAATCAAATAAGATATGCAAAGTACCAAGCACAGTTCCTGGCACAGGGAAGGCTCACCTTAAATGAGAGCAACTGTAGTATTATGATCTCCCTGCCTCTTACCTCCTGCTGAATCTCTGAGTTTTGTCCCTCTGTTTGGTCCTGTCATTTTCCTTTCCCACCAGCTTTTCTCTGCCTGCGCCCTTGATTTCAGCTTCATTCCTTTTCCCACAACTGGGCATGTCCCCAAGGGCACGTGCCATCTCAGCTCTTGTGTGTACTTTTCAATGTGGGCCTCTCCTGACTGGCAAGTCCCATTGCCTTCTGACATCTCAATTTTGGATGTTTCACTCAGCAAACCCAATGATAGAAGAAAGAAAGGGCTCCTCAGCTACATCCAACCAACATCTTACTTGAAAATTTAAAAATTTAAAGTAAGCAAACTCTTGTGTTAAATTTCTTCTCATTGACACTTGGAAGTAGATAGATCTCTGTGGGAACAGTCTCACATACTGAGCTAACTGAACAATTTGCTCAGTCAGATCTGTGACAAACCTGCCTTTCACAAAGGTAATCTGAGGAGGGATTGAAAGAGGTGGCATTTCATTTGGCATAATTTATCGAGTGTAGGAAATAATTTCAATTGTGTTAGGGATGGAAACGGGTCTTAGAATCAATATAAGATGAGCTGCTTTTTGTCACTCTTCTGAATAACTGTCATCAAAGCCAACATAAAACCAGATCAAGCTTTTATTATTTTTCAATTATAGGAGAAGGAACTGGGATGGAATGACTTTTTGAATGCTGCAATAAAGTCTCTCTGGCCAAAGTTTTCAGGTAATAATAGGTATAACTTTACAGTCCTTTCTTATTCATTCATTCATTCATTCATTCATTCATTTTTACTCTTTTTAAGCTTTTATTTTCAACGGTTCTTTCTAATTTGCAAACAATGTTGTGTTTCATCTTCATGGTACACAAGGATAGCACAGCCCATGCTTGCACCTGAACCAGAAATGGAACGTATGTAAATATGTGTGTGCACATAAGGGATGCTTAATCCACAGCAGTGAGCAGTGTGTAGTGGGAAGAAGCAGAGAGACAGAGAGAAAGAAAAAATGAGCATGTCAGCATAGACTCAATCAAGAATAAATGTTCATGAGAAATGAAAAATGCACCCAGCTTGCTTTGAAGAACCATTACTATTCATCCATTGTTAGAGTGTAAGAGAAAAAGTAAAATTGGGGGGGTAGGGGGAGATGAAGATCTGTTTACATTTCCTGCCTTAATTAAAACACGCACTTTGACCTGCCCATTGCACAGTGTTTCTATCAAGTTAGCCTTTCTGTTATACAACAGACCCCTTCATACATTGTCTTCACAGGCTACTTGGAACAAAACCATTCTCCAATGCTTTAGTGTGATTGAATCATTGCCTTTCCTCCCACCCTCATATTTGCCGTCTTTCAGAAACCTTATTCTTCATCTCTTCCTTTAGCCTTACTTTCAGTTGCATTTGGATTCAAACCCTGACTCTAACTTGCTTCTGTGAACCTCAGTGTCATCAGCTGGACCATGGGACCATACGTCCCCTCTAAAGTTAGTGTGAGGATTAAATGAGAGAGTGCATGAACAAGAAGTGTGGTGTCTTGTGTGTAAGCACGGGTCCATAAATGTTACCTGTTGCCTCTCTGACTCCACCTATTCCTCTTTCCTACTTTCTGGTATCAGTTAGGTGATCCTCCCATAGAGACCAGGGACAAAGAGACACAGGCTGCCACCTGCATACCGCCTCCATCCCAACATGCCCTAGCCCCCTGTTCATCCAAGAGAAATGAACTGAACAGGAGCACAGAGGCAAACATTGACCAGGCAACTGAGGTCAGTCCTACAGAGAAGAAAAATGTGTCTGTCTCTTACTCAAGGCCTGTCCTAGTGTGGCCTCAACCTCAGTTTTAAAATTTACTTCACACTGTTCCCATCATATGCTTTGACCCTATTTGACAATTTTTCTGACCCAGGAACAGATATCCACACCCCCACACCCCTCCCCATCGAGACCCTGCCTTCTTCCTCCCCTACCCCATGCTCTTGCTCTTGCAGTTTCCTCAACATAGAGCTCTCTTTCCTCACTTCTCCTCTGAAAGCTCACCACCCTTTAAAAGGCATATTTCCCAAGAAGCCAGCCTGCCCCTTCACTAACCCCTCTTACTATCATTTTCCATGCCACAACCAAATGACTGACCCACCAAACACAACTGATGTGATTTCCTTTACCTTGAATCCTCCCTTAACTTGTATGCTTGGATCTCTCAAGTGACATATATTCCATATTTCTACCCTGGCTTCTCCCACAGAGTAATGAAGGCAGGACTCTGTGCTTCAGTTATTTCTGTACTTCTGTCTAGACCATAGGTTGTAAATTCCCCAAGGTGAGAGATTATATCCTCCTCATCTTTGAATATCCAGGAAGCTTAAAGAAGGATTGGGGCCCACAGGGCTGTCAGGTAAAACAACCAGTTAAATTTGAATTTCAGAAAAACAAAGAGTATTTTTAGTATGTCACAAATATTGCATGGGATATACTTATACCAAAAATTTATTTGTTGTTTATATAGAACTCAAATTTAACTGGATATTCTGTATTTTTATTTGCTAAATCTCACAACTCTAACTGGGAAACATGTTGTAAAAGGTAACAATGGGGGAATATACCATATTCATTTGAACTATGTTGGAGGGATAGACTCAGAGTTGATGCAGTTTATTTTTTTTATTTTAATTCCAGTATAGTTAACATACAGTGTTATATTAGTTTCAGACGTACAATATAGTGATTCGATAATTCTATACATTACTCAGTGCTCATCATGATAAGTGTACTCTTTAGTTCCCATCACCTGTTTCACCCATCCCCCCCATCCATTGCCCCTCTGGTGACCATCAGTTTGTTCTCTATAGTTAAGAGTCTGTTTCTTGGGGTGCCTTGGTGGCTCAGTCAGTTAAGCATCTGCCTTCAGCTCACGTCATGATCCCAGGGCCCTGTGATTGAACACTGCATCGGGCTCCCTGCTCAGCGGAGAGCCTGCTTCTCCCTCTCCTCCCTGCTCCTGCTCTCTCTTGCTATCTCTGTCACTATCTCTCTCTCTCTCTCTCTCAAATAAATAAAATCTTAAGAAAGAGTCTGTTTCTTGGTTGTCTCTTTCTCTCTTTTTTTCCTTTGTTCATTTGTTGTGTTATTACACACGTGAGTGAAATCATATATTTATCTTTCTCTGACTGACTTATTTTACTTAGCATTATATTCTCTGGCTCCATCCATCTCGTTGCAAATGGCAAGATTTCATTCTTTTTATGGCTGAATAATACCCATTATACACACACACATGTACATACATACACACCACATCTTCTTTATCCATTCATTAATTGATGAACATTTGGGCTGCTTCCATAATATGGCTATTGTAAATAATGGCTGCAATAACCATAGGGGAGCATATATTTTTTTGAATTAGTGTTTTTGTATTCCTTGGGTAAATACCTAGTAGTACAACTGCTAAGTTATAGGGTAGTTCTATTTTTAACTCCTCAACAGTGTCTCCTGCCTGGAAAGAAGGAGCAGGGTGAAGACTTGGGAGGTTCAATTGGTTTGGCAATTCAGGGTTCATTGACAATCTCTAAATGTGCTGCCTCAGTACTGAAACAAGTTTTGAAGGTGCATCACCTGGTCATGGCAATACTCTGTAACACTGGGAGTCCTATGTGCTCCTCAGCAGTCTTGCTGTCACCTTTTGTTCAAGGTCCAGCCCAAGTCCTCAAGCCTGGCCCCACCTGCCTGGAGTGATCTCTCTTGTCTGAAGGTTGATTTTATTCCACCTGCCTTTCATCGTTAGGGAGCTATTTCATCTGAGTATGTTTGACTTCCCCAGAATTACACTGTGAAATCCTAGATGGAGAGGGTAGGACCATGTCTTCATTTCTTTAGAATCCCCCACATTTCCTAATATATATCAATCAATAACTGTTAAACAGGGCTGATCACATAGTTTACTGGGGTTGAGTGCAAAATGAAAATGCAGGGCTCTGAATTCAAAAGTGAAAATAAAAGCACTTTCCTTTCTTCCAGAGTCTCTCTTGATCTGTCTTGATCTGTTTTGTTTGTTTTGTTTTTTGGGATTTTCTTTTTTATTTTAGGTTTTTATTTTAATTCCAGTTAGTTAACATACAGTATTATATTAGTTTCAAGTGTGTGGTATAGTGATTCAACATGTTTTGCAGGAATTTTTCTTAAAGAATTTTCTATTTTCTTTTTTTTTTTTTTAAAGATTTTATTTATTTATTCATGAGAGACAGAGAGAGAGAGAGGCAGAGGGAGAAGCAGGTTCCCACGGAGCAGGGAGCCTGATGTGGGACTCGATCCCAGGACCCTGGGATCATGACCTGAGCCGAAGGCAGACGCTTAACCATCTGAGCCACCCAGGTGCCCAAGAATTTTCTATTTTCTATTTAAATGATGCTGCCTTGGGCACAGGGATTCTCATGAAATAAGTGCAGACCCTCATAGGCAGGAGGGTCTGCCCTGAGACCTGGCAGGCAGGGACCCCAGCCCTCTTGGCACCTGGCACTGGGATGCTCAGACCTCTGCTGGGGCACAGGGTACAGTGGTTACTGAGTGGTGGAGGCTGGTAGGGCACAGGGAGCCAGGGGAGGGAAGCAGGTGTTGAAAGAGGTGAGATTGCATATGAACTAAGGCTCCAACCTTCATTGTCCCACCTGACAAATTCAAAGATAAAGTTATTAAGTGCTTTAGGGCAACAGCAGAGTATTAAGCCAGGGCCCCATCTGACCAGTGATGGCAGTAGTCATATGCCCATGAGGCCAGTCCTGATGTTAAATGAGTAAATGAATGTAGTGAATTGTAGCTCATTCTTTCAAAAGGCAGTACAAGAAAAGGGGAAAAAGAGAAAGGGGTGGGAGAATAATGGTGTTTTGGGGGTCTGTGATTACAGAGTGAGGGGTTTTGACAAGAAGGTTGCTTGAGAAGGCTGGTCCTAGAGGGGGTGTGATGGCCTGGGGCAGGTGCACAGTTGAGGGGTCTAATCTCCAAGCAGATGGGTCACATATCTTGGCCAAAGGTGGAGGGCAGAGAGCATGAGTATAGAAGCAAAACATTCAGAGCTGTGAGATTTCATCATGGATGTGGGGAGGAAATCTGCAGAAGTATTTCAGACTCAATGAGATGTTGCTTTGTCTCTTTATTTATAGATTTAGCAATTATTTATAAGAAACAATCAAATGCAAGACACTGAACTAGTTGCTGTGGTGCTCACTAAAGTGAATCAGACCCTGTCCACAGTGTCTTGAAGGAGCTTGCAGTTACAAAGGAAACAAGAACATACATACATATGTATATAAAATTTAGGGCAGATTGTGATGAGGGATTTGGAAAACCCTTTCCAGCTAAACCAAGCTTCCTAGAAATATCCTCATGCTAAAGATCTAGTAGTTGAGTCCCTTGGTACAGAAGGGAAACACAAAAGAGAATACACATGTACAACATTCACAGCAAGAAGGATAGCCTCAGACTACTGCTTCACTTTCCTTTCAGAGAAATCTCCATGTTTTTTTAATGGTTATTTATTGAGGGCCTACTATGTGCCAGGCACTGTGTTATATTGCAAGTGGGCTAGAGTTTGCAAATGGTGGAGGGTAGGGAAGTAGTTTATGATATTTCAAGCTGCCACAGAAGAATTTTTAGCTTTGGATATCCAAGAAAATTCTTCCTGACTCCAAAAGTCCTGTTCACCAGAAATTTAGCAGCCAAGACAGAGCAGTATCCTACCTCCCCTAAGCAATGACCTGGCAGGTACCAGAATAGACTGTACTAGAGCTTAGGAAACTCAAATCCCTGCAGAGCAGCCCACGGGGGAGACTCAGAAAGAATTCTTCAAGGTTGACCCTTGATGTGACCCCAGGGTCCTTACGAGAGATAAATACAAGGCCTGTCATGAGGAGAGAGCATGAGTCTGTGTATGGTGATCACCCAGAAGTGGTTGGGGTTAGCATGGTGATGGGTATTAAAGAGGGCATGTTCTGCATGGAGCACTGGGTGTTATACGCAAACAATGAATCATGGAACACTACATCAAAAACTAATGATGGAATGTATGGTGATTAACATAACATAATAAAATAAAATTTAAAAAAAAAAGACAAGATCCAAAAAAAAAAAGAAGTGGTTGGGAAAGAGGGTCAGAGAATGGGCAGACTATTTGGGAAAGGGAGCAAATTGCATTTCTCTTGCTCTCCATGGAACCCAGAGGGATATCCTGTGGGTACTTGAGAACTGAGAATCCTCAGAGAACTGATGCACTTTGAGCGAGACTCCATTTTAAGGAAGACTAGCTACATAATTTGCTGGGCCTAATGCAAAATGAAAAGGAGAGGCCTCTTAAAAAATTATTAAGGATTTCAAGACAACAGCAGCAGAGCACTGAAACAGGTGTGGGACTGAGTGCAGGACCCTGTACAGTTGGACTGGTTGCACATCCATATAGCCAGCCTTAATTTTCAGTGTGGAGTTTGGATAAAGGGATAGCTCAAACTGGCATCCCTGCTTGCTTAGGAGGTAGGCAGAGAACCCATTGTCAGAGCAGTGTGCCCCAAAAGAACTATGAGGGAAACTCTTAGAATCATATTATGCCCTTTATAGAGAACATGAAATAAAACTCCCACATTAGTGCTTTGAACCAGTAATACACACACCCATGTGCATGTGTTTATGTCATTTGAGTCGAATGCACATGAGCCTTACCTAGAGTTCTCTCTTTATTCACAGATATGCCTAGAGCAACCAGAATACCAAGTTAGAAACAATCTTTATTTAGCTGCTGTGTACTGGGGCACACTGCATGCCAGGTGCTGTCCTAGGAGGCTTATAATGCACTGGTGAACACAAATGTCCCTGCAGCCATCACATTTACATCCTCCTCTGGGGGAGGCAGACAATGAACAGAACACATATATATGTATCATAAAATCAGATTGTGAGGGAATGCCTGGGTGGCTCAGTCAGTTAAGCATCTGACTCTTGGTTTTGGCTCAGGTCATGATCTCAGGGTTGTGAGATTGAGCCCCACATTGGGCTCCATGCTCAGTGTGGAGTCTGCTTGAGATTCTCTCCCTTCCCCTCTGCCCCTCCCTCCTGATTGCATGCACACTCTCTAAAAAATAAAAAAAAATCAGATTGTGATATGTACAATGAAGACAAATGTGGGGGTGGATCAAGCATGATGATGTGTGTGTAGGAGGGCGCAAACACTATTTTACATGGGGGTCATCAATGGCCTCCTGAGAGAGCTCCATCTATGTAGGAAGAGGACTGAAATGAGGAGTGAGTTATGTGAATAGTGTGGAGAAGAACATATCAGGCAGAGGAAATAGTATGTCCAAAGGTCCTGGGGCAGGGTGTGTTTGGAAGCTCAAGGGACAGGAGGGAGCCCAGTGTGATCTGAGTAGAGTGAGATGAGAGAGTGTTAGGAGAGCGAGATCAGAAAGGAAGCTGGGCTAAGTCACTGTGATCTTTGTAAGCCAAAGTAAGAATTTTGGATTTTAAGAGACACTGACCTCAGTTTTGAAAAATGAAGAGTCATCTAAGAGAGAAGAAGGAAGAAAAGTTCCAGGCAGAAGAAAGAGCACATGCAACAGTGCAGAGGAGGGGCTGGACTCATGTCTTTGAGAGTGTCTGAGAGCTGATCCCAGTGGAGTCAAGCCTAAGGAGTGATGAGCCTGTGCGGGAGGTCAGGGCCAGGCCACAGTGTGCTCACTGTGTAAGGGTCCACGTTGTCCATCAGCAGGCCAGCTCCCCCTTGCAGTGTGGCCACACGTTGTCTTCTGGGCAAGAAGTGAGCCTGGTGTGATAGCAAGTTCTGACAGGGGCAGGAGAAGGGAGGTCAGTTCAGATCCAGTATCATCGGCAAAAGAACAGTTTGTCCAGGCCCCAAATGATTTCTTCTGTGGCTATTCTCTTTCCTGAGCTCAGAAGCAAAGGCCCAGGAAGTTACTGCTCCCTGAGATGAAAGGAATTATACACCAGGATGGGGGCCTGTGCCCTCAGAGTGGGGAGGTAGAAGGAAGAGAAAAAGGCTTATGAACAAATGAGAAGTTTGGGTCAGAAACTATGGACAAAAGAGAGAAGATACCCCAAAGTGCCAGGCTCCTTGCAGGCAGCAAGGCTGGAACCCAGGGGAGTCTGACAAATGCCATAAGCTTCTCTCTGAGGAGAGCCTGTTCCCACAGGCCTGATGCAACCCTATTTCTCTTAAATTATCTCATTGCTGTTTTCGCATCAGCACTCTACAAAACAACACAGGCCAGGAGTCATAGGTGGATCTCCTAAATACGGAATAGGGAATTCGCTTCATATTCTGAACAGAGATGGCACCTCGCAAAATTGTGCCACAATTGAGGCTGACCTTCACTGCATCCCACATCCACCTGCAGCCCAGGGTTTTGCTTTGGTCTCAGCAAGGGTATCAGCTGATTAGGCTTCAGGTCACTGCCATACAGGATGTTTGAAGGCTTCTGGGGGGCCCCTTGATACTTGTTTCTAAAGGCCACCTTAGAGGTCTGGGGGGTTAGGTCGGACAGGCGAAGATCTGCCTTACTCCTGAGGGTGAAGCCTAGAAACTGCCTACGAAGAAAGAGTGATTTTAGAACAGTGCTTGATCTGACTGAAGAAAGTCTCTGGAGTGATGGGAAACAGAGGTGTGAATGGATAGTGCTCATCTTACATTGTGGGAATTACGTGCTCATTCATTTCTTTGACCAAAATTTATTGTCTCCTGTATGCCAAGCATTGTTCAAGGTAACACGGTTATAGCAGAAAACTTATATTCTCTGTTTCACATTTAAAATATTATATGGAGTTACAACAGAATCAAAGGATATTGGGAAGGGTCCTTTCTCTTTCTTGGTACTTGTAAGTAATGAGTCATCACAGAACATTCTAGAACCATAGAGGGACTGGTAGCCTGCCTAGATCATTCAGGGAGCTCAGGACATGTCCATCTTTTCTAATTGGTCAGTCAACCAGGAGCTCAGACTAGGAGGATATAGGTAAGTAATTGGTATTCTACATGGTAGGTAAACTTTGAAATATGAAGTGAATTGTTTAATTCCGTAATCAGTAAGTTTCAACTTCTCTTGGTTGTATTAGTTTCCTGGGGCTGCCATAGCAAAACACAACAAACTGGGAAGCTTAAACAACAGAAATTTATTCTGTCACCATTCTGAAAACTAGAAATCTTAAACCAAGGTGTTGGCAGGGCCATGATCTCTCAGAAGACTCTTGGGAAGGATCCTTCCTTGCCAGCAGTCCTGGGCATTACTTTGTTTGTGGCAGAACAACTTCAATCTCTGCTTTCATCTTCATAAGTCATTTGTCCCTGTGTGTTTTCAGATCTTTCTCTTATAAGGACACCAGTCCTTGAGTTTAAGACCTGCCTTCATCCAATATGACCTTATCTTAATTATATCTGCAAAGACTTATTTCCAAGTAAGGTAACATTCACAGGTAGTGGGGATTAGGGCATCAACATATCTTTTGGGAGAATACAGTTCAAACCATGACACAGTTAAATCAAGGGGTGCCAAGAGGGATGGTGAAGGGAGCAACACACCCAGGTGCAGGTAATAAGGTCTACATTATCCAAACAGAGTTTAAAAGCAGTTTTAGTATCACCATGCTCCCAGAATTCTAAGCAACATCAGTGGTCAAGTATTCCTCCCTACCAGGGGACTTTCTGCCACTCCTATCACGATCCTCCTACTTCCACCTGAACAGTGGTGTACATCACTTGTATTCATTTACAAAGGCTGCCATAACAAAGTTCCACAGACTGGGTGATTTAAACCACAGCAGTAAAACTTCTCTCAGTTATAGAGGCAAGTCCAAGATCAAGGTGTTGGCAGAGCTGGTTTCTTCAGAGGCTTCTCTCCTTGGCTTGTAGATGGTCATCCTCTCCCTCTGTCTTCACGAGGTCTTCTTCCTATGTGTGTCTGTGTTCAGATTTCCTCTTATGAGGACACCAATCATGTTGGATTAGAGCTCATCCTAGTGACCTAATTTTCACTTAATCAGCTCTTTAAAGATCTTATCTCCAAATAGAGTCATAGCCTCAGATACTGGGGATCAGAACGTCAACGTATGATTTTGGGAGGGTACATAATTCAGCCCATAACACCACTGAATTCATCTATTAAGTATTTTAGCCCTACTTTTTCCAAAAAATACATTCTTACATGTACCATCACTCTTATCACACCTATTACTGTAGCACTTCACAAATGGGTTCCTAGGAAACAATTTCACAGCCATTACTTGTTAACAGAAGTTCATAGTGAAATAAGTTTTAGAGCAAAAAAAAGTAGCAAGGTTCCCAAACTTATTATATAATGGAACCCCTTTCTCAGTGATTTCTCTGATAATTCTTTTCAGAAAGGTGTTCTATAGAACAAAGCTGAAAAAAGCTTATTTATGGCAATATAAAAATTGTGGTGATACTGTTAGGAATATATTTAATTGCTCTTACTTAAAAAAAACCCAAAATGTTGTCATTAAAAATTGTAATAATCTTGTGTGTGTATTTTACTACATACAAACAAATAAAACAAAATAAAAATAAATAAGAAGTAATATTGCTAGGACTCATTTTATGACTTGAGTCTAGGGCACAAATATGAACTTGAGAGCTGAAAAAGAGCTAATTGATATTAACCCTAATGTCAGCTAATTGAGAACCACCAGCTAACAAAGCTGGTAGGTAACTGAAGATAAAGACCACATGTTCTACTGAGGGCCTTGAATGACTGTAGATCCAATAGAAAAAAAAATTGAAAAATGAAAAAAAAGTATAAAGAATGAAATAAAATCACCCTAAGTTTGACCCAACAGAAGAAATCACTGTACCCATCTCAAATTGTTTCCATTTTTTTTACTCTGCTCACCTATATTTATTGCATAACTGATATATCACATATTAAGTTCTATGCCCTACTTCAGGTACTAAAAATTGCATTTTAACCATTTTCTCATGTCATTAGAAATTGTTCATAAATATAATTTCTAATGGTTGCAAAATGCTACGTCACATTTATTCCATACGTTAACATTTGAAACCATTTCCTTGTTGGTAGACTTTGGGTTGTCTAATTTTCTTTATTATAAATAACACTGTGAAGGGAATCTTAATATGCATAAATATACATTATATATATAAACACTCTGTATTTCTGAGAATGGATTCCAAAAGATGGACTTTCTGGGTAAAGATATGAATATTTTAAGGCTCTTAGGCTTAGTGCTATTGAATACGGTAAAGCGCCCATTTTGCTATATCTATGTGTGTCAAGTATGACACCCTAAAAATGCTAATTTGGTCAGTAAAAACTGATCCCGTTTTAATTTTCACTTTCTTGATTACAAGTGAGTTTGTATAGTTTTCCATATACTCATTAGCTTTCCTTTTTTATTATTTTTTTATTTAAAATTAAAAAAAAATTTAACTGTGATAAAGTACACATAATATAAAAGTTAACATCTTAAGCATTTTTAAGTGTAAAGCTCAGTAGTGTTAAATATATTCAGATTGCTGTACAACCAATATCCAGAACTTTTTTCATCTTGCAAAACTAAACTTTGTGTTCATTAAACAACTAAACATTCCTCTTACCCTCGGCAACAACCATTTATTTTCTGTCTCTACAAATTTGACTATACTAAGTATCTCATATGAGGGGTATAATACAGTATTTGTCTTTTTCCAACTGGCTTATTTCACTTGGCACAACATCCTTAAGTTTAATCTCTGTTGGAGCATCTGTCAGAATACCCTTCCTTTCCAAGACTGAATAATATTCCATTGTATGTACACATGACCTTTTGCTTTTCCACTCATCTGTTGATGGACATCTGGGTTGTTCCCACTTTTAGGCTATTGTGAATAGTGCTGCAATAAACATGGCTATAAAAATATCTCTTCAAGGCTCTGACTTCAATTCTTCCGGGTATATACCTGGAAGTGAAATTGCTGGATCATAAGGTAATTTTATTTTTAAAAAGTTTTTGAGGAACTGTCATGTTTTCCATGGCAGCTACACCATTTCTTAATCTGGCCAACAGTGCACCCCATTTCTCCACATCTTGCCAACACTTGTTTTCTGTTTATTTTTAAATAGTAGTCATTCTAATGGGTGTGAGATAATATCTCATTGTGGTTTTCATTTGCATTTCTCTAATGATTAGTCATGTTAAGCATCTTTTCATGTTTGTTGGCCATTTGTATATCTTCCTTGAAAAATTGTGGATTCAAGCCCTTTGCCCATTTTTATTTATTTTTTAATTAATCATTGTTTGTTTTTTCATTATTGTTGCAGAGCAATAAAAGCTTCTGAATATCTATATGCAGACAACAGATCTGCAAATATTTTCTCTCATTTTATATGTTGCCTTCTCACTCTATTGTTTCCTTTGATTCCTAGGGTTTCTTCTTAAGTTGTTGTGTTTATTGGCCTATAGTTTTGATTATTTACTTTGCGCTGAAATTGTCCAAACTTTAAGTGTTGGAGGTAATACAAAGAATATCACCTGGAACTTGGCCAGGGCAGGCAGAACGGCAATGCAATGTTTTGGGGGCTGTTTTGGTTTTGGTTTGGTTTTATTGAAGTACAGTTGGCATACAATATTACATTAGTTTCAGGTATACACCGTAAGTCTAGTTACCGTCTGTTACCATATACAGTTATTATAATATTATTGACTATATAGCCTGTGCTATACTTTACATTCCCGTGACTTAAATATTTTGTAGCCTGTTAAGCCTTTTTACCTATTTTGCACATCCCCCCACCCTTCTCCCTTCTGGCAGCCACCAGTTTGTTCTCTGAATGTTTTGTTCATTTTTTGTTTGTTTTTTAGATTCACAGGAAGTGAAATCACACGGTATTTGTCTTTTCCTAACTTCACTTTTTCTAATTTCCTTCACTTAACATAATATGCTCTAGATTCATCCATGTTTTCACAACATCTTCTTTATACATACCACATCTTCTTTCACTCATCTATCAATAGACACTTAGGTGGCTTCCATAATGTGGCTATCGTAAATAATGCTACAATGAACGTAAGAGTGCATGTATCTTTCAAATTGGTGTTTTTATATTCTTCAGAAAAATAACCAGAAGTAGAATTGCTTAATTATATGGTATTTTTATTTTTAATTTTTTCAGGAGCCTCCATACCATTTTCCACAGGGGCTGCACCAATTTTCATTCCCACCCACAATGCACAAGGATTCTCTTCTCCACATCCTTGCCAACACTTGTTATCTCTTGTCTTTTGGATACTAGCCATTCTGACAGATGTGACAGATGTGAGGTGGTACAGCTTTGTGGTTTTGATTTGCATTTCCCTCATAGATTAGTGATGTTGAACATCTTTTCATGTGTCTGTTGGCCATTTGTATGCCTTTGGAAAAAGATCTATTCAGATCCTTTGCCCATTTTTTAATCAGATTGGTTTTTTTCAAGTTGAGTTGTGGGAATTCTTTATATATTTTGAATATTAATCCCTTACGAGATGTACCATTTACAAGTATCTACTCTACTCTAATTCAGTAGGTTGCCTTTTCATTTGTTGATAGTTTCTTAACTGTGCAAAAGCTTTTTAGTTTGATGTAGTCCTAATTGTTTATTTTTGCTTTTGTTGCCCATCACTGATGAGATATATCCAAAAAAATACCGCTATGACCAATGTCCAAAAGTTTACTGTGTTTTCTATTAAAAGTTTTAAGGTTTAAGGTCTCACATTTAGGCCTTTAATTCATTTTGAGTTTCATTTTTGTATATGGTGTAAGAGAGTGGTCCAGTTACATTCTTTTGCATGTTGCTATCCAGTTTTCTTCAACATCCTTCATTGAAGAAAATTATTTTCCCCATTGTATATTCTTGCCTCTTTGTTGTGGATGAACTGATTATTTAAGTGTGGGTTTATTTCTTGGCTCCCTAGCCTGTTTCATTGATCTATGAGTCTACATTTGTGCCAGGAACATATGGTTTTGGTTCCCACAGCTTTATAGTAGATCTTAAAATTGGGAACAGGATACCTCCAGTTTTGTTCTCTTTCTCAAGATTGTTTTGGCTATTTAGGGTCTTTTTCGGTTCCGTATGAATTTCAGTGTTATTTGTTATAGTTCTGTGAAAAATGCTGTTAGTACTTTGATAGGGATTGCATTGAAACTATAGATTGCTTTGGGTAGTGTAAACATTTTAACAATATTAAAATTGATGAGCATGGAATATCTTTCCATTTCTTTGTGTCATCTTCAGTTTCTTTTATCAATGTCTTATAGTTTTCAGAGTACAAATCTTTTACCTGTTTAGTTAAGTTTATTCCTAGGTAATTTTTTGGTGCAATTATAAATGGAATCTTTTTTTAATTTCTCCTTCTGCTACTTTGTTATTAGTAGTCTGCAACTTCACTGAATTCATTTATTACTTCGAATAGTTTTTTGGTGGAGTCTTTAGGGTTTTCTGTATATAGTATCATGTCATTGACACATAGTTTTATTTCTTCCTTACCAATTTGGATACCCTTTTTTCCCCCTAGCTTTTCTTTCTTTTTTTCTTTTTTGTTTTTTGTTTGTTTGATTGTTGTGGCTGGGACTTGCAGTACTATGTTGAATAAAAGTGGTAAGTAGACATTCTTGTCTTGCCCCTGATCTTAAAGGAAAAGCTCTTAGTTTTGCTCTATTGAGCATAATGTTAGTTGTGGGTTTTTCTTATATGGCCTATATTATGTTGAGGTATGTTTCCTCTAAACCCACTTTGTTGAGAATTTTTATCATGAACACATGTGGCATTTTTTTCAAATGCCTTTTCTGCATCTATTGAAATAATCATATAATTCTTATCCTTTGTTTTGTTAATGTGGTATATCACACTGATTGATTTGTGAATATTGAACCATCTCATAACCCTGAAATAAATCCCATTTGATCATGGTGAATGATCTTTTTAATGTATTGTTGAATGTGGTTTGCTAATATTTTGTTGAAGACTTTTGCATCTATTCAAGGATATTGGCCTATATTTTTGGTTTTTTTGGTAGTGTCTTTATCTGGTTTTGGTATCAAGGTAATGCTGGCCTCATAGAATGTATTTGGAAGCTCTCCTTCCTCTTTTGTTTTTTGGGACAGATCAAGGAGAATGGGTATTAACTGTTCTTTAAATGTTTGATAGAAGTTAACCTGTCAATTTATCTAGTCCTAAACTTTTGATCGTTGGGAGTTTTTTTTATTACTGATTCAATTTCATCTGTTTAGATTTTCTATTTATTCCTCATTCAATTTTGGAAGATATTATGTTTCTAGAAATTAATCCATTTCTTCTATGTAGTCCAATTTGTTGGCATATAATTTTTAATAGTTTTCTCTTATAATCCTTTGTGTTTCTGTGGTATCACTTGTTACCTCTACTCTTTTGTTAATGATTTTATTTACTTGTGTCCTCTCTCTCTTTTTTCTTGATAAATCTGGCTAAAGGTTTGCCAATTTTGTCTATCTTTTCAAAGAACTCGCTCTTATTCATCTTTTCTATTTTTTTTTTTTTTTTTTTTAGCCTCTATGTCATTTATTTTTACTCTGATCTTTATTATTTCCTTCCTTCTACTAATCTTGGGCTTTGTTTCGTCTTCTTTTTCTTTAGGTATACATTTAGGTCTAAGGTTACATTGTTTTTTTGAGATTTTCTTGTTTCTTGAGGTAGACCTGTATCACTCTAAATGTTTCTCTTAGAACCACTTTCATTGCATCCCAAAGATTTTGGCCTATGTGCTTTCATTTTCATTTGTCTCCATGTATTTTTTTTACTTAGTCTTTTATTTCTTCATTGACCCATTGGCTATTTAGTAGCATGTTGTTTACCTTCCATGTATTTGTGGGTTTTTTTTTTCAGTTTTGTATGTGTATGTGTGATTTTTAGTTTCATACTACATTTGTGGTTGAAAAAGATGCATGATATGATTTCAATCTTCTTAAATTTATTGAGACTTGTTTGTGGCCTAACATGTGATCTCTCCTGGAGAATGTTCCATGTGGACTTTAAAGAATGTGTGTTCTGTTGTTTTTGGATGGAATGTTGTGTATATATCTGTTAAGTCTATCTGGTCTAATGTGTCATTCAAAGACACTCTTTCCTTATTGATTTGCTGCATGGATAATCTATCCATTGATGTAAATGGGTTGTTAAAAGTCTCCTACTATTATTGTATCACTGTGAATCTCTCCCTTTATGTCTGTTAGTATTTGCTTTATTTATTTAGGTGCCCCAATGCTGAGTGTATAGATATTTGCAATTACTATATCCTCTTGCTGGATTGATCCCTTTATCGTTATGTAATGCCCTTCCTTGTCTGTTGTTGCAATCTTTGTTTTAAAGTTTATTCTCTCTGATATAAATATTGCTAGTCCCGCTTTTTTTTTTTTTAAACATGGGTCTTTTTTTTTTTTTTTTTAATCCATTTCACCACACTGTGTCTTTTGACTGGAGCATTTATACCACTTACATTTAAAGTAATTACTGTCAGGTATGTACTTACTGCAATTTTGTAAACTGTTTTTGGTTGTTTTTGTAGTTCTTTTCTGTCCCTTTCATTTTTCTTCCTCTCTTTCTTTATGGTAATGACTTTCTTTAGTATTATGCTTGGCTTCCTTTCTCTTTATTTTTTGTGTATCTAATATAGGTTTGGGGTTTACCATGAAGTTTGTATATAACATCATAGGTATATGGCAGTCTATATTAAGTTGATAGCCACTAAGTTATAACGTATTCTAAAAGAACTTCCTTTTTACTCCCTGCCTTCATGTTTTATGTATATGTAGTCATATTTTACATCTTTTTATTAATAATTTTCTGACTTCTAACTATGGGCTTTTCTTTGCCACTTAACAAAGTCCTTTTAACATTTTTTGTAAGACCAGTTTAATGATGATGAACTCCTTTAATTTTTGTTTGTCTGGGAAACTCTTTATCTCTTTTTCCATTCTGAACGATAACTTTGGTGGCTAGAATATTCTTGGTTGTAGGTTTTTTTTTTTTCCTTTCAGCTCTTCAAATACATCATGCCACTCCCTCTGTTTTACAAAGTTTCTGCTGAAAAAATTAGCTGATGGCCTTGTGGAGTTACCCTGGTACATAAATTTTTGCTTCTCTCTTGCTGCTTTTAAAATTCTCTCTTATCTTTAACCTTTGACATTTTAATTATTGTATGTCATGGTGTGGACCTCCTTGGGTTCATCTTATTGGAACTCTCTGTGATTCCTCAACCTGAATGTCTGTTTCCTTCATAGATTAGGGAAATTTTCAACTATTATTTCTTTAAATAAGTTTTCTGCTTCTTTCTCTCTTCTTCTCGGACCCCTTTAATGTGACTATTTGTGTGCTTGATGTTGTCCTAGAAATCTCTTAATCTATCTTCATTTTTTGAAATCTTTTTTCTTTTTACAGATCAGGTTGGGTGCTTTCCACTACCTTCTCTCCCAGTTTACTGATCCATTCTTCCACATCCTCTAATTTACTGTTGATACCCTCGTGTGTTTTCCATTTCAGTTATTGTATTCTTTAACTCTGATTTGTTCTTTTTTATATTTTCTGTCTCTTTTTTTAAAGATTTTATTTATTTATTAGAGAGAGAGAGAACAGGGGCAGAGGGAGAGGGAGAAGCAGACTCCCTGTTGAGCAGAAAGCCCAATGTGGGGCTCGATCCCAGGATGCTGGGATCATGACCTGAGCTGAAGGCAGCCACTTAACCAACTGAGCCACCCAGGTGCCCTATTTTCTGTCTCTTTGTTGAAGTTCTCACTGAGTTCTTTCACTCTTCTTTCCAGTCTGGTGAGTCTTTTATTCGTTCATTTATATCATTCCTCTATTTTTTATTTTTTTAAAGATTTTATTTATTTATTTGACAGAGAGAGAGAGCGCGCACAAGCGGTGGGGGGGGGGGGCAGAGGGAGAGGGAGAAGCAGGCTCCCTGCTGAGCAGGGAGCCCAATGTGGGCTCAATCCCAGGACCCTGGGATCATGACCTGAGCTGAAGGCAAACACTTAACCAACTGAGCCACCCAGGCGCCCATGATCTTTCTTTTAAACTCTTTGTTAGGTATATTGCTTATCTCTGTTTCACTTGATTCTTTTTCTGAGGTTTTGTCTTATTCTTTCATTTGGAGCATATCCTCTGTCTCCTCATTTTGCTTGACTTTCTGTATCTGTTTCTATAAATTAGATGGAATAGCTACTCCTAAACTTGAAGGAATTGTCTAGTATATGATCATCCCCTGTGTAGGCTGTGTATGCCTGGTGACTTTGGCTGGCTGGCTAGTGCTATGGCTATTGTGGGCATGGGGTCATGCATAGGACACTCCATGCTGGGGCTGCCCTAGCAAAACAGCTGGCCCTGAAGTTGGTATGTGCCGGAGTCCAGCTCCAGGCGGGGTGGGTCCCTTGTAGGAAAGGACGGCGTCAGCGAATGAGGAGACACAGACACAGGATCAGGTTGCAAGCGTCTCCTCCTGACAGGCTCGGAGGAACTTTATTTATATGTTAGGATATTTTTGTTTTTCCAAATCTTAGATCATTTTCTGGATTACAGCCATAGCCTTCTTTCATTTTTCCTTTGTAATGATTAACGTGACCTTTATTGATTTCTGCTTATTGGCTTTTGCTAAAACTAAAAAACAGTACGCAAAGAGAAAGGTGCTAGACAGAGCGTGACCGTCTTGTTATTTTGTTCTATAGAAACTAATTCTTCGTGGAATTAGTTTCATTATGATTGCTTAGATAGGCATAATAACTAAGATGAGTAGTCACTTTATCATGAAACCCCAGAAATATTCCCACAATTATAAAGATTGCCATAAACAAAATGAAAGAGAATAGCAGGAGCCAGCTGTGGAGTCTCCTGTTTTCAGGATCGTCCCCCATACTTGAACTTTGTCAAACAGCATGAGTAGCTTGGCTCGCGCCAGGTATGGGTTGGGTGTCGCATGGTGTTCAATGCAGGGGAGGACACTGGCAGGGCTATTACAGCTGAGGCAGGTGTGGGCTAGTGTTATGGGTGTGCAATGGTAGGGAGGCTGGATCTGAGGCAGGGTGTGGGCCAGGGAGTCCTGGCCACTTCACACAAGGTGTGTCTTGGTAGGGTGGCTAGAACTGAGGTGGGCTTGGATTGGGAGTTTCTGGGATGCTCCACACAGGGAGCCCCTTGGTGGGGTGAGTGGAGCTGAAGCAGGCATGAGCCAGGAGGACCTAGAGCACTCTGGACTGAGTGCCCTAGCACCCAGCTGTCTGGAGCTTAAGTGATATGGGTCATTAGTCATCTTGGCACAGCAGCTGGAGCTGTAGTGAGCATTGACCAGGTTGTCCAGGTGTGTGGCATGTCAGAGCCACCCTGGTGTGATGGCAGGGGTTGGTGTGTGGGGTAGATGCCTGGGACTCATTGGGGTAGTGGGCCAGCTAGGGCATCCAGACCATATTCCTGACTATGCTATCAAGGGGGAAGGGGAAGTAAACCATGATGTTCACCAGCCACTCTGAGCCAGGGAGTTCCAGCAACTCCCCAGCCATATGGCAGGGCTCTAGGACTAGTTCCTTCATATTCTAGTTGCTCTTTTAAATTGTGGCTTTTTTTCTATGGCCCAAGGTATCCTATGCTGGTATGGGAGACCTATTACTTGCTGAGGTGGCAGGCTGGCTATGGTGCTTGGAACCCTGCTCCTGTTTGTGCTCTCAACATGGAGGGGGAGCATAAATCATGGCATTCGCCAGCCCCTTGGACCCAGAGGATTCCAGCAGCTTTCTCACCATTTGGGAGGGTGCTGAGTATAGTTCCTTCAAATTCTAGCTTACCCTTTTAAACTGCAGTTTTTTGGTTTTTTTTGTTGTTTTTATTGCTTTCTAGAGCAGACCAATCTGCTCCTGGTTGCTCAGTACTGATCCTCCCTACTGTAGTTCTCAGCATGGGGTGTGGGGGTTCCATTTGTTACTGTGTTTCTATCTTTCTTGTCATTCTCTATGTGGTCTCTCTATCTTGTGTTGTATAGAAGCTATTCAAGCAGTTCTCCTTCAGGAGGAATTGCTACCTATCAATAGGTGTAGATTTCAAGTGTCCACGGAGGAGGTGAGTCCAGGGTCTTCCTATGTTGCCATCTTGGAACACAATCCAGTACCAATCTGTTTTGATTACTATAGCTTTGTGGTATAATTTGAAATCTTGGAGCATGATGCCTCCAGCTTTGTTCTTTCTGAAGATGCTTTGGCTATTCAGAACCCTTAGTGGTTCCACACAAATTTTAGTGTTATTTGTTCTATTTCTATGAAAAATACCATTGGTATTTTCATAGGGATTGCTTGGACTATAGAAGGCTTTGGTAGTATGAACATTTTAACAATATTGATTCTTCCAATCCATAAACATGGCATATCTTTCCACATATTTTTTGTCATTTTCAATTTCCTTCATCAATATCTTATGGTTTTCAGAATATGGGTCTTTCACCTTTTTGGTTAAATTTATTCCTAAGTATTTTATTCTGTTTGATACAATTGTATATGGGAATGTTTTGTTAATTTCACTTTCTGATAGTTTGCTATTAGAGTATAGAAATACAACAGATTTCTGTATATTGATTTTGTACCTACAACTTTACTGAATTCATTTATCAATTCTACCAGTTTTTTGGTGTTGTCTTTAGGGTTTTCTATGTATAGTATAGTATTATGTCATCTGCAAACATTTTTACTTCTTCTTTACCAATTTGGATGCCTTCTTTCTTTTTCTTGTCTGATTGCTACTTCCACTACTATGTTGAATAAAAGTGGCGAGGTGGGAATCCCTATCTTGTTCTTGATCTTAGAGAAAAAGCTTTCAATTTTTCACCATTGAATATGAGATTGGCTATGGGATTTTCATATATGGCCTTTATTATATTGAGGTATGCTCCCTCTAAACCCACTTTGTTGAGAGATTTAGCATGAACAAATTAATTCTGTCAAATGCTTTTTCTTTGTTTATTAAGATGATCATATGATTGCTAATTTTCATTTTGTTAAAGTGGTGTATCATATTGAACAAGTTGCAAATATTAAACCATCTTTGTATGCTTACAATAAATCCCTCTTGATAGGATGTATTTTTGCATTTTTGAATGTGTATTTTTGAATGTGGCTTGTTCATATTTTTTGAGGATTTTTACATTTATGTTCATTAGGGATATTGGCCTGTAGTTTTTTTGTATTGTGTCTTTGGCTTGTTTTGGTAACCTCACCAAATGAATCTGGAAGTTTTTCTTCAATTTTCTGGGAGAGTTGGAGGAGGATAGATATAAGCCTTCTTTGAATGTTTGGTAGAATTGACCTGTAAAACTATCTGGTCTTGGCTTTTTCCTTTTTGGGAGTTTTTTGATTGCCAGTTCAGTTTTATTGCTAGTAATTGGTCTGCTTACATTTTCTATTTCTTGTTGATTAAGTCTTGGAATAGTGTATGTTTCTAGAAATTTATCTATTTTTTCTAGGTCATCTAATTTGTTGGTGTATAATTGTCCATAGCAGTTTCTTATAATCCTTTGTATTTCCCTGGTATCTATTGTAACTTCTCTTTTTTAAAATGTTTTTACTTATTTAGGCCCTTTCTCCCAATAAACTGGCTGAAGGTTTGTTAATTTTGTTTATCTTTTCAAATGACCAAATGTTAGTTTCATCCATCTTTTCTATTTTTTTTAGTCTCTACTTATTTCTGCTCCGATCTTTACTACTTTTTTCCTTCTACTCATCTTGGGCTTTGTTTTTTCTTTTTTCTAGTTCCTTTAGGTATAAGGTTATACTTTTTGAGATTTTTCTTGTTACTGAAGTATGCCAGTATCACTATAAATGTCCCTCTTAGAACCACTTTCAGTGCATCCCAAAGATTTTGGTCTGTTGTGTTTTCATGTTCATTTGTCTCCAAGTATCTTTTAATTTCATCTTTCATTTCTTCACTGACCCATTTCCTACTTGGTAGCATGTGGTTTAGCCTCCAGGTGTTTGTCTTTTTTTCCAGTTTGTTTTGTGTGTATGTGTGTGTGTGTGGGGGGGGTGGTTGATGTTTAGTTTCATACTGTTGCAGTCAGAAAAGATGCACAATATGATTTCAGTCTTCTTAAATTTACTGAGACTTGAGACAAAGAGAAAATCCTGAAAGCAGCTCGGGACAAGAGGTCTGTAACCTACAATGGTAGAAATATTAGATTGGCAGCAGACCTATCCACAGAGACCTGGCAGGCCAGAAAGGACTGGCATGATATATTCAGAGCACTAAACAAGAAAAATCTGCAGCCAAGAATACTATATCCAGCTAGGCTGTCATTGAAAATAAAAGGAGAGATAAAAAGCTTCCAGGACAAACAAAAACTAAAAGAATTTGCAAAGACCAAACCAGCCCTACAAGAAATATTGAAAGGGGTGCTCTAAACAAAGAGAGAGCCTAAAAGTAACATAGACCAGAAAGGAACACAGACAATATACAGTAACAGTCACCTTACAGGTAATACAATGGCACTAAACTCATATCTTTCAATAGTTACCCTGCATGTAAAGGGGCTAAATGCCCCAATCAAAAGACACAGGGTATCAGACTGGATAAAAAAACAAGACCCATCAATATGCTGTTGGCAAGAGACTCATTTTAGATCCAGAGACACCTCCAGGTTTAAAGTGAGGGGGTGGAAAACCATTTACCATGCTAATGGACATCAAAAGAAAGCTGGGGTGGCAATCCTTCTATCAGACAAAGTAGATTTTAAACCAAAGACTATAAGAAGAGATGACGAAGGACACTACATCATACTTAAAGGGTCTATACAACAAGAAGATCTAACAATTTTAAATATCTATGCCCCTAACATGGGAGCAGCCAATTATATAAACCAATTAATAACAAAATCAAGGAAACAGATTGACAATAATACAATAATAGTAGGGGACTTTAACACCCCCGTCACTGAAATGGACAGATCATCTAAGCAAAATATCAACAGGGAAATAAAGGCTTTAAATGACACACTGGACCAGATGGACTTCACAGACATATTCAGAATATTCCATCCCAAAGCAACAGAATACACATTCTTCTCTAGTGCCCATGGGACATTCTCCACAATAGATCACATCCTGGGTCACAAATCAGGTCTCAACCAGTACCAAAAGATTGGGATCATTCCCTGCATATTTTCAGACCACAATGCTTTGAAACTAGACATCAATCACAGGAGGAAAGTTAGAAAGAACTCAAATACATGGAGGCTAAAGAGCATTCTACTAAAGAATAAATGGGTCAACCAAGAAATTAAAGAAGAATTAAAAAATTCATGGCAACCAATGAAAATGAAAACACAAGTGTTCAAAATCTTTGGGATGCAGCAAAGGCAGTCCTAAGAGGAAAATATATAGCAATACAAGCCTTTCTCAAGAAACAAGGTCTCAAATACACAAGCTAACCCTACACCTAAAGGAGCTGGAGAAAGAACAGCAAATAAAGCCTAAACCCAGCAGGAGATGAGAAATAATAAAGATCAGAGTAGACATCAATGAAATAGAAACCAAAAGAACAGTAGAACAGATCAATGAAACTAGGAGCTGGTTCTTTGAAAGAATTAATAAGATTGATAAACCCCTATCCAGACTTATCAAAAAGAAAAGAGAAAGGACCCAAATAAATAAAATCATGAATGAAAGAGGAGAGATCACAACCAACACCAAAGAAATACAAACAATTATAAGAACATATTATGAGCAACTCTATGCCAGCAAATTAGATAATCTGGAAGAAATGGATGCATTCCTAGAGATGTATCAACCACCAAAACTGAACCAGGAAGAAATAGAAAACTTGAACAGACCTATAACCACTAAGGAAATTGAAACAGTCATCAAAAATCTCCCAACAAACAAGAGCCCAGGGCCAGATGGCTTCCCAGGGGAATTCTACCAAACATTTAAAGAAGAATTAATACCTATTCTTCTGAAGCTGTTTCAAAGAATAGAAATGGAAGGAAAACTTCCAAAGTCATTTTATGAGGCCACCATTACCTTGATCCCAAAACCAAAGACCCCATCAAAAAAGGAAAACTAAAGACCAATATCCCTGATGAACATGGATGCAAAAATTCTCACCAAAATACTAGCCAATAGGATCCAACAGTACATTAAAAGGATTATTCACCACGACCAAGTGGGATTTATCCCTGGGCTGCAAGGTTGGTTCAACATCTGCAAATCAATCAATGTGATACAATACATTAATAAAAGAAAGAACAAGAACCATATCATCCTCTCAATAGATGCAGAAAGAGCATTTGACAAAGTACAGCATCCTTTCTTGATTAAAACTCTTCACAGTGTAGGGATAGAGGGTACATACCTCAATATCATAAAAGCCATCTATGAAAAACCCACAGCGAATATCATTCTCAATGGGGAAAAACTGAGAGCTTTTCCTCAAAGGTCAGGAACATGGCAGGGATGTCCACTATCACCACTGCTATTCAACATAGTACTGGAAGTCCTAGCCACAGCAATCAGACAACAAAAAGAAATAAAATGCATCTGAGTCAGCAAAGCAGAAGTGAAACTCTCACTTTTTGCAGATGATATAATATTTTATGTGGAGAACCCAAAAGACTCCACCCCCAAAACTGCTAGAACTCATACAGGAATTCAGTAAAGTGGCAGGATATAAAATCAATGCACAGAAATCAGTTGCATTTCTATACACCAACAACAAGAATGAAGAAAGAGAAATTAAGGAATCGATCCCATTTACAATTGCACCCAAAACCATAAGATACCTAGGAATAAATCTAACCAAAGAGGCAAAGGATCTGTACTCAGAAAACTATAGAATACTCATGAAAGAAATTGAGGGAGGCACAAAGAAATGGAAAAGCGTTCCATGCTCACGGATTGGAAGAAAAATATTGTGAAAATGTCTATGCTACCTAGAGCAATCTATGCATTTAATGCAATCCCCATCAAAATACCATCAACTTTTTTCAAAGAAATGGGACAAATAATCCTAAAATTTGTATGGAACCAGAAAAGGCCCCGAATAGCCAGAGGAATGTTGAAAAAGAAAAGCAAAGCTGGTGGCATCACAATTCCAGACTTCAAGCTGTATTACAAAGCTATAATCATCAAGACAGTATGGTACTGGCACAAAAACAGACACATAGATCAATGGAACAGAACAGAGAGCCCAGAAATGGACCCTCAACTCTATGGTCAACTAATCTTCGACAAAGCAGGAAAGAATGCCCAATGGGAAAAAGAGTCTCTTCAACAAATGGTGTTGGGAAAATTGGACAGCCACATGCAGAAGAACAAAACTGGACCATTTCCTTACACCACACACAAAAATAGACTCAAAATGGATGAAAGACGAAATGTGAGACAGGAATACATCAAAATCCTAGAGGAGAACACAGGCAACAACCTCTTCGACCTCATCCACAGCAACTTCTTCCTAGAAACATCGCCAAAGGCAAGGGAAGCAAGGGCAAAAATGAACTATTGGGACTTCATCAAGAAAAAAAGCTTTTGCACAACAAAGGAAACAGCCAACAAAACCAAAAGACAATCAATAGAATGGGAGAGGATATTTGCAAATGACATATCAGATAAAGGGCTAGTATCCAAAATCCATAAAGAACTTCTCAAACTCAACACCCAGAGAACAAATAATCCAATCAAGAAATGGGCAGAAGACATGAACAGATATTTCTGCAAAGAAGACATCCAAATGGCCAACAGACATATGAAAAAGCACTCAACATCACTCGACATCAGGGAAATCCAAATCAGAACCTCAATGAGATACCACCTCATATCAGTTAGAATGGCTAAAATTAAGAAGTCAGGAAATGACAGATGTTGGTGAGGATGGGGAGAAAGAGGAACCCTCCTACACTGTTGGTGGGAATGCAAACTCGTGCAGCCATTCTGGAAAACAGTATGGAGGTTCCTCAAAAAGTTGAAAATAGAGCTACTGTACGACCCAGCAATTGCACTACTTGGTATGTACCCCAAAGATACAAATGTAGTGATCTGAAGGATCACATGCACCCCAATGTTTATAACAGCAATGTCCACAGCAGCCGAACTATGGAAAGAGCCTAGATATCCATCAACAGATGAATGGATAAAGAAGATGTGGTATATATATACAATGGAATATTATGCAACCATCAAAAAATTGAAATCTTGACATTTGCAACGATGTGGATGGAACTAGAGGGTATTATGCTAAGCCAAATAAGTCAATCAGAGAAAGACAATTATCATATGATCTCAGTGATATGAGGAATTTGAGAAACAAGACAGAGGATCATAGGGGAGGGGAGGGGAAAATGAAACAAGATGAAACCAGAGAGGGAGACAAACCCTAAGAGACTCTTAATCTCAGGAAACAAACTGAGGGTTGCTGGAGTGGTGGGGGGTGGGAGGGATGGGGTGGCTGGGTGATGGACATTGAGGAGGGTAAGTACTATGGTGAGCGCTGTGAATTGTGTAAGACTGATCAATCACAGACCTGTACCCCTGAAACAAATAATACATTATATGTTAATAAAAAATTTTTAAAAATTTACTGAGACTTGTTTGTGGCCTAACATGACCTGTCCAGGAGAATGTTCTGTGTACACTTGAAAGAATGTGTATTCTGTTGTTTTTGGATGGAATGTTTTGTATATATCTCTTAGATCTATCCAGTTTAATGTCATTCAAAGAAATTGTTTCCTCATTGATTTTCTGCCTGGATGATCTATCCATTAATGTAAGGGGGTGTTAAAAGTCTCCCTACTATTATTATATTATTGTCAATTTCTACCTCTGCCTCTGTTAAGTTTGCTTCATACTTAGGTACTCCTATGCATAAATATTTATTAATGTTATATCTTCTTGTTGGAGTGATTTCTTCATCATTATGTAATGTCTTTTTTTATTTCAGGTGTTTATTTAAATTCAAGTTAGTTAACATATTGTAGTGCCTTTCTTGGTTTCTTATTATAGCCTTTGTTTTAAAGTCTATTTTATTTGATGTATTGCTACTCCAGCTTTCTTTTCATTTCCATTTGCAGGAAATATGTTCATTCCCACTTTAATTTTTGACGTTTCCTTTATAATATGTGTTGGTGTGCATCTCTTTGGGTTCATTTTGTTTGGGACTCTGCTTCTTGAACCTAGATGTCTGTTTCCTTCTTCAGGTTAGGAAAGTTTTAAGAACTATTTCTTCAAATAAATTTTTGCCCCTTTCTCTCTCTCTCCTCCTACTGAGACTCCTATAATGCAATGTTAGTACGCTTGATGTTGTCCCAGAGATCCCTTAAAGTATTTTCATTTTTAAAATTATGTTTTCAGTTTGGGTGATTTCCAATACCCTGTCTTCCAGATTGTTGATCTGTTTTCTGTATCCTCTAATCTGCTCTTTATTTTCTGTAATGTATTTTTCATTTCTAGTATATTCTTCAGCTCTGATTGGTAATTTTTAATGTTTTCTACCTGCTAGTTGAAGTTCTTACTGTGTCCATCCATTCTTTTCCCGAGTTCAGTAAGCATTTTATGACCATTACTTTGAACTTTTTATCAGGTAAATTGTTTATCTTTGTTTCATATAGTTATTTTTCAGAAGTTTTGTCTTATTCTTTGGTTTGATCTTACAGAAAAAGCTTTCAGTTTTTCACCATTGGATATGGGATTGGCTATGAGTTTTTCCATATATAGCCTTTATTATGTTGAGGTATGCTCCCCCTAAACCCACTTTGTTGAGAGATTTAGCATGAACAAGTGTTCTTCTGTTTCTTCATTTTGCCTGACTTTCTGTGTTTGTTTCTGTGTATTAGGTAGTTTAGCTATGTCTCCTGGTCTTAAAAGAGTGGACTTATAAAGATTTCCTGTGGGGTCAAGAGCAATATCCTTGCTAACCTGTAGAGCTAGGTGCTCTAGAAATTTCCCCTGTGTGGGCTATGTGTGATCTTATGTTGTAGCATAGCTTCAGCTGCTGTGGGCATAGTGGCATAAGGGCTGGCTGGCGCTGCTACAGGTGCCTGTGTGGGCAGGGATGGCCTTGGCCCAGATCGCTGCAAAGCCCTGCCAACTGCAAAGCCTGGTTGCAATTGCTTTAGGTAAGCTGGTGGACAGGGTAGCCCCAGGGCCTGCTGTTACAAGTTCCAGTGTGACTTATGTGGGCATTCTGGTGAACAGACGTGGCCCTCACTTTGTTGACTATGAAGCCTGCCTGCAGCTTGATGCACAGGTTTTGGTATAGTCCCATTTGGCTATTTTTGCTTTTGTTGGCTTTACTTTTTGGTTTCATGTCCAAGATATCATTGCCAAACCCAAATGTCATCAGGATTTTCTATGTTTTCTTCTAAGAGGTTTATAGTTTTAGGTCTTATATTAGGTCTTTGATCCATTTTGTGTTGATTTTTGTATATGGTGTAAGGTAAGAGTCGAACTTCATTCTTTTGCACATGAATATCCAGTTTTTCCAGCACTACTTGCTAAAAGAACTGTCCTTTGTCCTTTGAATGGTCTTGTCATCCTTATCA